>NW_020651304.1:1945147-2292314 GCF_003573695.1 Papaver somniferum | reverse complement strand
AAACTGTTAGTACATTACCGTACACATTAATTCATCAATAAGTTGTGTGACTGAAATTAGGTTACAAGTTATTTGAGGCACATAAAGCACATTATTAAGTCTCAAACCGCCCTGCAGAATAATAGTCCCTATTTTCTCAGATTTTGCATATTTTCCATCTGGGAGTCCAACAATACACTTCACAATATCTTTCACATCAATCATGTCATCTCTTCTACACGTGACATGATTTGTAGCTCTCGTGTCAATAATCCAATTCGGTTTAGTTTGCTTACCTTGAAGTTGGGACGTATTTTTCTTTGCATTCAAAAACTCAAGCACCTGTCTGAGTTGTGTTGCGGTTACTCCCATCAAATCTGATCCGTCTGAGAAACATGGACCATTTGACTGCTTTGTCTCCGATATATTTAGATTATGTGCTCGAACCTGATTGCCCGTTCCTTGTCCTCTACCTCCTCTTCCATTCGCAAATCCACCACGACCTCTACCACCGGTTCTTCCACCTCGACCATATCCTCTTCCACTTCTAGGTTTATCTCCCCACCATTCAGGGTATCCAATAAGCTGAAAACAACCTTCATCCGAGTGTCCTTGTCTGCTACAGTGCTTGCAATATTTATTAGGATCATAAGTGTTATTGAGAGTACGTTGATCAGATTGTACCTTGAACGCCATCACATTGTCATGAGGTTCCGGTGTGGCAGCTACATCTCCTCTTCTGAGACGTTCCGAGTTTATCATTGTTTGATATGCTACATCTATTGAAGGTAGTGGATCTCTTGCCAACAATTGTTCACGCAAGGAACCATAGACAGCATCTAGTCCAATTAAGAAATAATGTAGTAAATCTTCTTCTCTCAAAGTACTAACCTGTGTTGCAATATCACACTCGCACTTGCCACACTTACACGTTGGTACCTTCATATATGTAATCATCTCATCCCATATCTTATTCAATCTTCCAAAATAAGCAGCCACACTTTCTGTTTGCTTTTGTTTACAATCACTTAAAGATTTAGCTGGCATGTCCGTGTTCCACTTACAACACAAAACCTTCTCTTCAAGTGGTTCCATAACAAGTTTGCATCATCATAGTCTCCCAAACTCGATCTGAGTGATGGCTCCAATGTGTTGCTGATCCAAGAGACAAGCATTGACTGAATTGCCACCCATTCTTCCAACTGTTCACTATCTTTAGGTTTTTGGATTGTTCCATCAATGAAACCAAACTTCCTCTTAGCTATTAATGATCTTCTTATGGCTCTAGCCCATTCATCATAGTTATGTCCTTTTAGAACAACCGGTGTGATAATTATACCTGGACCATCACTGGATCCTAGGTGATATACTGGATTCTTCTTTTGCGTATCATAATCTATATTCTTGTCTTTGCTTGATTCTCCATCTCCACCCATTCTCAACGATTTTTTTTTTTTTCGGTTTTTCAACTGGCTCGTGATGCCATGTTAAAACTTTGGTAAATTCCTTTCTTAATTTCATTCATAGTAGTTCTATAGATATTTATACATGACCGATAACTTGGAGACTCAAAACTTTCCTAAGACACGGCTTTGAGACTTTCCTTATAAGTCTCAAAATCATGACTTACATGGACAATCCTTTCCTAATATATCACTTACCTTATCAGTCTCACATTAGTGACTTACATGGACAATACTTTCCATAGACTGACCACTACGGTCTTGGAAAGTATTACACTTTCCTTAATAATTATTTATCATCTTTTATGGCATTTTTGGGTTACAAGTAACAGCAATGGACCGGCAGCAGTGGAGTGCACAAATTTGCAACAACAATGGGAAGACATGAGGATGACCAGAATATGAAGATGCGGAGAACGAGTAAAGGAAAAGAAAGAAGAAGATACTATGCAAATCCAGCTCAAACCCTAGGGCAACGAGTTATAAAGAAAGACGTGGTGATCCAGGGTGCGCAAACAACTTCGACAAACTCATCTACTTCGTGCAAAGTCACGGAAATTTCAGCCATAACCATACGAAGTAGAATTGGGAGTACCTCTCAGCATGAATGCCACTTCGTCACCAGACCAAACAACGAGAGAAGAATAAGAGCCAAGTTGACTTCGTAGCAACAACACTTTCACAAGCCTAAGTTCCACGAGTTACTTCGTCAAAATTATTCTGCTCAGAGCATCTACTTTCAAGGGCCACGAGAAACACAAACAAAAGGGAAGATTTCTTACTCTAATAGATCAAGAAGAATGAAAATAGCATTGAAAGAAATTATTGTTATGTACTCTAGAATTTCGTTAAGAAACCACTAATCGTTAATTGAAACTCACAGGGAATAATTCACTGATGACATCACCTAATACTCATATTGAATAGCGAAGCAAGACAACAACAACAAATTAAAGGGCATGAACACATGGTTACCATTAGTGAAGAAAAGATGCGAAAGTTAAGCTTACTTCGTCAAAGTTTTATCTGAAGGAGAAAATCACGAAGCAAAACTAAGAGTCAGTTCGCCGAGAAGGTCATAATTTACTTCGTCAACCACGAGTAAGAATACTTCGTCAACCACCAACTTCGTCAGCCACATACACAGTTCCGGCGAAGATGATGCAGCTAAACCAGCGAGCAAAAGAAGAAGGCGAAATACCACTTCGTCTGAACATGAGGAAGAAACCAGATCACGAAGAAGAAATATCAAGCGAAGTGCAACCGCAAAGTAAGGGACATAGGCAAGGCTTACTTCGCGACCAGTAGAGATCAAAGACATATTCACAGCCAGCGAAGACGCTTACTCCACGAAGCTAAACCGACCCAGCGAAGTTGATGCAGCCGAACCAACTTACTTGGTCAGACATGAAGTCACTTCGTCAATAATCTTTATCTCGCCAGGTAATCACTTCGGAACGGACAGACCTGCGAGCAACAAACCAGCGAAGTACATATCTCTCTCGACCAACCAGTTCAAGAGCTACGAGTAAGAACCGGAGATCCAGATAGCTCAATGACGAAAAGAACGACTCAATTCTCTTGGACTCGTTGGTCAGCTCGAGTTCAAATCTTCTCAAATCCATAAGGGAAGTACCCTCTCCTCTTATCTCTGATTTTATTGGTCACCAAGCTAGAAATAAGCACTGATAAAGTTGATGATTATAAAGTAAAGCAGTGATGTTATTCTTTTACTTTTGTTATGCAACCATTAACTCTCTACAGAGAGTCACATGGGCATATATACATAACTAAAGTGGAGCATTAACCGACAGAGCATCAACTAAAGCAACGGCAGAAGAAATAAGAAAGGGAGCAAACAAGAAGAAATCAGATCAACAATCAATTTTAAAGAACCAAAGAGCAACAATGAGCAAATTAATAGGACTTCAACAACAACGAGCTACAACCCAATGGGACCAGTGATGCTAAAGCCTGCCTCCTCGAGGAACACAATGACCAAGCTCTTCGCTACAATAACTCAACAACGATGGCTCAATCTTGCATGCACCTGTGGCAATTCAACTTAGCGCAACAAGATAAGTAACATTAAATTAAAAGGTCTTCGGTTATATAGCACATCATGATATACTCCTTAAAAAGAAGAAAAGAGCAAAGGCAAAACCTCATATTAGGAGGCAAAACCTTCGCTAAGAAGGCTGGGAATCCACGGCGTGCATTCTAGTCTAAAATGCGCGTAGTGAACAACTCGTAGACAGATAGATAGGGGTAAGTCCTATCCGCCGAGGGTCCCTTTTATGATGGCCTTCATAAGGGGTGCAGAAATATGACCAAGGAGCCGACGTATTCGGTTGAGTTGTGGGTGCCTGGGACGTCTGAAGCGTTACCTGTCATGTCCGTCTGACAAGTCTTGGCTACGATGCACTCGGTCCCAAAGAACCCCACCTAGGGTGTGACTTCGTAACCAATAGCCATATCGGCGTAAGGGATAAGAAGTCACGAAAACAGCTGAATGTCGTAATAACCGGATAGGAGGGGACCATCATGCATGCTAGGGTTATCGTCCTTGAAGGGGCATTCAGTGGGAAGGGACGTCAGCCTCCAGATTAGGGAGCTGGTGACCTAATAGTCGGCAACACTACGGGGATTTTATTCATGGGAATAATTAGGCATGTGGTATTGTCGAAAAGAAATACCTCAGTAGAGAAAGTTAAGGCGAGTTTGATGGATCGTCATTCGCAAGGATAACGAGCGCCTGAGACTTCGTCGAAGGAAGACCCTTAGAGATAGGGTGGGACGCTATAAGAACCTTAATTAGGAGGCGAAGTAAGACCCCGCATAGCCATAATACTCGAAGATTCTCCTGAAGAGGAGGCATAACCATAATACTGGAAGATTCTCCTGAAGAGGAGGCATAGCCATAATACTCGAAGATTCTCCTGAAGAGGAGGCATAGCCATAATACTCGAAGATTCTCCTGGAGAGGAGGCATAGCCATAATACTTCGCATGAAAATAAGGACAAGAGATCAAGTTATTGCTTCGCACACTTCATACTTCATATTTCACATGCTTCATATTTCGTATATACTTCAGAAATACTTTGGCATGAAGTAAACGATAAAGAGGCAATCTAGCATGTTACTATAACTTGAATAAATATTTATATTTCTATGATTATACTATTGCTATGCTATACATGCTAATAATGTAGGAATAAGCTCCGAGGCAATAAAGCGACGCAATGCACGAGCTAAAGTTGAACGGAGACATACATGGGGTGAACTTGGAGCAAAGGCGAAATCGATGAGGCAAAGAAAGCGAGCATACAAAGGGCCATGAGCGAGCGAAGATGAATGGATGAGCGAAGAACCAAAACCATGCGAGGAGGAATCAAAACAACACGAAGCGAGGTCAACGCCTTCAAGACTTAATGAGTTAAGTAACATACACATCATCCATACATTTCATTTTATCAACTATAGGTAAGCATATTATTTATGTCCATTCATCGTATAAGCATTGCATAAGTATTTTCATCACATCCATTCTTTATATACATTCATCTCGCACACTACATACTTCGTCTACTTTAAGGAATAATTCTTCTTACTTCGCGTATATATTTCGCAAAAGGACAAGGGAAAATGATCAAGAATGATTACTTCGCGTACTTTGGAGTTCTTATTCATACTTCTTGAAGACTATATTTATCGCCACGAATACTTCTTGAAGCTAATTAATAAGAAATACTTCTCATACTTCGTATGGATACTTCGTACTTCATAAAGACGTAAGACAATCAACTACAACAAGAGCAAAGGCAAGTATATACTTCATATACTTCTTAAAGGATACTTCGCATATTTCATACTTCGTACTTCTTAAAGGATACTTCGCATACTTCATACTTCGTATTTCTTATACTCTTATATTTTGCATACTTCATACTTCGTACATTTTAAGGAATAATGTATACTTCACACAGCATGGCTTCAGAACTTCGCGAAAGAACAAGAGGCAAGTATATACTTTTCAAGATGTTATTATTTCGCTCATTCCTTCGTCAACAAAGGTCAAAGTCATCCACTCAAGCACCACACGTCTCGCTCCAAGAACTACACCAAAACGGATTTTTCCTTAAGGATCGCTCTTCAAGCAATACTCAAGGAAAAAAGGGCAAAATGTGGATACCAAAAACCACCTTCGACGCGTGGCGCTTTATGGAGGAAGGAGTAACTTAGCATCTCTAGAACTAGGTACATAATATCTTAGCTTAGTTTCTTTAATTTATATGTAAAGGACATTTTTGTAAATTCATTTCTACTATCTAGTACTTAAAAAAATATCTAAGAGAGAGAAAATAATCAGATTTTATTTATTCAAACTTCATGTTCTTCCCCAAAAAACTAAATCTAGGAGAGCTCCAAAAACTTATTAATGGAGTCTCACCTTCTAAATCAATTAATCATAGTGAAGAACCATGGATGTAGATCCCATTATGGATCGAACCATGTAAAAATCATGTGTCCCATTTACATTTCTAGCATACTTAGTATTCATATTTCATTTGGATTGTTTAGATTTAAGATTTGATATACAAATGAAGGTTTGGGTGTGACTATGGATTTTCCGTAGTTACAAACATCAACATCATGATCAAATAGTTAAATTTTCCTAAATACTATAAGGTCAACCATTTTTAATTCGGTCCAGACAAATGAAATCTGCAATTCTAGAAGAAGGAATTTTGATGGTGACTGATAACCCTGCGTCAGCACTTTGCAATTAGTCATATTAAAACAAGTCCTGATGCCGTTGATTGAAAGGATTTTAGATTTCAAAATTTTTGGGGTTTTAATTACTTACCAATTGATTCCAACTGTGTACACGGTAAAGAAGAATCTAAGAAGCACCCGGTTGAAATCGCTAAGACCTCCTTTAATTCTCAATCCAATGGTGCGTGTTTCGAGTGATCTCGTTGGAACAGAAATACCAAAGATTTTGCCAGTTCTGTTAGATGAAACTAGGCCAGGAGGAAAGACACCGATGGTAGGTGTTGATTACTCATACTAGTTAGGTTAACAATATGTAAAACAGGGTTTTAACTTAGGCGTAGGTTGTATTTAGTCATTGCCCTAAATTTTACAAGGCTGATAAGAGAATACACAACACATGTAGCTTGACTACATGTATCAAACTTTTGATTATGAGATTTTAATTAAACTTCAAAATGTGAATTTATAGAAATGGTCAAGGGAATTTATGTTTCTGACAGTCCATAATCCCGAGGCTCTACAAACTTCGTTCAAAATCGGAATTGAACATTTAAACCCAATTTGGAATCTAGAAAGACTCATCTTTCACATGCAATTTATAGATCCAAAATACGATTTCAAAGGTCCACCAAAAGTCGGTGCACATTTCTGCACGGAACTGGATTTCTGCAGAAATCAGGCCTGGCACACTTTGCTTCTGTCTGTATTTAATAGACCACTAATCGGAAAAAAGTAGACCTTTTGGTACATTATGGATAACACATATACGAACACTTTTTGTTAAGAAAGCATCTCCTAGATGTCGACCAATTGCTACAGTTCTTGACATGTTTAGGACTGTAGTACGCTGACATGAAAAACGAAATTTAGTCTGCATGTTGCAAATTCAGTGCTCAAGAGGATCATGATGAGTAGCTACTTCATCTATTAAAAGTTCCATATTCATTCCACAAATTTGAAATTAGTACTTCGTATAATTATCCACTGGTTTATGGCCTCAAAGTATCAACATAGTATTACCAACTCTTACTCCCGTATAGCTTAAAAGATCGCCAGGAAACATGCATTTTCCATTATGCACAGTGATCCTCATTTCCATCATCCACTATAGTTAAATGACATTTATAGCATGGAACTAAAAATCATCTCACTACAACTATGATTAGGAAATACTAGGCAATTTACACCAAGTGTATGTGTTTGGGCAACAAATATCTTACCTCAACAATTTAGTTGAACTTGATGATCTGCGCAGCTATCTTCACCAAGCACACAGAGGGGTACCTGCAAAATAAATACTCCGACGCTCAAGTTAGGATTTTGTTTTTCCTTTTATAGGTTAATCGAATCTCTAGATAAGTCTCTTTTGAGACATTTCCGGTCATGTTACTTATCCAACCTATGAGAAGATTGACTCTAATACTTTCTCAAATCTTCTTTAGGGTTTACTAGAAAAGTTCGCACATGAAAGAACAACCAAAAATTGGTGATTCATAACTGCAGTTACGACTGGCAGTCTAGGGTGGCAGATTGGACTGGTATCTTGAACTGGCGTGCTGACTCATACGTACCATAATTTATATTGGGTACACACATCGCCCCCTCTTAACCCATAATCAATTATGGGGTTAAGAAATAAATGAGTGAGATCAGACGCCCCCAACCTCTTTGTGCCGATGCTGACCATCCATCAGTATCAGTGATAATATTATCGATGTGAATGAAATAATTTCATTGCCAACAACTCATTTTTCCTCGTGTATATGGTGATGGTAGCAAGCGCTTCTACTGCTTCTGGAGGCTTGACAATCATTCAGACGGGTTCCTATGAAGTTATAGAAACTGAGAGAGTCTATGCTTTAGATTCCGCAACTGGCGGAATGCACACCAACTCGATTTGTCTTGGGAACTAGCCAATGTTTGTAAGTTACTGCACTCTGCTTCAGCTGCATTTCCTTTCTACAGATATTAGTATGTGACGACTCGCTTATATGTTACTTGTTTTATTTTGCTCTTTTTTAACAATTCCTCCCAAGGGGGTAGGTCTACTGTCATGCGACGTTGAGAGCTTCAAAAGAATAGACAGACTCTTCAATCCTCCCAGTTGTTTGATCTTTCATTTCCAGATAGCATTATGCCGTGGATTTTTAAGAGGGATAAGAGTCACAGACGTATTTCAGCCCCAATTTCGGCCACTCCAATTACACAGACCTCGTTTCGTCATGTCGAACTAGTATCCTATCCTCGAGCACAGGTTAATTCCAAAAAGCCATACCCATCTCCTTCGTCGTCATCTGGGTTTCCGATAATATCCCTTCGAACAGTTCTCCTAGCCCCTTTGTTGGATCAAATGCAGCACAAGGTGTTTCCGGTAGGGGAGCCATGAGAGAGAATAATTTCTCTAACACCGTATTTATGGATGATAATTTTCATGGTGAAAATGACGTACGTACGGCTCATAATACAAATATACATTGTTCGTAACTGTGAACTCAATATTCTATAGTTATGCGTTTGCATAAACACATTTGTACTCCAGGCGCACTCCAGGCTGTACAAGAGTTATTCATGTCAGAGGAAAGATGGTCATCGGACGTCTTCCTCTGATTCCTCGTTTAATCATCTGCCAATCCGGATTGCTGGGCAGCAATAATTCAGCTGCCCCGCGCAGAAGGTGATAATACCAGAGTCCCACTGAGTTCCGGATCTGGACGCAAGTAACGAATAATTCCTTCCCGCATCTCTTGTCCTTCCAATAAGAATCTGCTCATTTATTTTTCCTTGCAGTTCATGAGCTCCATGGTTCGATTGAGAAGTGCATGTATTAAGGCATGACTAACTTTAGCCACTCCGTCTGTATACATGTATGCTAAGAACGCTGCTATTGTCATAATGCGCACAGGTTCCGTCTATTCTTTTGATTTTCCTGAGGGTGAATCCAAAAAGAAATCCAAAAAGATACCTGATCATAATCCTGGTCATACCCCTTCGTCAAGCTATCCTTTTAATTCGAATCAACTCTGCCACAGTTAGCTCCTTCGAAACTAGCAAGCACACAACTCTCTAAAGCATTAAAAAGAAGAACTACGCAGGAAACTAAACTGTCAGTCTTCCGGGACTGACAGCTGAATGGAGACTAAGGTGGTCCTTATCCTAACACACGGGGTGCCAATAATCGTCCCACATATTTTGGCTTATCAACTAGGTCGAGAATGCACTCTTTTTTTTTTGATGCAAAGAGATGTTGATTACTAACTGAATTCCGTTACAGAGTTTCTATCCTCATCCAAAGCAGAAGCAATGAAATTGGGAGGATTTATCAATCAAGTACTAGAATTTTTAAAGACTTGCATGCCTAGCTAGCTTATCTGCTGGCTTATTACATTCACGACTAATAGACTTGCAGGACCATAATGGTTGTCTGCTTAACAAAAACTTAATATCTAAAATAAGTGACTGATTCTCCCAAGCAACTTTGTGATGATCTTCATTGACTGCCTCGACCACAACTTTCGCATCCAGTTCAAAGCAGATTTGCTGCAGCCCTAATTCTTGTTCCCATTCCATCGCCATTAAAAGACCTCCACATTCCGCTTGTTTTGCATTCACATATCGATTTGCATAGGCGCATCTCCCCCATTCGAAGGAACCTGCAAAATTTCGGATGATTAGTCCAATGCCAGAGTGATAAAGATTATGCAGTTTCTTATAAGAAGTGTCACATCAAATAGATAGAAAGGGAGCAGCAGGTGGAATCCAGGTCAAAGAGGTTCTTGTTTGTTGTGTGGTTGGAGTTGCTTTAGTGTGCTTCAATCTCATTGCTTTCCGTGTTCCTAGATGTAGAAATTGACTTTTAGTCCCAAAAGTATTGGGCTTTAGACTCTTTAGTCCTGCACTCTCAAGCCTAATACTAGATAGTAGGGGTGAGCAAACAATCCGAAACCGCAGATTTCACCCGTATCCGTCCGTAAAATTGCGGGTGAAACCCAATCCGCAAGATCTATGGCCAGATACGGATGAGATTTTCAAATCCGCACTTTTAGTGGTTTGGTTGCGGTTGGACTTTGAAATCCGCGGACTCATCCACACCATAGGGCAAGAAGAAAGATCAAGGAAACATCAATAAGATATCAAAACTCCAAGGTAAAAAGCTCCATGATCCACCTGAGACCGCACTATCATTTGGAAGGGAGTGGCTACCAAAGCCGCAACATCTACAACAATCACTTCTCTTATCTCTTCTTCTAGGTCGGCTTTGCATTGTTTCAAACTCAAGGAAGCCCGTAGTATGAGTAGATAAATTTTATTAACCAGCTTGTTGCAATAACGAGGCTTAAACTCTACATACACAATCAAATAATTTCAGATTGTATGTACTGTGGTTGGTAGTCTAGGACCCACGGGATCTGATGGGAGTTTTGTTTTTTGAAAAGGATCTGACGGGAGAATATCTTACCTTGTTCTTATTCTAACAGCAGCAGGAGCAGCTCGTTGTGCTGCTTGGGCGCCACCAGTAGCTTGTTCCTCTGGCATGAACAGGATAAGCTGCCTATATAAGCTTTACTTCATGAACAGGATAAAATAGAAGACGGGTAAATATTTCTGTTTTTTAAACTAAATTCGCGGTTAATCCGTATCCGGCCCGTATCATCCGTTGATCCGCGGATGTCAAATTCGCGGGTGATTGGTCTGGACACGGTTGGATTTTCCAAATCCGCAACTTAGACGGATTGGACGCGGGTGATCTCTAATCCGCATCCGTCCGTCCGTTGCACACCCCTACTAGATAGTCCAAATTTACTCAATCCGGAACGAGTAAGTCCATTTGTGAACGATTTAGTCCAAAATGCTTTTTACCGGTGACAAAAATACCCATCATCCAAATATGTGGTACGACTTCTTCCTAATTCAAATCTTATTTCCTCGTTTCCTAAGTCGAGAAATCTCTCCATCTCTTTTGGTGAAGACAATGCTAGTAGTTTCTTCTCGTTTTGCTTTCTTGTCGATTTATTCTACTTCAGTTGATTTCTCAAATTGTTTTTACAATCTTCGTATTGTAGATATTTGGTTTAGGTTTAGTTCATCAGTTTAGGGGTTCTGCAGAATTTTTCGGAATCAATCCAAGATAAATTCATTTCATATTTGATTATTCGAGGTTGATCGATTCATTCCTCAACATTACAACAATACAAAGGTAATTTTTTCATTTATTTGCGATCTCGCTCGATAATTTTCTTAGATCTTATATTGTTTTCCACTTTAGAATCTTGAACTATAATTACATCAAATTGAATACATATTAACAGGATTAAGAAATCATGAATGATGAATACGAAGAAGTCTATACTTTAATTTTAATGTCGGATTTTTTTCTGCAAGAGTGAAAACATATCATCTGCAAGCAAATTGCAAAACTAATCAGCATAATCGGCGTTTTAGCATTTGGAGATTCCATTTTTTATTTATTTGTTTGGCTGTTACTGTTATTGAACTGAAGGTTCTCTTATAGTTGTTGTGGTTACAAGATTTAATAGTTCTTGGAATGTTTCAGACACTGAACTAAAACTGTATATCTGCGTGTTTATGGTCATGGTACTATATGTGCGGGTTTTTATATTCTAAAATAATTTTTCATTGTGAAAGTGATTGATACTTAATTTATTAAGTTTTACATTTATCCCAATTTTTTGTCCATTCAAGTGTTCGTATTGATTATGTGTAGTTAGTTGCAGTTAGGTCCATTCTCAAACTGGTTGTTAAATGTATACATGAAGGTAAACTCTTAATTAAGAGAAGGATAATGGTGAAGGAAATGGAAGTAATAAATTAGTGATGGTCGGATGCGAAGAATATAGTTTATGGACTGTCTATGATATCTCACAGAAGTAGAACCCATTTCATGAATTGTAGCTCTATTCATGCTTCGTCGTTTAGTTGCACTTAGATTGGTCATCCAAGTCCTGTAAATCGTTGATATGCGTAGGTACATTTATTTCTCGTGTTTACTTGTTCGATGATTTTTTTTAATCATGCTTCTGACAATAGTATGTTGAGCTAGAAATGTTTACTCATATATGTATAGACACCAAGAGATGTGGATTGTAAATCGGAAATGTATTAAAACTTCTACTTGCATGCAAACACTAGTTAGGAGATAATGAAAAACATTAGTAGTGATGAAATGATCCATTTATCTTTTGTAAAGATAGTATCTTCTCAGAATTTATAATTCTAGTGCACATGTGAAAAAATGACTCCATAAGCTTATTTTTACATAAGTAACTAAGGTGTACAAATTAGTGCACATGGAAAATAGATCGACTTGATAAGATTATGTTGCATAGATGGCTAGGTGTACAAACTAGTGCACGTATAGGAAGACTTTAGATTAGCTACAAAGCATATTGGGTAGGTCATGTTGAGACAGATTGATTAATATATAAATGAGGAGCATATTACTTCAGAAGAATTAGGACTTAAAAATGCACAAATATCAAGTAAGCTACCTTTTAGTCCGGACTGGAAAGCAGATGGATGCTACGTCGCTACTTTTTAAGTTGAAAAATTGAACCCAATACTGCTGAATCTGATAGATTAAAAGTTGACCCTTAAAACTGTAGTATTTTATTTTTAAATAATCTCTACGTATGGAAAAAATGTAACTATCAAAAAGACATATCCACTGGACCATTCTGGTCCGTGTTGGAGAGTCAATCACAGTAGCAAAACAGATACTTGTGAATAAACAACCAAGAGAATCCATTTTGTAAGGGCCACTTTTATTGGTTTATCAAATCATATATTCCTGGATTAGTGCTTAACTAGTAGTGAAGAGTCATTGATGGTTTGTTTGTGACGGAAATGACATGTGTACATATTTGTACACCTATAATATAAGTGTACATTGTTGTACATGTGTCAGAAGTTACATGTGTACATAATAGCCCACTCTAAAACTCTTAATCAAATTTTAGTGAACAATCTTTTTTCATTTCTTGGATGTTTAATCTGTGATACTATGAGTCACTAACTCTTGGTTTTGATAGAAATTACATGTGTACATATTAATACACCTATAATATAAGTGTACATTATTTTGAACTTGAATTATGAACTTTAGTGTGAACAACTGAACTTTAATGTAACTGTAAGCATGTATGTATCAACTAATTATTATTTTTAGTGTGAACAACTGAACTTGAATTATGAACTTTTAAGTGAGATTAACGTAAATCGAGTTTTGGTAGAAACAAGGTGAACTGTTTGGATACAGTTAATGAACCATTATAGATTTATGTAGGCACAATAGGCGATGGGTTTCTGAAAAATTGGTAACAGAAGCTACTAATATTGATCTTGAGTTCACCTAGAAGATACTCTTTCTAGATGCAAAAATTATCATGCCTGCCGACAGGTATGCAGTTCCTGCCATTTTCATTTCCCCGTTGTTTTGCCTACTGATGGTTCATAAATAAACATGTACATAATCTTTATTTGCTTGCTTAAAGTTAATTTATTCGGCATTCAAAATGTTTAGTTTTTCCTATTTTGTAATGATAGTAGTTCATTTCTAATGTTCATCTCTCACTGATTTCCTTACGAGCACATACGTTGGACTGGAAATTGAGAGTAACACTTTATAGCATATTAATGGGCTAAGTTTTCCACTAATAGTACTCCTCCGTTTTATCCCATTCAAGGAGAATTGTGGACCATATAATTTTAGCTTGTAAGAGGAATAATTTTATTGACGAATGTGTATTCAAGTTCATTCAGCAGTTGTCGTGTTTCACTTTTGAGATCCATTAAAATTTAACTTAATGATATTGAAAAACAACATGTTTCTTCCAGTGGGCGCTTCAGTCCTTGGGCGGTTGGGAAGGTGAACTTGATTACTGTTACCAGCTTCTTGAAGATGACATTTTTAACAATTCGGCTTGGACTCGGTAAAAGACCTTGAGTTTCTGCTTGAACTTTTATCTACTTTCTTTAAGAGACTGCACTAAATGCAGATCAAAAACATCAAACTTCATCAGTTTATGCTGCAAAGTCATGGTGCAGTGACTTTGAGTTATGGTCTGAGCTGGGAAGTAGTGAATGTCTGGACTAGTTTGAAATTTCGCAGAAACTGTGCGAAAATGCAAGAAGAGATGCTTGCTTCTATTGCCGCAGCTGGTGGAAGAAAATGGAGAAGATATGTGTAGTTGAAACACATAGAATAAAATGACTTAAGGCTCTGATGGTGTTGTCTCGATGAGGCTGTGTTGCAGAATGGAAGTGGAATTGAAGCTAAGAAGGACTTGGGCTGTTAACTGCAATGAACTGATGGTGATGCAGTGAGATGATTTGCAGCTGTTGTAGGTGCATTGAACTGGTGCAGTGGGTGTATATGGAGTTACAGGCTAAGTTGGTTACTGGTGCTATGAGACTGGAAGTTGGTTGTGCAGCTGCAATGGAGGAGTTAGTTTGTATTCGGTAGAAGTGTCTTGAGTTTGAAAGAGATATTAAGGTTGTGGAGAATGACTCAGGGTATGAATGGTGCAAGCTGGTT
Source organism: Papaver somniferum (assembly GCF_003573695.1). NCBI lineage: Eukaryota > Viridiplantae > Streptophyta > Magnoliopsida > Ranunculales > Papaveraceae > Papaver > Papaver somniferum. The sequence goes on along the minus strand of NW_020651304.1, from coordinate 2,277,544 downwards.
GTGTGCAGTGAGTCAGGGAGAGAATAAAGCTGCAACTGATGCTGGAGCAGTGACTGAATTGATATTGCAGGTGGAATTAGAGAGTTGTGTTTACAATGGCCATAAGATACAGTGGCTCTGAGAATGGGTCTGTATGAGCTTGAGCAGGGATTGCACTGCTTCAGAAGTTGGTTAAGAACTGCAGTTGGAGAGTGAAATGAAGTGCAATTGAACAAGAGCAATAGAGAATGAGATTCAAGAATGGAAGCTGATGCTGGTGAGATTGCAGGAGAGAGTGAACTGTGATGCAGTTGCAGTTTGAAATGGTTTGAGATACAGATTCAGTCGACGACAACAGCATCTCAGGTGATCGACGACAGACTTCAGGTGACTACTCCGGCCAAGTTCCGGCGGTGGAACCAGTTTTCCGGCGACCTACTTTTCACACAGAATTTTGAGATGGGTATTCACGTATGGGCTTGGTGGACCACTTGGAGATGGACTTTGGAGAAGAATGAGGCGTGACCTAATTTGGAAAGAGTATCCTTTATGGAAATTGTGAAACATATAAAAGAGGGAGTTTTCTCTATTGATAGGGATCTCTTCTTCTACTGGTTTTCTGGGGTTTCACATGATAGTTCTTTTTTGCTTTCTATGATGATTTCCAAAAACACAAGTAACTAAGTTTTATTATTGGTTAAAGATGTAGTTGGATTTTGCAACCAAGTTATTGATTTTATGAATTAGTTTTCTCTCAATATTATCGTTTGATGTCTACTGCGTATAATAATTGCATCATTGATGTATTGCAATATGATTGAATGTTTGTTTAGTTAAGTCTAGAATTGATTGAACTCACATCCATATCTATAGCTAATTTAGGGTTCATCATCGAGCGATAACCTTGAATAGCATGATATGATTACGGTTTGTAGTGATACACTCTTGTAATCATATGTAGAAATTGACCTTTGTCCGAATTGTCATGCGCAATGTATGACAATTGCATCGATTAGCCTATTTCTTAAACTTAATGCTCCTAGGAATTGAACTTAATTAGCGCAAGGCGTTAGGTTATTCTTTAGGTAGAATTCACACTCGCAACTCTAATGTGTGTGTTGATGAACTTAGGAAATTTACGGAGTATTCTTGCAATAAGGTACTCTAGGGCTTTTGATGATAACGAGATTATATACGAATTCTAATCATATATTCAAATACTTGTTTACAATTGAAGATGAAACCTTTACCCAATATTTCACATCCTTGATTTTCGTGATTTATTTCTTTGCTTTGCTTTTATTTTAGTATACTTTTATAAGAATCAGAAAATCCCCCTTGTTACCTATAAGAAACCGAAACATATTGACAACCTAGTCCTCTCTGTGGGAACGATCCTTTCTTACGCTTGCTATATTTAATATTTTGAGTAGTGAGAAAGTAATATTATTTTTGACGCATACGACAGCGATCATTAACTCCAATATACTTTTAATAGAATCAACTAGACAGTTAGACTCAATCTTAATAAAAAGTATATCAAAGAGTTATATCTTAATTTCTCGATTCAATCCGTACTCAAACAAATAGGAATTTGCGAGCTTGATTGAATACAAGAGAAATCACTTGAACAGTATCAAAGACCAATGTTCAAGGATCAATCAATTTCAATCAACAACCAAAGGTTGGATTTACCAATTGATCGATTCAACGCACAACCTGTGATATTTCAATTATATAAAAAAATATAATGCGGAATAGAAATAACACAGACACCAGAAGTTTTGTTAACGAGGAAACCGCAAATGCAGAAAAACCCCGGGACCTAGTGCATATTGAACACACACTGTATTAAGCCGCTACAGACACTAGCCTACTACAAACTAACTTCGGTCTGGACTGTAGTTGAACCCCAATCAATCTCACACTGATCCAAGGTATAGTTGCGCTCCTTACATCTCTGGTCCCAGCAGGATACTAAGCACTTGATTCCCTTAGTTGATCTCACCCACAACTAAGTGTTGCTACGACCCAAAGTCAAAGACTTTAATGAAAAAATCTGTCTCGCACCGAAAAGTCTATGGGAATAGATAAATCTGTCTCCCACAGAAAACACCTACGAGTTTTGTTCCATCTTTTAATAGATCAAGGTGAACAGGAACCAATTGATATACCAGACTTATATTCCCGAAGAACAACCTAGAAATATCAATCACCTCACAATAATCTTAATTGACTAGCGAAATAAGATATTGTAGAATCACAAACGATGAGACGAAGATGTTTTTGACTACTTTTCTATCTTGCCTATCGGAGACATAAATCTCAAGCCAATCTTACGATGGTACTCAGTCACGATAGAAACAACAAGATCAGATCACGCAACTACAGAGAAAATAGTTGGGTCTGGCTTCACAATCCCAATGAAGTCTTCAAGTCGTTAACCTACAGGGTCTCGATAGAAACCTAAGGTTAAAGGAGAATCGACTCAAGCTTATACAACTAGTATCACACATGAGGTGTGGGGATTCGGTTTCCCAGTTGCTAGAGTTCTCCTTTATACAGCCTTCAAAACAGGGTTTGCAATCAATTCTATCTTGGTAACAAAGCATTCAATATTCACCGTTAGATGAAAACCTGATTAGATTCAAGCTAGTATCTTTCAACTGTTAAATCGAACTTAGCTTGTTATACACAAATAATGTAACTTCATTTAGGTTTGAGTAACCGTACCTTAACGTGTACACCTAGTTGGTTCAACAATAGTTAACCAATGGTTAGCCATATGAGCACTTTCATATCAAACTTATTCATCTTCACCATAACTAGTTCAATGACTCAAAAGAACTAGTTAGAGAGTTTTTCAATTGCTTAGATATCATAGATGTATACAAGACACAATCGAAGCAAAAACAGTTTTGTTTCTCTCGAATCAATTCATGAACATTATAGACACGGTTTACAAAGATTGCATTCCTTAATTTATAAATGTCTTAGTTCACGAATAAACCATTTTTAGAAAATATCCCACTTAAGTATGCATACGGGTACGCATGCTTAAGTACCCGGACTGAGCTTGTTTTCAGTTCACAAACTTCAGCATAAATTCACGGGATGTGAACTTCAGACAGTACGCGTACAGGTACGCGGACTTAGCTCCGGTCATCCTAAACCAGTAAAGTGCGCATACTTTGGTTCAAGGATTTTGGACTTACACAAGTATGAGTTCACATACAATGATTATATCCAAACATGGTTATATATTCTAAAATCTCATTTCAATCATTCAAACATTCTTAGAGGATGTTATATAGTTGTTATTCACAAACTATTTTTCATCAAAGCGATTTTCAAGAGATTGAAATAATCAACATGATTTTCATCACGAGTAAAGATGAACTTGGACAAACCAGAAGCTTACCAACACATATTTCGAGAAATGGATAAGCGAGATAAACTCGGCTCGAAATAGCCAATGTGTATAATCGAAGTCTATATAGCAATATGACTTTTGTCTCAAGATAGGAGATAGAGTAGATATACTTTTGAGTGATAGATAAGTTCAAGTCTCCACATACCTTTTTTTCAATGAAGATACACCAGTTCCTTGAGTAGTTCTTCGTCTTTGCATGATGAACACCGTGGAGTCTAGAGCTCAACTATATTTTTTATCCTAGTCTGAGACTTAGCTATAAGTAGACCAGAAATAAAGACTTATAGTTTTGGAAATTAAACTTGACAAACAAGCTTGAGATAGCAACGCTTGCGAGTTCGACCGAGCAGTGCTCTAACAATCTCCCCCTTTATCACTTTTAGTGACAAAACTATCAATACATATGGAATACAAAATAAATAAACTTTGCAGCTTCTCATCCACATGTTTGATCTCCTTGGTTCTTCAACATTACTCGAAATCTTTGTCACTTCCAAGTACTCCAATGATTCCAAAGATATTCAATGAAGCATCATCGTTGTTGAAGATCCGTAGCCATAACGATGAGAAAACAAAAGCTCTCAATCATTGGTACACAGTATCATAGTATTATTACACAGTATCAAAGTTCAATTGTATCACAACTTCGACAACAATACTATGGTGATATTTATCACTCCTCCTTAGTCAATACTTCATCTCACATGAAAACCACTCCCCCTTACATAATGATCCGAAAACCATATGTATTTGTAGTGTGAACTACACATTAATTATCCCCCTTTTTGTCAATAAAATTGGCAAAGGTACAAAAACTAGTGGGATCCTAATGAAATTTCCATAGAGACACTTCATGACCAAAAGAAAGTACATATCAAATTTTTAGATGCAATCATTTAGTCAAAACCAAATGCATTCATCAAGGAGTTTACAAAGATACAAGATAACCCCTATAATATTCCACAACCGCACTCCCCACAAAGATTTGGCAATTAAGCACAAGTTCAATTAAGAACTCTCCCCCATTAAATGTCATTCCCGAAAGAAAAACAAGAGCGACCTTACTTTCACAAGAAAAGAAGGATTTCTTTGGAAATTAACAAATTACATAAGAATATGAATTTGTATCCAAAAATCTCAATTAAACTAACCACAAGAGAACCTATGATTAATTTAATCGGAAATGCTTGCATAAGAGAACTTACGGAGCCTCACAGTATTTACATAAAAAAATATGGATCAAGGAAGATCAATACTACGGAATAAAAAAAGATTCATTCTATTCTTCATCATCATTTGCAAAGTGACATATAATAGACTTAATCTTTGTAAACAAAAGCTCATCCTATCTTTTATCAATAGTGACATAATAGGCTTATCTTTTGTTTGTCAAAAGTTCATTCAATCTTTTATGAATACATGCATATCGACATATGAAAGACTTAACTTTTGAACACGTATGAAAAAATCATAGTTCACGGAAGCAAACACACATATCTCATAAAAAATCGCAATATATGAAATCATAAAGATTAATACTGCAAAATCATCTTCCAAATAAACTTTAGAATTTAAACAAATAAATCTAAAAACATTGAAGATGAAAAACATTGGACATAGCTATGTGTAATCACAATAAAGGCTATTCCAAACCTTAGTTATCCTTCTTAAAAACACGAGAAAAATTCTCGTAAGAAGTTTTCTAGACATAAGAAAATCAACAAGATAATAAACAAAGAAAGACTCCTACTACCGAAACCATACATAAACTAAAATCAAATAGACGTTTCAGAATCCTCACGAGCCTTGAGGTCTTTGAGCTTGTGAATGACAGCATCCACTGCATCTTCAGAGAAGATATCCCCATTGAGAAGTTCTTTAACATGTGTCTTTATGAGACCAAGGTCAGAGGTAAACTTTTTCAACTCAGTTCTTAACACATCAAGACTCTTCAAAGTATCAACGAGTTGCAGTTTTGCATCCTCAAAGTATTTAAGAAAATCATGAACCACTTCAGCAGAAACCATATCCTCATTCTCAATATCCTGATGTGTATAGGCATAGTAACATGAGGCATTAGGATGATCTTCTTCTACTAGAGTTCTTTTCTTCCTCCCTTTGGACTCGAAACCAATACCTTTATCAAGAAAACCTCTTGCAAAACCACCAGAGTGTAACGATGAAGAGGAAGACATTCTTGACTAATCACAACAAATCCCAGAGTATGCGTACGTGACTCATGGGTTTGGTATTTAAATGGTTTCTTAGGGAAAGAAATCTTTTAGGGTTTCCAAAAATTGATTCGTGACAGTAACACCGGTACCCGTACGAACACAACTTGACCCAAAAGAAAATAAAAACACAAAAGATCGTATATTGCGGCATAACAAAAGTTTTGCTACGTGAAGAATTTCACAAAGATTTTTTGGCTCAATAAATTTTAATTTAGAGCACAAAAGTAGCACGCAACATAGTTGCAACGAGCCCCCCCCCCCCTTTTTTTTAAGAAAAACGGAGAAAGAAAAAAAGAAGAACGACAATAGACACAACCAATACTTAAGCAACCTTGTCTACAGTCAATACTTTAGCTATAAACGATAAGGGAATAGCTCAACTAAATAGGGAGAAATTTTGTCAACAGTATACCTGATTATTAACATATCTTACCCAACAGGATTTTTTATGAGTAAGTTCTCAACCCTTGTGATTAACTAGTACAAGTATGAGCCTTAAGCTCATTAGAAGAAATGTGTTTACGGTTGAGTCTCTTTTTCCTTTCGAATCTAGGAAAGTATCCCTTTCGATGTGAGAAATTATCATAAAACTTATCATCAAAATATGAGACATAGTTTGAGTTCTTACTAGAAGAATTTTGACTAGAGGAAGTTGACAGCCTGTTGACGATTTGTTTATAACCTTCAATTATAACTTTTTAGGTTATTTCTCATATCATCATTTTTACTTCCTTCTCCTGATACCTTGTTCACATCAAAATTAACATTATCTCCCTTTTTGACAGAAGAAAATCCCTGATCTCTTCTTAGATGATTTTTGTTGAGACGTTTGTTATGCTTCTGAGCATTTGAGGAACTCATCGAACTGACTTTCCTGGTAGAATACACAAGGTGAGTACTTAAACCAATTGGTTTAGACATACGAATGTCAGTTACACCTTTGAGGATTAAGTCTAAGGTGTGTTGAAGTCGAATACAGAAATTTTTATTCAACCTAGAGTTTCTCTTTTTCTTAACAGACCCTTTTGAATCATAAAAGAGATACACTTTTTGATCACCTGAGCGATTAGACAGACCATTCTTAACATCATCTTTTGGAGATTTCTTCCTTCCATGTGATGTGGAGCATCCTTGATTAGAGGAGGCTATAGGCACATCTTTTCCAATAGGAAGGGATTCCTTTTTTTAGTTCTGGAACTCTTTCAGTTGTGATAGAAGTAGATGGTATAGTAGACTTTTTGGAACATCCTTGAATCGAGAGTTTAATCAAGAAATATTTTATTTCCAAAGCATCCTTTTTGAGGCTTGCCTCAAGTAAGATACATGAAGACTGAACTTCAGCATTTTCTTTGCAAGACGCTTTTCCTTTAGAGTCACAGTCTCTTACTATACCAAAAAGAACATTGACATTGTTTTTCAACCGATTAAATCTATCAGCTTGGATTCTAACAAGGTTTAGAATCAATTTACTTTCTTTATCTGCTTCCCTTTCATCAACGGAGTTATACTCTTTTGAAGGGTAATCGGGATAACACATGTCAGTGTCTGTCTATTTCATCAGAGCACTAGGTTCGTCTATATTTGAGATTGACGAATCTTTCTCTTTAATAGACATTGCCGAAACAGAACTTTTGTTTCTGGTAACGCGTTTATCAGAGATAGTACTCTTGTCCATAGACTCAGATCGCTACAAACACAGATTTATAAGGTCTTAAACGTGTTTGCCTGCTTTGATACCAATTGAAAAAATGGGGGTCTAATAACCACACCCAATATTTCGCTTAGCAATCTGTATGGAGTAACTCCAATATACTTTTAAGAGAATCAACTAGACAGTTAGACTCAATCTTAATAAAAAGTATATCAAAGAGTTATATCTCAATTTCTCGATTCAATCCTTACTCAAACAAATAGGAATTTGCGAGCTTGATTGAACACAAAAGAAATCACTTGAACGGTACCAAAGACCAATGTTCAAGGATCAATCAATTTCAATCAACAACCACCAATGGTTGGATTTACCAATTGATCGATTCAACGCACAACCTGTGATATTTCAATTATATAACAAAATATAATGCAGAAAAGAAATAACACAGACACCATAAGTTTTGTTAACGAGGAAACCGCAAATGCAGAAAAACCCCGGGACCTAGTCCAGATTGAACACACACTGTATTAAGCTGCTACAGAAACTAGCCTACTACAAACTAAATTTGTTCTGGACTGTAGTTGAACCCAATCACTCTTACACTGATCCAAGGTACAATTGTGCTCCTTACTTCTGTGATCCTAGCAGGATACTACGCACTTGATTCCCTTAGTTGATCTCACACACAACTGAGAGTTGCTACGACCCAAGGTCGAAGACTTTAATAAACAAATCTGTCTCCCACAGAAAAGTCTATATGAATAGATAAATCTGTCTCCCATAGAAATACCTACGAGTTTTGTTCCGTCTTTTGATAAATCTAGGTGAACAGGAACCAATTGATATACTGAACTTATATTCCCGAAGAACAGCCTAAAAATATCAATCACCTCACAATAATCTTAAACGACTAGCGAAACAAGATATTGTGGAATCACAAACGATGAGACGAAGATATTTGTGACTACTTTTCTATCTTGCCTATCGGAGATATAAATCTTAAGCCAAACAGCAAGATCAGATCACGCAACTACAGAGAAAATAGTTGGGTTTGGCTTCATAATCCCAATGAAGTCTTCAAGTCGTTAACCTACAAGGTCTCGATAGAAACCTAAGGTTAAAGGAGAATCGACTATAGCTTATACAACTAGTATCACACATGAGGTGTGGAGATTCGGTTTCCCAGTTGCTAGAGTTATCCTTTATATAGTCTTCAAATCAGGTTTTGCAATCAATGCTACCATGGCAACAAAGCATTCAATAATAACTGTTAGATAAAAACCTGATTAGATTCAAGCTAATATATTTCAACCATTAGATCGAACTTAGTTTGTTATACACAAATGAAATGTAACTTCATTTTGGTTTGAGTAACCGTACCTAAACGTGTACACCTAGTTGGTTCAACAATAGTTAACCAATGGTTAGCCGTATGAGCACTTTCATATCAACCTTATTCATCTTCACCATAACTAGTTCAAATGACTCAAAAGAACTAGTTAGAGAGCTGTTCAATTGCTTAGATCTCATAGATGTATACAAGACACAATCGAAGCAAAAACAGTTTTTTTCTCTCGAATCAGTTCATGAACATTATAGACACGGTTTACAAAGATTGCATTCCTTAATTTATAAATGTCTTAGTTCACGAATAAACCATTTTTAGAAAATAACCCACTTAAGTACGCATACGGGTACGCATGCTTAAGTACCCGGACTGAGTTTGTTTTCAGTTCACAAACTTCAGCATAAATTCACGGGATGTGAACTTCCGACAGTATGCGTACATGTACGCGGACTTAGCTCCGGTCATCCTAAACCAGTAAAGTACGCATACTTTGGTTCATGAATTTTGGACTTGCACAAGTATGAGTTCACATACAATGTTTATATCCAAACATGGTTATATATTCCAAACTCTCATTTCAATCATTGAAACATTCTTAGAGGATGTCATACAGTTGTTATTCATAAACTATTTTTCATCAAAGCGATTTTCAAGAGATTGAAATAATCAACATGACTTTCGTCACAAGTAAAGATGAACTTGGCCAAAGCGAAAGCTTACCAACACATATTTCGAGAAATAGATAAGCGAGATAAACTCGACTCGAATTAGTAAATGTGTATAATCGAAGTCTATATAACAATACGACTTTTAGATAGACTTTTGAGTGATAGATAAGTTCAAGTCTCCACATACCTTTTTGTCGATAAAGATCCACCAGTTCCTTGGGTAGTTTTTCGTCTTTGCATGATGAACGTTGTGGAGTCTAGAGCTCAACGACACTTTCTATCCTAGTCCGAGACTTAGCTATAAGTGGACTAGAAATCAAGACATATAGTTTTGGAAACTAAACTTGACAAACAAGCTTGAGATAGCAACGCTTGCGAGTTCGACCGAGCAGTGCTCTAACAATATTAACAAGGGATACATCAGATCATACTCCAATCTTGATAACTCTAGGTAATATTCCTCCCACAAATAAACCTTTTATAATTGAGTTTTGCTGGTTATCAAATAAGACATTTATGAAGAATTTGGAGATATGGTGGGGGAAAATGGTGCACTCAGGATCACCAAGCTACATTCTTGCAAGAAACTTCAGAATTTAATATTCTTTCTAAAGAGATGAAGTGGGCAACAATATGGGAGAATAAATACGAAGAAGGAAGAACTCAAACAACAAATGTGTGAACTAAATCTCAAGGAGGAAAATGTAAAATTCAGCAGGGAAGAATTTGTGAGTAGAGCTCAATGGAAGGTAGAGCTCAAGCAAATCAAAATTTATGAATACAAGAAGTGGAAAAGTAGAGCAAAAATTCAGCACCTCAAAGAAGGAGAAACAAACACTAAATATCTCCATCAAATTGGTAATGGGAAAAGGAGAAATACAGTACACAAACTGGTAATAAATGGGGCAGACAACTTCAATCAGAATGACATAAAGCAAGAATTCACAAGTTATTTCTCAAATCTTTTTCAGGAGAAACATGAATGGAGACCCCAACTTGAAGCAACTGAATTGCTAAAATCTTTGAAGAGGAAAGTCATTGGCTGGAATGACCATTTGAGAAACAAGAAATTTGGAATACCATCAAATCCCGTGGAAAAAACAAATCCCGAGGACCTGATGGATATCCCATAGAATTCTAGAAAACAACATGGCCAATTTTAAAAGGAGATATCATGGTTGTGGCTAAAGAATTTTGCGAGGAGGAGAGGATGAATTGGAGACTTAACTGCTCATTTATAAGTCTGATACCAAAAAGAGATGAATTAAGCACACCTAAACATTTCAGACCTATAAGTCTGGTTGGAAGTATGTATTGAATAATGTCAAAAGTGCTTGCTAATAGGTTCAAGACAATGCTCCCTCAACTAATTTCATAGCATCAAGGAGCATTTATCAAAGGGAAGCAGATACAAGATGGCATATTGGTGGCTGGAGAATTAATAGAATCGACTCAAGACAAAGAAACCAGGGATTCTTTGTAAACTGGACATTGAAAAAACCTTTGACAATGTCAATTGGTACTGTCTAGACTCATTACTGGAGAACTCGGGATTTGGAGAAAAGTGGAGGAGATGGATTTATTGGAGTATTTCATCAGCACAATCTTCAGTATTGGTTAATGAGAGCTCGACAGAAAAGTTCAAACACCAAAAAGGACTTAGATAAGGTGATTCTCTTTCACCTTTCCTATTTATTTTAGATATTCTAACCAAACTACTAAAGAAAGGAGAGCAGTTGAACATGATAGCAGAATTTAATATTCATGATCAGATTAGTGTGTATCATCTACAATTTGCAGATGATACACTAATATTCTTAGATTCACGAGAAGAAATGGTGGAGAATTTGGTACTTATTTTGCAAGTATATGAAGCTATAAATGAATTAAGGGTAAACTAGTAGAAAAACACAGTCATAAGCTTAGGAGCTCATCATAAGATACATGAATTTGCAAGAATTCTCACATGTAAGGTTAAAAAGCTTCCCTTCAAGTACTTGGGTGTGCCTCTTGGTGCCACTGTGAAACAGAGCCGCATTTGGGCTCCAATTGTTGAAAAATTACAGAAAAAGCTTGCAAAATGGAAGAGAAACTTCCTATCAAAAGCTCAGAAATTGGTACTTATTAACAATGCACTAGTAAGTTTACCAATTTACTTCATGTCCCTCCTGGTAATGCGAGTATTAGTAGAGAAGCAAATGACAATAATTATGAGAGAATTTATATGGGGAGCAAGCACTGGAAGAAATAAAATCGATTGGGCTGCTTTGAAAAATATAAGAAAACTAAAAGAGATTGGAGGTCTTGGCATAAGAAACTTGAAGGAGACAAACAAAGCCTGATTGGCCAAGTGGAGTTGGAGATTCACTGAAGAAAGGAAAGCACTCTGGAGAATAATAATTCAACTCAAGACAAACACTGCAGAGGAAAACTTACATCCATTTGAGTATAAATTTCCATATGAGAGAGGATTCTGGAAAGGAATACAAAAAGAGAAAGAGGTAGTGCATAACAATTCAGAAGTTTTGATTGGAGATGGGAAAGCAATCAAGTTCTGGATAGACACATGGAAGGGAGGTGCACCTTTATGCAAAGCATTTCTTACTACTTTCGAAGCAACATGAGACAAGAAACTCAAAATTGTGGATGTCATACAAGATGGGAGATGGAGGATTCAGCTAAAGATAAATCCAACTCAAGAGGTGTTTGATGCATTCAAACAACTTATTAACTTCTTGAGTACTCCTCCAATCCTTGATGCAAGCCCTGAGTCCATCAAATTCCAGATAGGGAATCAATATACAACAAGAGAGGGGTATAAACTTTTGATACAACAAGCTCAGACTCAAGTATCCCCAAGCTTTAGTTATGTTTGGAAAAAACATGTCCCCCCAAAAGCAAAAGTTTTTGTGTGGCTTGCAGTCCAGAATGATATTCCTTCAATTGATAACCTAATAGAAGAGGCACTGATATTGAAGACACAACTTCCACTTTCTGCAACATCAGTGAAGAAACAGTCAATCACTTGCTTCTGGAATGCCCTATCTCCACGGATATCTGGAACTATTTCACTACCAGAATGAGTCAGTTGGTTGCATACACAGACTATGTCAGAGCAGTTTGAAGAATGAACAATAAAAAGGGAGAAGAAATTAAACTTAAAGGTTTGGGGTATTCTCCCTTTTGTTGTAGCCTGGACTTTGTGGTCTGAGAAGAATAAGAGAGTGATGGGGAACAAGATAGGAAGGGATAAAGATGAGGTGATAATCGAGATCAAAAGAATAATATTTCAATGGGGTGCCAAACCAAATTGGTTTAGGTATCACAGTTTCAGGGATGTGATAATACAATGGGAAGCAGTTATGGATTCTAACTAACTCATGGGATAATCAATCAGATGTATGGGCGTTTGGGATAAGTGGGGTCCGAAAAAGTTGGACTTCCTGTTGTAACTACAAATTTTTTAAATTAATAAAATCGTAACATTTTTTATCAAAAAAAAAAAAAGGAAAACCGGCAGTGGTTCTTCCAAAAGCGTTTTATTTAGAAGGATGTGATATTTGGAGATTGAACCTTATAGGTCGCTTGGGTTTAAAAGGTTTGAACTTTCAAGACGTGAAAAATAACCTAGAATATCAATGGCAACTAGGTTAGGGTCCTTTTCAGTTTGTCCCTATGAATAAGGCTTTTTTTATCATTAAGTTGAATCACAGGATGATAAGGATAAGTTGTTGAATGCCGAAGCTTGGTTTTTTGATCAGCAAAATCTCAATATGATTGAGTGGTTATGCGACAACAGAAGCAGTCTGAGACCGAATCGATGTCCATATCATATATTCTTCTACATGCTCTCCTTTCCTGGTTTTTACGCGGATAAACAACAGACTTCCCATGCTTTCGTGTGGGTCAAGTTTCCTGGCTTACCGGTGGAGTTCTGGATTGAAAAGACTTTGTTGGATATGGAGAAATCATTGGGAAATCCAATTGTGGTTGATAAGCATACTCTTACGCATGAATACGACCACTTTTCCTCAGTACCTGTTGATATAATTTTGCGGAGCCTGCTATGGATGCTATTCACTTAACTGTGGGTGGATTGGATTTCTGGCAACCAGTGGAGATTCAAAAGAAACAAAAATTTTCACTAAGTGCAAAGTCATTGGAAATAATGATTTGGAATGTAGAAAGCAATCAATAGACTCTTCTGATAGGCAAATTGTATCTTGAAAAAGCGGGGGTACAACGACACCCAATATTTCGATTAGCAATCTGTATGGACTAACTCCAATATACTTTCAAGAGAATCAACTAGATTCAATCTTAATAAAGTACATAAAAGAGTTATAATATCTCTATTTCTCGATTCAATTCTTACTCAAGCAAATAGAAATCTGCGAGTCTAATTGAATACAATAGAAATCACTTGAAGGATACCAAAGACCAATGTTCAAATGTCAATCAATGTAAATCAACAACCTGGGGTTGGATATTCTAATTGATTGATCTTAACGCACAACCTGTGATATTTCAATTATATAACAAAATATAATGCGGAAAAGAAATAACACAGACACTAGAATTTTGTTAACGAGGAAACCGAAAATGCAGAAAAACCCAGGGACCTAGTCCAGATTGAACACACATTATATTAAGCCGCTACTACAAACTAACTTCGGTCTGGACTGTAGTTGAACACCAATCAATCTCACACTGATCTAAGGTACAGTTGCGCTCCTTATGTCTCTGATACCAGCAGGATACTACACACTTGATTCCCTTAGCTGATCTCACCCACAACTAAGAGTTGCTACGACCCAAAGTCGAAGACTTTAATAAACAAATCTGTATCACACAGAAAATTCTACGGTAATAGATAAATCTGTCTCCCACAGAGATAGCTACACGTTTTTGTTTCGTCTTTTGATAAATCAAGGTGAACATGAACCAATTGATAACCCTGACTTATATTCCCGAAGAACAACCTAGAATTATCAATCACCTCACAATAAGCTTAATCGACGCGGCGAAAAAATATATTGTGGAATCACAAACGATGAGACGAAGATGTTTGTGACTACTTTTATATCTTGCCTATCGGAGATATTAATCACAAGACAATCGTTACGATTGTACTCAACACGATAGAATCAGCAAGATCAGATCACGCAACTACGAGAAAGTAGTATCGGTCTGGCTTCACAATCCCAATGAAGTCTTTAAGTCGTTAACCTGGATTTTAAGAAGAAACCTAATGTTAAAGGATAATCGACTCTATCTAATACAACTAGTATCACAAAGGAGGTGTGGGGATTAGGTTTCCCAGTCGCTAGAGTTCTCCCTTATATAGTCTTTCAAATCAGGATTTGCAATCAATGTTAGCTTAGTAACAAAGCATTCAATATTCACCGTTAGATGAAAACCTGATTAGATTCAAGCTAATATATTTCAACCGTTAGATCGAAAACCTATCTTGTTACACACAAAAGAAATGCACGATTTTAGGTTTGTGTAACCGTACCCAAACATGTACATTTGTTGGTTCAATAGTAGTTAACCAAATGGTTAGCCATATGAGCACTTTCATATCAACCATATTCTTCTCCACCATAACTAGTTCAAATGACTCAAATGAACTAGTTAAAGAGTTGTTCAATTGTATAAATCTTATATAACTATACAAGACAAAATCGAAGCAAAAACGATTTGATTCACTCGAATCGATTCATGAACTTTATAGCCATGGTTTGCAATTTGCATTCCTTAGTTAATATAAATATAAGTTCACAAATAATCATCTTTATATATAACCAACTCAAGTTCGCGGAGTTAGTTCGCGGACTAAGTTCCCGGAAGGAGTTCACAAACTCCAGCAGATATTCTCGGGATGAGAACCTCCGCCAGTTCGCAGACTGAGCTCACAGCTCTTGTTCCGGTTTTCCTGATCAACAAAGTACGCATACTTTGGTTCAAGGAATAAGGACTTAGACATATATGTGTTGCCACACAATGCTTATATCCGACAATGGTTATATAATCTAAACTCTAATTTCAATCATTGAAACATTCTTAGAGGACGTTATATAGTTGTTATCACTAACCATTTTTCGTCAAAGCCATTTTCAAAGTGATTGAAACATAACATGACTTTCGTGACTAGGTAAAGATGAACTTAGCCAAATCAAAAGCTTACCAACACATATTTCGAGAAATAGATAGGCGAGATAAACTCGACTCGAAATAACAAATATGTATAATCAAAGTCTATATAGCAAAACGACTTTTGTCTCAAGATTGGAGATAGAGTAGATAGACTTTTGAGTGATAGATAAGTTCAAGTCTCCAGATACCTTTTAGTATATGAAGTTCCACCAGTTCCTTGAGTAGTTCTTCGTCTTATATCATGGTCGTCATGGAGTTCTTGAGCTCAACTACACTTTCGATCCTAGTCCGAGACTAAGCTATAGTAGACTAGAAATAAAGACTTATAGTTTTGATCACTAACATTGACAAACATGCTTGAGATAGCAACCCATGCGAGTTCGACCGAGCAATGCTCTAACAGTCTCCCCCTTTGTCAATTTTAGTGACAAAACTATCAATACATATGGAATACAAAAGTAAATAAATAAACTTTTATAGCTCATATTCCACATGCCTAAACTTCAACATTACTCGAAATCTTCGTCACTTCCAAGTACTCCAATGATCCCAAAGGTTGTAAGTTCAGCATCACCGTTGTTGAAAATCCGTAGCTATAACAATGAGAAAACATAATTCTTAATCATTGTTATACAGTGTCATAGTATCATAACGCAGCATCAAAGTTGAATTGTATCACAACTTCGAAAATAATACTATGGTGATATGTATCACTCCCCTTTAGTCAATACTCCATCTCACATGGAAACCAATCCCCCTTACATAATGATCCGAAAACCATATGTATTTGTAGTGTGAACTACATATTAATTCTCCCTCTTTTTGTCAATAAAACTGACGAAGGTACAAAAATGGGATCCTAATGAAATTTCTAAAAGAGACCTTTCATGACCAAAAGAAAGCACATATCAACTTGTTTAGATGCAATCATAAAGCCGAAGCTAAATGCTTTCATCAAGGAGTTTATAAGGATACAAGATAACTCCTATAATATTCCACAACCGCACTCCCCACAAAGATTTTGCAATTAAGCACAAGTTCAATTAAGAACTCTCCCCCATAAAATGTCATTCCTGAAAGAACAACAAGAGCGACCTTAATTTCAAAAGAAAAGAAGGATTTCTTTGGACATAACAAATCACATACGAATATGAATTTGAATCCAAAAATAACCAATTAGATTAATCACAAGAGAACCCATAATTAATCTAATCGGAAATATACAACCAAATTAACCACAAAAAGTGATGAATTTAATTGATCATGCTCGACATAAGAAAACTTACGGAGCCTCACAGTATATACATAAAATTATGGATCATGGAAGAATAATACTGCGGAATATACAAGGATTCATTCTATTTTCCATCACTATTCGCATAATGACATACAAATAGACATAATCCTTGTCAATAATTTTTTTTAACCTATCTTCCATCAATAAATGACATAATAGGATTAACTTTTGTATTTGTCAAAAGTTCATTCATTCTTTTATCAATACATGCATATAGACATATGAAAGACTTAACTTTTGACAAGGTATGGGACAATCACAGTTCATGGACGCAAACACACATATCCATAACATATTGCAATATATAAAACCATAAAGATTAATACTGCAAAAATCATCTTTCAAAAAAAAAACTTAGAATAAATCTAAAAACATTGAAGATGAAAATCGTTGGACATAGCTATGTGTACTCACAATAATGGCTATTTCCAAACTCTAGTAATCCTTCTCAAAACAAGAATAAATTCTCATAAGAAGTTTCCTAGGCATCAAGACAAACTCGTAATGCACATATAAGAAGATTTGTCCTTAGAGGGCAGAATCAATCTTTTTCGCCCGGATTTACACAAAGAATAGCTACCAAAGGCATATAAAAATATTTTCTTAACAAAGAAGAACATACAAAGTCATTAACGACCATGCACCATAGTTCATAAAGGATGATTGTGAACATTCAAGAATCCCATAGCAATGCATATTACTGCGAATTCTTGAACTTCCTTCTTTGTGATTCACCAACAACATTATTGTAAAAGCTACAAATTATCTTAGAAGAGTAGTACTCCAAGAATCCAAGTGCCCAAGTCCAAGAGAAGTGGAAAAAGTGCGATGAAACGGAGCAAAACACTCAAAAAATAAGAGATAGGATAAATACAAATCTTAACTCATCCCAATTCAAGTTTTCTCATCTCCATCTTGAAGATAATTCAAATAAGAAGAGAATGCAAAAATAATGAAGTCATTCCGAGTTCGGACGAAGAAGCTACGGCTAAAACAAATTTACCGAATATCGACGTCAAGTATGCATACGGGTTTGCAAACGAATTTTCGTATCCTGGAGCAGTATGCAAACGGGTATGCGTACTTAAACCCCTGGATTTTGATTTTAAATGATGTTATGCATACCTGGTATGTGTACCATGTAGTCCAAACATCCCGAACTATTATTTTCAAACCGTAACATTTAAGAACCTTAAACACAAATCAAGTTAGGTAGACATGAACGATACACAAGGTACATAGATCATCATAAAACTTGCTCAAGATTAGAGACATACCTTTTTAGTTTTGCTATCGAATTCTACAATGTTATCAAATATTCAAAATCATACCCAACATAATATGTGTGCCCCAGTTCTTATGCTTCCCTAGCCGTATACATAACATGACATTTCTTGGTGAGGATGCACTTCCAACACAATCAAGTTGTGTTGAGGTGAACAATGACTTTCTCACCATGGCACCAAGAGAGAGTTTATTTCCAGCAACTCTTACATCTTGTAGTGTTGAGAAACACCCAAGTAACTGTTTTTATAAGTCTATCAAAGAACTTCAAGAGAACCCAAAAAGATTTGTGTTTCTGATTTCTTGTTTTCCAACTTATAAGAAACAATTTCTGCAGATAGTTTTTAGTACTGCGAAGGGAAACTCTTTTGATAAAAAAAAAGGCGTCCTAGCTTCTTCATAAAAGAATACAATACTACTATCTTGATGGGAAGTATCAGGAATTGAGCAATGGATCGATTCATGCTTTGAGGTGATGCAGTCTAAAGACTGAGATTTAAACTCCTCTTGTAATTCGGTCAATATGTTACAACCAATTGGATTACACAGAGGAGGATCATGGCTCTGACTGATTATTAAATCAATATCAACCTCAACATGAACATTATTCAACATAACTAGATTCAGCCTATCAAGAGATTCTTGTTCTTTCTGGAGGTATACCTCAACATTAAGAGATAAGCTTTCTAGTTTCTTTTCAAGCCCTGAGAACACTTCAAGGGATTTTAAGCCTGAAGGAGGTTTAGACAGAATTTCTTTTACAGATCTTATTAAATCAGTCATGGAAGAGAATTATGAAATCCCTGGATCTGGTGGTGCATTTATTGAGATAGCACTACTGTCCATATCAGATCGCTACAAACACAGACTTGTAAGGTCTTTAACGTGTTTGCCTGCTCTGATACCAATTGAAAAAGCGGGGGTACAACAACCACACTCAATATATCTATTAGCAATCTGTATGGACTAACTCCAATATATTTTCAAGAGAATCAACCAGACTCAATCTTAATAAAGTATATCAAAGAGTTCTAATATCTCCATTTCTCGATTCAAATCCTACTCAAGCAAATAGAAATCTGTGAGTCTAATTGAATACAAGAGAAATCACTTGAACGGTACCAAAAACAAATGTTCAAGTGTCAATCAATGTAAATCAACAACCAAAGGTTGGATATTCTAATTAATTGATCTTAACGCACAACCTGTGATATTTCAGTTATATAACAAAATATAATGCAGAAAAAAAATAACACAGACACCAGAATTTTGTTAACGAGGAAACCTCAAATGCAGAAAAACCCCGGGACCTAGTCCAGATTGAAAACACACTGTATTAAGCCGCTACAGACACTAGCCTACTACAAACTAACTTCGGTCTGGACTGTAGTTGAACCCCAATCAATCTCACACTGATCCAAGGTACAATTGCGCTTCTTACGTCTCTGATCCCATCAGGATACTACGCACTTTATTCCCTTAGCTTATCTCACCCACAAGTAAGAGTTACTATGACCCAAAGTCGAAGACTTTAATAAACAAATCTGTATTGCACAGAAAAGTCTACGGTAATAGATAAATCTGTCTCCCACAGAAATACCTACAAGTTTTTGTTCCGTCTTTTGATAAATCAAGGTGAATGGGAACCAATTGATAACCCGGACTTATATTCCCGAAGAACAGCCTAGAATTATTAATCACCTCACAATAATCTTAATCGACGCGGCGAAAGAAGATATTGTGGAATCACAAACGATGAGACGAAGATGTTTGTGACTACTTTTATATCTTCCCTATCGGATATATTAATCTCAAGCCAATCGTTATGATTGTACTCAACACGATAGAATCATCAAGATCATATCACACAACTACGATAAAGTAGTATCGATCTGGCTTCACAATCCCAATGAAGTATTTAAGTCGTTAACCTGGTTTTAAAGAAGAAACGTAAGGTTAAAGGAGAATCGACTCTAGCTAATACAACTAGTATCACACAGGAGGTGTGGGGATTAGGTATGCCAGTTGATAGAGTTCTCCCTTATTTAGTCTTTCAAATCAGGTTTCGCAATCAATGTTAGCTTAGTAACAAAGCATTCAATATTCACCGTTAGATGAAAACCTGATTAGATTCAAGCTAATATCTTTCAACCGTTAGATCGAAAACCTAGCTTGTTACACACAAATAAAATGCACGATTTTAGGTTTGTGTGACCGTACCCAAACATGTACATTTGTTGGTTCAACAGTAGTTAACCAAATGGTTAGCCATATGAGCACTTTCATATCAACCATATTCTTCTTCACCATAACTAGTTCAAGCGACTCAAATGAGCTAATTAGAGAGTTGTTCAATTGTATAAATATTATATAACTATGCAAGATACAATGGAAGCAAAAACGATTTGATTCACTAGAATCGATTCATGTACCTTATAGCCACGGTTTGCAATTTGCATTCCTTAGTTAATATAAATATAAGTTCATAAATAATCGTCTTTAGATATAACCAACTCAAGTTCGCGGACTTAAGTTCCCGGAAGGAGTTCACAAACTCCAGGAAATATTCTCGGGATGAGAACCTCCGCCAGTTCGCGGACTGGGTTCGCGGACTGAGTTCGCGGACTGAGCTCACAGCTCTTGTTCCGGTTTTCCTGATCAACAAAGTACGCATGCATTGGTTCAAGGAATAAGGACTTATACATATATGTGTTGCCACGGAATGCTTATATCCAACAATGGTTATATAATCTAAACTTTCATTTCAATCATTGAAACATTCTTAGAGGACGTTATATAATTGTTATTCACAAACCATTTTTCGTCAAAGTGATTGTAACATAACATGACTTTCGTCACTAGGTAAAGATGAACTTAGCCAAAGCGAAAGCTTACCAACACATATTTCTAGAAATAGATAGGCGAGATAAACTCGGCTCGAAATAGCAAATGTGTATAATCAAAGTCTATATAGCAAAACGACTTTTGTCTCAAGATAGGAGATAGAGTAGATAGACTTTTGAGTGATAGATAAGTTCAAGTCTCCACATACCTTTTAGTAGATGAAGTTCCACCAGTTCCTTGAGTAGTTCTTCGTCTTGTATGATGATCGTCATGGAGTTCTTGAGCTCATCTACACTTTCTATCCTAGTGCGAGACTTAGCTATCGTAGACTAGAAATCAGGACTTATAGTTTTGATCACTAACATTGACAAACATGCTTGAGATAGCAACGCATGCGAGTTCGACCGAGCAGTGCTCTAACATATCTGTTCAACAAAAGAGTAATGATGCTCATCCTCAAAATAATGGGGATAGCAATAACAACAAGGGCAGCCAAGGTAACACTTTTGTGGGTGAATGGAAAGTCGCTAAACACAAGAAGGGTAAGAATTATCCTAGAATTCCTGTGGTTCCTAAATTTATAGCTAACAGGGTGGATGATGTTGGAAACTTGGAGTATATTGCTCAGTTGGTGAAAACTAAACAGTTGGAGGAGGCGTATGCAAAGTCCAAAGCTGCTTTTGAGGCTTCATTTGTTGAATTGGTGAGAACTAAACAAGTACAAGTTTCAAATTCAGTATTAGTTCATAGTGACAAAATGGGTGAAACTGGTTCACTAAAAACTAAGTCAGGTATGGATGGAATTAAGATTCCTAACCCTGATAGGACTTTAGCTTCTCATTCGACTCCTCTTTGTGACGAATTACTGGATGGAGAATATTTTCTGAAAAATAAAAAACTTGATGCTCTCAATGCAATCCTGGTGGTGACTGATATTTTAGTTTCTTCCGAAAGCTCAGCTGATGCTAAGTTTAGGGTTGAACAAGAACTAAAGAGAGCAAGGATGGTTTCTTTACTCCATCAGTTTAACTCTACAGCTGGAAGGGATTCTCCTTATCAGACTCGGAAATAGATGAATCCATATTAAGAAAACGTGTTTTAAAAGGTAATTCACCAAGGTTGAATACTGGTGTTTCGTCACAGCTGGTTACTAACTCCTCCAAATATAGTTTATAATGCGGGTTATGTTTTGGAATATCAATGGGATTGCACGGGATGATTCCAGGTGCAAAATGAAGGAGTTGCTTAAATATTCCAAAGCTGATGTTTTTTTTGTCTTGCCGAACCTAAGGTACATTGTATTATTAATTCCTTGCAAAGATTATATGTTGAGGGTTATAAAAAGGAAGTTATTCATAATTCAATTGGTTAGTCTAAAGGAAAGATATGGATTTTTTGGTCCTTTGATATGACTACGCTTGTAGTTGTTAATTCTAGTGGACAATCTATTACTATTGAAACGGAGGATGTTTTGATATGCTTTATTCATGCTAGTTGTTTTCGAGTAACGCGAAGAAGGTTATGGCAGTAGCTTTCTTCAGTTGATAATAATACAACCTGGTTAGTCATGGGAGATTTTAATTGTGTTTTACGGAATGAGGAAAAAAAAAGGAGGCAAACAACCACTTACTTCAGCCATTAATGATTTTAGTGATTGGATGGACGACAACGATCTTTTTGAAGATGATTCTTCGGGTTGTAAGTACACTTGGGTTAATGGTCAATATGGTGTTAGAAGAATTCTTTGCAAGTTGGATCTTGCTGTGATTGATGAGGCATGACTTTCCATGTTTGAGAATTGGCGGTTTAAAGATCTTCCTCGTGAAGTTTCTGACCATTCTACTATTATTGGTTTTCCTTTTGTTAATTTTATGCCTAAGCGAGCTCCTTTTAGAGTTCAGAAGATGTGGTTTACACATTCTAATTTCTTGCTCATGGTTATGGAGAGTTGGAATGCTCCTTTCTCTGACTCTTCTGCTTTTATTTTTCCCTACAAGCTCAAGAGGTTAAAAGATGCCATGAATGAATGGGATTTACGGGCTTTTGGTAATGTTTATGCTAGACTCAAACATGCTAAATTGAGTATGGAGGTTGCTCTTCGTATTTCGGATGAGGATCCAAAAGATATAACTAAGCTGAATTCTTCCAAGGAAGCTTCTATTATTCTTCAGGAAATTCGAATGCAACAATCTATTATGTTGAAGCAGAAATCCAAAAATGATTGGCTTACGGAGGGTGCTAGTAATACTTCTTTTTTTCATGCCAATATTCGAACTGACAGAAGCAGTAATATGATTTCGGAATTGGTGGATGATATTGGGAATGTTCTCTCTAATTGTGACCAGATTAGGGATTAGTGGGCCTCTTTTTTGAATCTAAATTCAATGGGGATGAACAAGCTATTGATGAGCAACCATTTCATTATGTGCATGACAGTATTTCTATAGAGGAAAGTCAGGGAATGGATGCAATTCCTACTTTTGATAAAATAAAGGTTGTTGTTTTTGATCTGGGAACTGACAACGCTACGGGACCCGATGGGTTCTCTGTATGTTTCTACAGGCATTGTTGGGCCGTTATTCAACAAGACCTTTACAATGCAATTACCTATTGATGAGAGCACCGAATGGTACATAATGGTGTTAACTCAAGTCTGCTGATTTTATTGACCGAGGTAAGGGGAGCAAACACTCTTCGTAATTTTCGACCCATCGATCTTAATAATTTTTTCTTTAAAATATTTACTAAGATTCTATCTACTAGACTGGGTAGTGTCCTTGATAAGATTGATTCGGAAGAAGAAGTTTTGTTTATGAAAGGAAGGAACATTCATGAAAACATCATTATGGCGTCGAAGATGGTAAATGATTTGAAACCTAAGCGCAAAGATGGTAATGTAGGTCTCAAGATGGATATTTTTCTCAAGATTTTGACACGGTTAGCTGGTGTTTGTTTAGAGGGTTTTCGAAGGTTTGATTTTTCCCAAAGATGGTGTTCTTGGATTTACACGATTCTTAGTTTGGCTCGTATTTCTATTCTTCTTAATGGTTGTCCAGAGGGTTTCTTCAAGATTAATAGAGGCTTAAGGCAAGGTGATCCTTTGTCTCCTCTTATTTTTGTTTTGATTAAATACGTTCTTAGTAAAAATCTCACGAAACTCTTTCTTGAGAAGAAAATGACAACAATGCTTTAGAGAAAAGGTATTTTTCCCACTCATCTTTTTTTTTTGATGATGACATTATGATTTTTTGCAAAGGCAACATGAAGAGTTTGGATAATATTCTAGCTTTTCCTGGAAAATATCAATCTTCCTCGGGTCAAACAGTTTGTCGACAAACGAGTAAGGTCTATTATGGTGGTGGCTCTTTGAGTCGTTGTAGGACTATCACGAATTTATTAGGCATGGAGGTTTCTACTTTCCCGGACAGGTATTTGGGTGTTCAGATTATGCCTGGAGCTATTAAATATCGTCACATTAGCAATGTGATTGATAAAATCAAGAAGCAAATTTCCGTCCTTCTTGGTGTTGTTCTTATTAATTTTGTAATTGATAGTTATGCCATTCACAATATGGTTGTTTACAAGTGGCCAAGAAAGTTTATTCTTCAATGTGAAAGGGTTATACGCAATTTTATTTGGTCTGGGGACTCTGAAGTTGCACGGAAACTTGTTATCGGTTATGACAAAGTTTGCTACCCTGTAAAGGAAGGTGGGTTGGGAATTACAAGTATGACAATAAAAAAAATAGGGTTCTTCTCGTGAAATTCTAGTGGAGTAGTCGCTCTTCTAATAAGAAATGGGATCGTTTCTTATGGGAAAAATATACTACTCGGACTGGTAGAATAAAGCAATATGGAGTGAAATCTTCGATTATTCCAGGTATTAGGATGGCTCATACTATTTTGGACACAAATACCAAAGTCCTTCTTCGTGATGGGAGGTCAATATCTCTTTATTTTGATGCTTGGTATGCTAATGAAAGTATAGCAGACACCCTAGGTGTTTTGGGGTAAAAACTGATTCTGCTGTTTTTGGTAAATTTGGGTTTGTTGATGAGAAACGAATTAAAACCCTAAACAAATGTACTGCACAGGAGTAATTTTAGATTCGAGAGATCAATCTGTAAGACTCTGTCTTAAACTAAGAAATGGCTGTTCCAGTTTCAATTCGGTCACAAAGTGAAGGAGAAGGGTTGATCTTAGGGAGGGTAGCGAAGAAAGTGTTTGAGATCAGAATGTTGGATTACGAAGGTGTGGTTGTTTTATGACTTGTATCAGAATGTGGAACTATCTTGCAGTACGTAAGTTATCAGTTCTTGGTATTTTCTGGATATTTCTGTTGATCACACCTTGTGTTTGAAAATAGGTTGGAAAACCTATTTATACAAGTCATTGAGCGCACCCCTGATCTCGTAGGAAGTGGAGGAAGTTAAGTAGTGGAGAAGTGGGGTTGTGCAAAAGGTAGTGACCACCACGTTTACATTTTTGAAGGAAGACCGGTCATCCTTTCACCCAGTACTCTCTCCGTTAATTGTCCGTCCTTTCATGACACTTTCTCGTAATGCGCGCGTTGCACGCTGCACGCAGTAAACCGCCAGACCAATACCCCAGTGAGCATACCCCAATTTGTGACGTGTTTGATATCTCGAGTAAATGGGTCAAGTCATGAGACCCGCCGCTAAAAGCTGCACATAATGATTTTAGGTCAAATAACAAAATTATTTGTGGAATCAATATTTATAAAACATCTTTATAATTGATGTATATAAAACATCGCTTTTAAACAAGCAACTGAAAATGATCGATGTGCAGGAAACATCGTTGTTTTAGAGCTCGTTCAAATTAGTCGCGAATTGAACGTCTTAAAAAGTAGCGTGACCGGCCACCTTTGGGCGATCGTTTGAGAACCCTATGTGTGAGCTACCACTTGGTCGATCGCTCCCTATGGAGCAGGGGTGTCCAGTGATCACAGTGTTACCCCGTTGGCCTCCTGAAAATAAATCTAGACCATCCGATTAGGATAGCGAAGTTGGATGGACGAGATGACTTGCGGCATTTGCATACTGCCGTTGATGCAATTTAGGGTTTTAGAAGCCGTGCGGCTAACCCTATTTTGGGTAATCGATTCGAGGCACTGGTCATTGGTTTGAATAGGCTGATCAGTCAGGTGTAAAGGAATCCTTCCGGTGAGCATGCTGACGTCTTTTGGGCCGCTTGTAACTGGATCTAAGACATTCAATTTGGCTGTCGAAGATGGATGGTTTTGATCGATTTGCGACAGTAGAATGCTGCCGCAACACAATTTAGGAATAGTACGTTCGCCCTAGTTTAGGCAAACGATTTGATGCGCTCTTGGCTCGCCATGAGCAAGTCGATCGACCAGGGATGGAGTTGGGTCGCCGACGATCACGTTGATGCCCCTTTGATTATCCAAAACACGATCTAAGCCGTCCAACTTGGCTGGCTAAGTTGGACGGATGTGATGATTTTTAAGACCGCTATGGGCGGTCTAGATCGTTTGAGCTTTTCTTTCGCGGAGCGATCACCCTGGGTTTGGCTAACGATCAGGGGTGCCGTGAGCGAACTGAAGGGATCCGATCGGCTGGGATGCTAGTGGGCCCGCCGGTGGTCATCATGGTGATTGCCTAGTTCCACCAGGAGTAGTATAGGCTTGTCGAATTGTCTGGACAAATCGTGTGTCCGTGATTGCTCTTAAAGACTGACATGGACAGTTTAGGTTTTCCGTTGGGGAATTTAAGCACATCAATTGTGCTAAATATCAATTAAAAAGTGCATTGACACGGAAATCTCTTTATCAGAGAGTGTAGCATACGTGACTGTTTTCATGCAGGTGTCAATACTGACACTTCGGGAGATTCATGCTACTCCGCTGCGAGTGAACATTAACCGTCATGTCATTCCAATATTGAGAGTTCGGCTGGGAACATAGCATAGGAAAATACTAGGCAGGTCATGCATTAGTAAGTAATGTAGTAGGTTAAAATTTACAGAATATCTGAGATTGTTGCTTCATGCACCATTCTGGATAAATTTCATAAATATGTTGAATTATTCAATACATATGTAAGTAAAGAGGTCTTGACACTCATTACTTTTTGAATGGCTCAATCTCTTTGCAGAATGACGGCGCATTAAATACAGGGTTTTACAATTTTAGCCCTGAACTAAAAACCACCATCAACATTAAGTCCCACGCTTAGCACGTAACAGTGATATTGTTGCGGGGTAGGAACTAGATGGTGACAATCAAGGAAATTCACGAGAAAAGTTCGGCGTACATTACCAGGATAGAGGCGAGCTCTCCCCTTGAGCAGAATACGTTTTCTTTTAGTATACGTCAGTTGTCATCAGGTAGATAAGTATCTGTTCGATCGTTATCCCGCATCTGAAGGCTTTATACACGACAAGTAGAGATTCCTTTTCCTCCCGGGACCTTGCTGATTTGCAGAATATAAAGTAAGCGTTCGAACCGATCATCATAGAGTTGCATTCTTCTTTGTTCCAAGTATTGCTCCATATTTCTCATGTGATTTGATTTTTGATTGATGATTTATTTTTTTGTACGGCGGTCGTTGATATGATCATAATGGCCCCTTGCAGTATAGCATGGGAACCGCTAGTGATGATTATTCTTCTGCTTCGCCAGAGAAAAGCTTTGAAGTCGACAAGCCCAGGGCCAGCGTATTCGAGGAGGTGATGGCCAAAATAGATCCTCAATTCCGCGAGGCTGGTCGTGCTATACAGGGTATGCCTCTTGTGCATATACCCATCGTTCGAGAGCGTTCTCAAGCCTTTTTGGCTTCAGTCAGCATGGAGGACAAATGGAGGCACGACGAAGCGTCTTGGCCGATGGGTGCGAGAGCTGAAAGGTTTGAAGCTCAGCTAAAGAGGCGAACGATCGAGCATAAGCGGCCTCCCAACGAAAATAAGCATGATTACTCGATCCAAAATGACATCATAATCCTCGACTCTGATATGGACGAACCCGAACATCCAAAGGTTGTTAGCACAATTTCCGAGGAGGGTGCTGAAGCGACTTCCGGGGAGAATGTTGAAGCAATTCCTGAAAGGGATGTGGGTGCAGCTTCCGAAAGGGAAATTGTGGCGGCTTCTGGAGAGGATGTGTTGGAGGTTCCTGAAGAGGATGTGGTGGAGGTTCCTGGGGAGGATATGGTGGCAGTTCGCGAAAGAGATGTTGAAGTAGCGTCCAAAAGGCAGGTCGAGGCCGCTTCCAGAGAGAACGTGGTAGCGGCTTGTGACGAATGTGTTGAAGCAGCTTCCAGTGACGGCTCCGGTGAATGCGTTGTTTATCTCTCTAATGACTAGATTTCCCCTTTGTTACTTTTTTTTTCGTAGATGAGCACTTCTTCATAGTTTGTAGACGTTTTCTTCTTATACTCAGTGGTGGCTGAGCCTAGGCTTTATTTAAATGATGATTCTTTTATTCGTGTTATCTTGAGACTCTAGTTGTGGCGCTCTCCAGTAGGGTTACAATAGAATCTCCTCATTCCATCGAGTCGTGCAGTCGAAGGGAATGCGAGACATATAAGTGGTGATGCGTTTTTGTTAGAGCATAGCTCGTTTGAACCCACCAAGCGTTGGTATGTCAAGTTTGGTTGTCATATTTGGAATCAAAACTCATTTTAAGAGTCGCTTGATTATGTACTAGAGTCAACTTCGTATAGTTTAGCTTGAAAGTATTAGGATATGAGACATTACAAGTATTGCGAAGACTTGAAGAATTGAAGAAGTAAGAAGCTACAACGACAGCATCATCCTTCCACTTGAGGTTAGTGATATTTGAATTGAACTGTTTCATTCCCTAACGTACCTTTCAAGTCGTGCATATTGAAAACAAAATTGCGAAGCATGAACACTCTAGATAGACATAGTATTAAGGAATACAATACGAGGTTTATTGCTTAACCATTAAACTTTGCAGATAAGACATCAACATAATCGTTTAAATGCTATTGTGATTATGTATCAGTATGAGGTGAGGATTTCATCCTAGGAAACAATGTTTTACATGTGTTTTAAGGAAGTAAGTTCATAAACTTGTTTATGAATCGAAAAGGAAATCGCCAGGCGTTATCGGTATTGTTATTCATTGCATATCTTGTGAACAACCAATATGTGTGATTTAGTATAACCGCTCCTGACTTGTTTGTGTTCCTGGTAAAACTATTCACAAAGGCTCGACTTATGTATTGGTATGACTTTTATCAGTGAAACCGATCTTAAGTAATCACCTGAGATGGTATGATCGAGTTTGTGATTTGTGTATGATCGAATTTGGGTAAAGGGGAAACGATCCTAGTAAGAGGTGAAACACATCACAAAGGGGAATCGATCCTTGTATAAGGTGCAGCAAGTTTGTAGCAGAAAGGGGAACCGATCCTATGGAAATGTGCAACACATATAAGTTAGATACCATTTATATGTGGGGAACCGATCCTAGTACCTAGTCAACCGAATTTTGGAAATCTAGTGTGACTATGCACAGTACTCACATGGAGGTAGAACCGAAACTTGTTTTGGTAGAACCGTTAAACCCATGATTTGTGATTGAGTGTTCTTGATCAACCATATAGTTCTTGAAAGTCAGATGAACCAATTCTAAACTTGTTTGGAAGTGTGGAAAATCGGTTTCAAGGTTGTAAGTATGAAAGAGGACTTATAAAGTAAGGATGTCGACACACTTTGAACACATGCAATAATGTTTATCTTTAATTTGTTCAAAGTTATTCCTTAATAACTAAAGGAAGAAAATCCCAGGATCGAAACATAAATAAGTTAAGAATCTTTTAATTAAGGTCTTAATTTTATTTTAGGAAAATAAGAATTAGTAATGTGCATTTACTAGTTAAAGATTTTCCAAAGAGATTTTCGGTCATTAATTTGGACAGAACATTTCCAGGAATTATGGAAACCGAATTTATGCTTTATTGAATATCTTGAGAATATTTTCGGTTTTGGAAATTCCTTGGTGTCCAAAATTCCTTGTCTATAAATACTTGAAGTTTGCATTTCTAGCAAACTAATCCTCCGTGACAACAAACTTCCTCGGCTGTGTTGTTACTGGTGTAGCCGCCTATTCGGAGAGGAGAGTAACCTAATTAGGCGAAATCTCTTACGGCCGCTCAATTTAAAGTCTTCTTTGGGATTGAGAATCTCTATTAGTACCGTTGGTGGGAAACTAGATAATTGCGGTTTATCTTGTGTTTCTGATTGGTTTGATTGACTAACGGTGGTTGAACTTTGATTGCACCTAGTTTGTTTATGCTTGAGAATCTTCTCTTCTGATATAAGATTCACTCAAACTAGATCAAAGTTTCGACAGGGATCTTTAGACTGTTGTTAGTGCTAAAGAAGATCTTGTGGTAATCCATTGTTAACAGACTCCGTTATGTGCGTGATTGATCACAAGAGATTCAAGTTGTTGTGTGCAGGTGTTTATTGAAGATCTAAGAAGATTTGAAGACAAAGAAGATATTGAAGATTTCTGATTTAGGGTTCATAATCTTTGGCGTGCACAATACTTGTTTCGTTATAAGAGGATCCAACTATAATCAGTCTATCCTTGTGGTAGATTGGATTGATTAGTTGTGTAGATCGGCATCAATACAATTCTTTGTGATTAAAGGTATTGATTGCAAAATCTTAACAATTACCTTTGGTAGTTGAAAATAAGATAGATCTAAGAACCTGACAAAGGAGTTTATTTGAGATAATCAGAAGAGCCTTTGTCGAACTCACATCATTTGGTTGAAGAGAGTTGATACCAAACAGATTTGTTGTTCCTTTACTGTTTGGAATACGAAGCAAAGGAATTGTTCCAATTATGTGACTTATTCATAGGTCGGAGGCATGAGAATACAGATGGAACTAGGTGAACTATATAGGTTTAGTTGCTTGGTCTCAACTATACGAAGTTGGTGTAGTTCTATGTAGCTGCTTAATCCTGAGAGTACTCAATTCTGGAAAGGTCCCGGGGTTTTTCTTCATTTGCGGTTTCCTCGTTAACAAAACTTTGCTGTGTCATTTACTTTATATTTCCGCATTATACTTGTTTTATTATAATTAAAGTAACTTACACAAACATTAATTCCTATTTACTTGATAAGCAATCCTATTTTGTTTGGTTAAGTCTGAACCTTTTTATCAAGTAAAAATACTTCGTTGTTGTATTGTATCGATCGCGTATCCACAGACGATCACACGAAGTGTGAACCGATTAGTTGCATTGTCTTGACTCAGTCCATAGATAATCACTTTCGGAGAAAGGACTTATAGGTAGGAAAAGTTTTAGCTTGAGGTATATTTGGGTACCCTCGCCTTTTCAGTTTTTATGTGCCTGGGCGTCGCCTCCATGATAATTGTATATAACCCTAATAATGATAGCTCGAAGTAGGGGATGTGATGATGGAAATTAAGGATTGACCACGAACCTTCCCACCTTCAATTTGATAGCGTGTTGCAATCCGTGATGTGGCAATCGAGGGACCGCTTCATCGTTGAAGTAGGATGCACTTCAGGGTGTAAAAAGGGGCTTTCCCTAAAAATCACAGTCGTTTGACGATTCCCTTCTCCTTTTCTTTCTTCACGTATTCTCCTATTCGGTGAAAGATATAAGATGTTTCATTCATGGTTTTAGTTTTTCTGGTTTGAATCAATGGGTAATGAGATAATGATTTTGTGAGTTGTTTGAGTTTACTCGGGACTTTTCCTTAAGATGATTCAGGAAAATCTTATTTTAAAAGAAATGATGCTTTGATTAACTGATAAATTGAAATTCTAGTCATGAATGCAAGTAGTGCAATCACTTTGGAGGAATTACAAATAGTGCATGAAAAGGGAAATTGCTGAATGAAACACTAAAAGGAATTTTGGAGGCAAGGGTTGCACGACATCTTAGGTGTTGAAGGGTTTGAGCCATTGAGCATGTATTACTACGCCTTCTATCTTGTCAGTATTGATTGTAGTAACCTCCCAAAATGACTTCTTCCACTAGGTACGGCTCGTTTTCCCTTTCTGTGGAATCAGATGGAGCAGGCTGAGCAACAATTCTTGTTACCATATCTCCAACTTGAAATGGGTTTGGGCGTTGTGGCATTATTTTCCTAGATTCCTCATCTTTAACTGTGACAGCTTCTAGACTCTTGATAAAATATTTGAAAGGACCAGCATCCCAATCGCATCTCCTAGTGACGGATGGGTTGATGATCGAATCGAGTCCCCAAGCTTTGGGGGAAAGAGGGGTGACTGGTTGCAAAAAGGGTTGTTCAATAAGACTTACTTGTGTACGGAATCTGCGAATGAATGCTGATACACTCTCCTCAGGCAGTTCTGTCACATTCGCGAGTTGTTGATATGGCAATAAATAGTCTTCAGGATTAGACGGCTTGTTGGAGACCCTTTCACGTATAGACACTAGCAAAGGACATACTCCTAACTTCATCTTGTTCTCGTGTATCCATGAGCGCCCCAGGACCATATCATAATTTGGGTACTCTTTAACCACATGAAATTTGGCGTGTGTTAGAGCATCTCCCACCTTGATTTCGAGATTGATTTACCCGTAAGTGTCTCTGGACTCTCCTTCTGAATTATTGATTATGATTGGACAGTGAACAACTTCCTTCTTTGAAATCTTTGCAGCTCTCAGAGTCTTGACGGTGACAATATTGAAATCAGAGGCCGTGTCAATCAGTGTGCTGTCAAACTCGACGTCCTTCAAGTGAGCGGTGGTTAGGAGTCCCAAGTTGCATCCAGCGATCGTGTTTTCCAGGAAAGGTTGGGGTTTGGGCGCGGCTTCCTTGACTGGAAACAGACGCTTGCCTGATACAATACGATTGAGGGATTCAAATATGTCTTGACGTTGCACCTTGGAGAAATACATAATTTCACATAAATTCTCAATCATAGACTGTACGATTTTGTGGACGGAGTCCCCAGAAATCATGCAGCTCCTGACATGAAGGGGATCTCTGTGAACACCTTCATTTCCTAATTGGAGTTCTCTTGCATCCACCTTTACTTTGAAAATGTGCTTTAACTTGTTGCAGTCACTGGTTGGGTGATTGACGGACCTATGGTAATGACAATATTTGGGATTTTCCATTTCTTCCTCAGTTGGTGGACGCCTGAGAGGAGGTAGCTTAATGGCGTCATCTTGAATCCATGCTTCCAGGAGTTCAATGATTTCATCCATTGGAAATGGGAAGTTTGGAGAGGTATCTCCAGTTTCTTGTTGTTGCACATGGGTCTTAGCCAGGACTTTCTGGGATGGAGTTGTCTGCGCTGCTGCTGCACGTTTGGGTTGTTGTTCTGCTGCCGGAGATTTCCTCTTCCCTCATTCACCTACTACGCTTACAGAAGGACCGGTGTTATATTGCTTGTTTATGAGGCGCATGTTTCCTCGAGTTTCACGTGCATCTTAACCCCTGGCCGGTCTGGTTCTTTCTAACAGCGTTGGTACGGTTGTATTCGGCCGCTTAGCAACTTCATGGAGTTTAGAGAACGTCTGGAAACGCAGGTTTTCCAGTAAAGCACGATAGATGGGAACCATACCGTTAATGCATGATTCTACCACTGTTGTTCGGTCACATTTGGTCGTGAAAATCCAATGCTTGAATTCTGAATCTCTTGACATAATCGTTTGGATGCTCATTGTTTCGTTGAAACATTCTTCCTAAGTCTGAGGAAGTGATTTGCTCAGAAACGAAGAAATATTTCTTGTAGAAAGCGATGACCATCTCACACCAGTTGGATATCTTTGGTGCGATCTTGTTGTACCAAGTATACGCTCTTTCGGTAAGTGACTTTGAAAATTCTTTCAGGCGGAGGACATGATTGTATTCGTGTTCCCCCAAGGATTCCAGAAAATGAGAGATGTATTCACGAGCGTTACCAGTACCATCATAGAGGGAAAACTGAGGAGAGGAGTATCCTCTCGGGAGAGGAAATCTTTGCACATCAGAAGGATACGGAGGTTGGTGTTGGTGCATGTCCATCGGTTTTCCTTGCCTCAATTTTGGAGGAGACGCTCCAGATCCTCACGTGTGACGAAGTTGGACGACTGATTCCTTTCCCTTGAGCGCTCAGGATCAACATGAACTTCTTCATCTATGAAGGTACGCCCTGTTGAAGTGCTTGCGCCAGGAGTGCTGAAAGTCTCCTTATTGGCTCCATGGGTTGATGCGACTCTTGTGGTAGTCTCTCCGTTAGCGTCTTGAGGAAAGTGAGTACCTCTTTCTGAGTTGTAGCCATGTCCGTCTGAGCCTTAGCAAGAACTTCTTGTCTTTCCATCAAATCAACAATGGTAATAGGGGGTTGATTTCCCGTGTCTCCTCCAATCTCTCGTCTAGATGAAGAAATGGTGGTATCCCTGGTGACGATCGGAGCTGTCATGATCGAAGAAATATTAGGAGTAGCGGCGGCTCTGGCTCTGGTAATAGGAGTCGTCACGCCAGAGGGGATGTTTCCGGCGCTGTTGGTACTAGAGGATGTAACACCATGCGATGCGTTGACTGTGCTGGCAGGCGGTACATTGGTGTTAACAACAAGGATATTGGCGCCAGGAATGTTATCAGTGCCAGTAGCATCAGGATTGGTAACTGACCCAGACCTAAGATCTACCATCTTGAATTTGAGAAAATTGAAAAGAAATTGAAAATTGATCTTGCAACCGAGAGATTAATCTCCCACTTTGGTCGCCAATTGTTTTGGGGTAAAAACTGATTCTGCTGTTTTTGCTAAATTTGGGTGTGTTGATGAGAAACGAATTCAAACCCTAAAAAAATATATTGCACAGATTCGAAAGATCAATCTATAAGACAATGGCCTAAACCAAAAAGTGGTCATTTCAGATTCAATTCGGTCACAAAGTGAAGGAGAGGGTTGATTTTAGGGAGGGAAGCGAAGAAGATGTTTGAGATCAGAATGTTGAATTACGAAGGTGTGGCTGTTTTATGACTTGTATCAGAATGTGGAACTGGCTTGCAGTACGTAAGCTATCAGTTTTTGGTGTTTTCTGGATACTTGTGTTGATCACACCTTGTGTTTGAAAATAGGTTGGAAAACCTATTTATACAAGTCATTGAGCGCACCCCTGATCTCGTAGGAAGTGGAGGCAGTTAAGTAGTGGAGAAGTGGGGTTTTGCAAAAGGTGGTGACCATCACGTTTCCATTATGAAGGAAGACCGGTCACCTTTTCACCCGCTACTCTCTCCGTTAATTGTCCGTCCTTTCATGACACTTTCTCGTAATGGGTGCGTTGCATGCCGCACGCCGTAAACCGCCAGACCAATACCCCAGTGAGCATACCCCAATTTGTGACGTGTTTGATATCTCGAGTAAATGGGTCAAGTCATGAGACCCGCCGCTAAAAGCTGCACATAATGATTTTAGGTCAAATAACAAAATTATTTGTGGAATCAATATTTATAAAACATCTTTATAATTGATGTATATAAAACATCGCTTTTAAACAAGCAACTGAAAATGATCGATGTGCAGGAAACATCGTTGTTTTAGAGCTCGTTCAAATTAGTCGCGAATTGAACGTCTTAAAAAGTAGCGTGACCGGCCACCTTTGGGCGATCGTTTGAGAACCCTATGTGTGAGCTACCACTTGGTCGATCGCTCCCTATGGAGCAGGGGTGTCCAGTTATCACAGTGTTACCCCGTTGGCCTCCTGAAAATAAATCTAGACCATCCGATTAGGATAGCGAAGTTGGATGGACGAGATGACTTGCGGCATTTGCATACTGCCGTTGATGCAATTTAGGGTTTTAGAAGCCGTGCGGCTAACCCTATTTTGGGTAATCGATTCGAGGCACTGGTCATTGGTTTGAACAGGCTGATCAGTCAGGTGTAAAGGAATCCTTCCGGTGAGCATGCTGACGTCTTTTGGGCCGCCTGTAACTGGATCTAAGACATTCAATTTGGCTGTCGAAGATGGATGGTTTTGATCGATTTGCGACAGTAGAATGCTGCCGCAACACAATTTAGGAATAGTCGTTCGCCCCAGTTTGGGAAAACGATTTGATGCGCTCTTGGCTCGCCATGAGCAAGTCGATCGACCAGGGATGGAGTTGGGTCGCCGACGATCACGTTGATGCCCCTTTGATTATCCAAAACACGATCTAAGCCGTCCAACTTGGCTGGATAAGTTGGACGGATGTGATGATTTTTAAGACCGCTATGGTCGGTCTAGCTCGTTTGAGCTTTTTTTTCGCGGCGCGATCACCCTGGCTTTGGCTAAAGATCAGGGGTGCCGTGAGCGAATTGAAGGGATCCGATTGGCTGGGATGCTAGTGGGCCTGTCGGTGGTCATCATGGTGATTTCCAAGTTCCACTGGGTGTAGGCTTGGCTTTTCAAATTGTCTGGCAAAATTGTGTGGTCGTGATTGCTCTTTAAGACTGACATGGACAGTCTAGGTTTTCCTTTGGGGAATTTAAGCGCATCAATTGTGCTAAATTTCAATTAAAAAGCATATTGACACGAAAATCTCTTTATCAAAGAGTGATGTAGCCTACGTGACTGTTTTCATGCAGGTGTCAATACTGACACTTCGGGAGATTCATGCTACTCCACTGCGAGTGAACATTAACCGTCATGTCATGACAATATTGAGAGTTCGGCTGGGAACATATCATAGGAAAATACTAGGCAGGTCATGCATTAGTGAATAATGCAGTAGGTTAAAATTTACAGAATATCTGGGATTGTTGCTTCATGCCCCATTCTGGATAAATTTCATAAATATGTTGAATTGTTCAATACATATGTAAGTAAAGAGGTCTAGACACTCATTACTTTTTGAATGGCTCGGTCTCTTTGCAGAATGATGGAGCATTAAATACAGGGTTTTACAATTTTAGCCCTGAACTAAAAACCACCATCAACACTAGGTGACAATGAACTAGATAGTTCAGTCATGGTTAGTGATATCTTGTCTAATAATGAATGGTAGCTGCAGGGATATCACGCTCATAATTTGTTACGTGCTGGAGTTGACTTAAACAACATGCCAAATCCACAAGGAGGGGAGGATTGCAGAATTTGGATGTCGGAACTGAATGGTAAATTCAATATTCATTCTGCAAAGCAGCTCATTCGAAAAAAATATGCAGGTTTGAAGGTGTATGGCCTTTTGTGGAGGAATGTTATACATCCAAACTTAGCCTCGCAGAACTGAAAGCTAACAAGGGAAGCTTGTGAAACGTTAGACAAAGTCAGGAGAAAATTTAAAGTCAATCTTTCTAACAAGTGTTACCTTTGCAAAACTGATGAAGAGTCCTTGGAACATATCTTGTGGAGCTGTACTTTCGCGACTCAAGTCTGGGAGTGGCTTTCAGGTATCTTTACTTTGGGAGCTCATTAAGATCTTGTTGCTTCTTATAAGTCAGCTAAGGGTAGGAGTGATAGGATTTCGGGAAAACCCTATATGTAATAACCGAAATCGCACGGTGTGTAACTAGTAAACAGAGGCAAGTATGGGTCCAACCCATAGGGAGCGAGGAAAATACCAATAATCAATATCTCTAATAAATTAGCCGACAATGATGTTTAAGGATTTTTTGAAATAATAATAACAAAAAATAAAACTAAATTAACAAAATGAATCCAATGGGAAAGTCGGTAACCATGGTTTATATTGTCCACCACTATTTCTATTCAATTACTGAAATTAAACATAATTCATGAATATTTATTTATTGACTGTTCTGTCGACATCACCTATTCTAAGTATTAGAATCACAAATATCACTGGGACACCCTAAACATGGCATATCAAAAGACTAAACCCAAGCATGCAGCATCGAATTGCTTTGGCGAGAAAGTTATACGAAACTAAATACAGGTTCACAAATAATACTCGGTTAGTCTAAGCATACCCCATCAAAGGATTTAACCCAAGCATGAAATATCAAATAAGTAGAAAATTATATTTGTTATCCTAACAATTATGCACAAAGGTTATACGGAACCGGTGAAGCAACAACCCATATTTCGATTAATCAATAAATAAGATCATGGAATTAATCAATTAAAATCATAATAGTCTTTGATCAATATTATTCAAATCAAAATAGCCTAAAATTCTAAATGGTTTAAACATAAACCCTAGTTACACAACTCTAGCAACACATGACTATCTCCATCAC
Source organism: Papaver somniferum (assembly GCF_003573695.1). Lineage (NCBI taxonomy): Eukaryota > Viridiplantae > Streptophyta > Magnoliopsida > Ranunculales > Papaveraceae > Papaver > Papaver somniferum. The sequence continues at coordinate 2,239,452 of NW_020651304.1, read as the reverse complement.
GTTTAGCCGGCAGCTGCTTGAACTGGGAATGGTAACGTAAGGAAAAGAAAATGTTCTTTGAGCATTCCTTTAGTGAAATGTGGTTGTAATGATTCCATGATAAGTGAATATTTCACATATATTTGGTGTCAATTCCATGCTAGTATTTGTTGGTTTTCTTGGAAATTACTGTATATTACACTTGTTTTCTCTTATTTGTGTTAATCATCCAAAAGAAGTGAATTTGCACTTAATTGTGCAATAAAAGAAGTTAGATACACGTGGAGAAGGGCCAAAGACCAAATGGAACTCATTCAAGTACAAGATTTCTACTTATCATCTTGAAGAGGACGAAAAGACGAAGACAATGGCGAAAGAATGGAGTCATTCCGACATCGTATGAGAAAGTTACGAGCAAAACTAGAACTTTGGAAATGAAGGGGAAAATGGTCATTTAAAGGGAGGATTTTATTAATATCCCATCGTACGTTAAGGGGTACCCATTCTGTTATGGGGAAGCCATGTTACAAAGGAATTTCTAAATACATTCAGGTACTTTACAAAGGGGGGGGATGAAATTCAAATGATGTTAAAGGCAGACGTAATATTACTCTGGGCTGCCATCTCCTTCTCCATGTTCAAAAGAAAAAGAAAACCCGTCCTGTTCGGTGATGAAGATGATGAACGAGGAGAGAAGAACGTCCCTCTGTAACATTACATCATTATCATTGTCATTGGATTACAGGCAATATCCATGATGTTGGAACTTAACAAGTTTTTTGGAAAAATGGAATTGGATGTGAAAGGTTCTAAAAGTGATCTCTTTCATGATAATCCAAAGGTCACTTGTGGTAAGCAAGACTTTTTTCACCCCAACGCAACTTGATTGCGTTGGAAGTGCATCCTCACCAAGGGATGCCCTGCTTTGTATACGGTGAGGGAAGCACAAGAATTGGGGCACACAGATTATGTTCGGTAAGGAGGTAGAATTCGATTGGATTCATCTAAAAAGGTATGTTTATAAACTTGAGCAAGATTTGTACTTTTATTTGCTTAGAATACTTATAATAATCTTTCTTATCGTTCATTTCTACCTAACTTGATCTGTATTTAAGGTTCTTAAATGTTTAGGTTTAAAAATAATAGTTCGGGATGTTTGGACTACATGGTACACATACCAAGTATGCATAACAGCATTTAAAATCAAAATCCAGGGGTTTAAGTTCGCAAACCCGTATGCATACTTGACGTCGATATTCGGTAAACTTGTTTTGGCCATAACTTCTTCGTCCGAACTCGGATTTACCTCATTCTTTTTGCATTCTCTTCCTTATTGAATTCCCTTCAAAATAGAGATGAGAATTGTTGAATTTGGATGAGTTAATATTGGTCTTTGTCCTGTCTCTTGTTTTTTAGTGTTTGCTCCGTTTCATTGCACTTATTCTATTCTCTTGGACTTGGGCACTGGGATTCTTGGAGAAATTCTAAGCTATTTTATGGCTGTTACAAGAGTGATGTTGGTGAATCACAAAGAAGGAAGTTCGAGAATGGGTAGTAGTTCACATTGCTATATATTCTTGAGTGTTCACAATCATCTCATTGAACTATGGTGCATAGTCGTCAATGACTTTGTATGTTCTTCTTTGTTAAGGAAATATTTTTATACGCTTTTGGTAACCACTCTTGGTATAAATACGTACGAAAAAGATTGATTCTACCTTCTAAGGGCAAAGATTGTTATTGCAGTATTAATCTGTTTGATTTTGAAGTATTGCAATATTTTTATGGGATACGTATTGTTTGCGTCCGTGAACTTGAAGGTCCCATATGTTGTCAAAAGTAAAGTAGTTCATAAAATGGTATTCGTATTGATAAAAGGACGTATGGACTTTTGACAAATACAAAAGTTATGCCTATGCAGTCATTTATTTGATGGAAAATAGGATAAAATCTTTTGCGTGACAAGGATAAAGTCTATTATGTCGTTATGCATATAGTGATGGAAAGATAGAATATATCCTTGTATGTATTCCACGGTATTGATCTTCATTGATCCATTATTTTTGTATTATCGTGAAGGCTCCATTGTGTGTCTTATGTTGAGCACGATACAACTAAGTCGATTATTCTTATTGGCTTTGTTGGTTGCTCCATAAGATGCTATATGTTGAGCATTATGAACTAAATTAATCATCTTGGTTGGTTATTTAGTTATTTGCTCCGAAAGTCTTCTTTTGTCGAGAAAAACTTTTGATAATTAAATTGATTACCTTCGTGATTAGTTTGGTTGTTTGTATTCCAATTAGATTAATTATGGGTTCTCTTGTAATTAGTCTAGTTGAGTTTTCATATATTCCACAAGTTCTTGTGTTGAGTATATGAACGGATATACTAACTATGTTCTATTGGTTGATGTAGTCGTATATTCTGTAAGGTTTTCCTTATGTTGAATATGTGAACGATTAAGTTAGCCATCCCTGTATGATTACCTTAGTCGTAGCTCCGTAAGTTTACTTATGTTGAGAACAATAAATTAAATTAAATTGATCATTTTTGTGGTTTGATTTAGTTGCGTATTCCAATTAAATTAATCATGGGTTTACTTATGATTAATTTGATTGCGTTTTGGATATAGAAAATCATTTTCCTATGGTTTTTGGTGTCCAATTAAAAATCCTTCTTTTCCTTCGAAATTAAGGTCGCTCTAGTTGTTCTCTCGGGAATGACTCAAATGGGGGAGAGTTCTTTTGAACTTGTGCTTAATGGTAATATCTTGCGGGGTGTTCGGCTGTGGAATTTTATAGGGGCTCTCTTGTATCTTAAAACTCCTTGATGAATGCATTTAGCTTCGGCCTTATAATTGCATCTAAATTAAGTTGGTATGTATTTCTTCTTTTAGTCTATGAAACGTCTCTTCTCGGAAATTTCATTAGGAACCCGTTCTTGTACCTTTGCCAATTTTATTGACAAAAAGGGGGAGAATTAATGTGTAGTTTTACTACATATACATATGGTTTTCGGATCATTGTGTAAGGGGGAGTGATTTCCATGTGAGATGGAGTATTGACTAAGGGGGAGTGATACATATCACCATAGTATTATTGTTAAAGTCGTGATGCAATTGGACTTTGATGTTACATAATAATACTATGTCACTGTATAATAATGATCGAGAATCTCGATTTCTCTCATTGTTATAGATACGGATCTTCAACAACGGTGATGCTAAACTTACAACCTTTGGGATCATTGGAGTACTTGGAAGGACGAAGATTTCATGGAACGTTGAAGATTAGACTATGGAATAGGAGTCACTAAAGTTTATCTTTTTTGTATTCCATATGTATTAATAGTTTTGTCACTAAAATTGACAAAGGGGGAGATTGTTAGAGCATTGCTCGGTCGACCTCGCATGCGTTGCTATCTCAAGCATGTTTGTCAATGTTAGTGATCAAAACTATGAGTCTTGATTTCTAGTCTACATAGCTAAGTCTCGGAATAGGATAGAAAAGTGTAGTTGAGCTCAAGGAGTTCATGGCGATTCATCATACAACGATGAAGATCTACTCAAGGAACCGTGGAACTTCATCAACAAAAAGGTATGCGGAGACTTGAACTTATCTATCACTCAAAAGTCTATCTCTTCTATCTCCTACTTCTTATGAGACAAAAGTCGTATGCTATATAGACTGGATCATACACATTTGGTATTTCGAGACGAGTATATCTCGCCTATCTATATCTCGAAATCATGTGTTGGTAAAGCGTTTCGCTTTGATCGGGTTTATCTACATCTAATGATGAAAGTCATAATGTTTCAATCACTTTGAAAATCGCTTTGACGAGAAATAGTGTAACAACTACATAACGTCCTCTAAGAATGTTTCAATGGTTGGAATGAGAGTTTAGGTCTATATAAGCAATGATGGATATAAGCATTGTGTGGAAACACATATGTGCATAAGTCTTATTCCTTAATCCGAAGTTTGCGAACTTTATTGATTGAGAGAAACCGGAGGAATTGGATTTGCCAAGTCCGCGAACTGACAGAAGTTCTCTTGTCGAGAATTTCTGCTGGGATTTTCCAAAAACTCGTTTGCGTGTTTAGTCCGCGAACTGGCGGAAGTCTCCTTGCCGAGATTTTCTGTTGAGTTTGGAAAACTCTGCCGGTTGTCTTAAGTCCGCGAAATTGTTCGTGAGGTTAAGTGGTTATGATCTAAAGATGTGCTCTGAACATGAAACTTAAATTACTAAGGAATTCTTTATGCAAACCGTGGCTATAAAGTTCATGAGTCGATTCATCGAATCGAATCATATTTGTTTCAATTGTGTCTTGTGTAGTTACATAAGATCCCATAGTAATTGAACAACTCTCTAACTAGTTCATTTGAGTCAATTGAACTAGTTAAGGTGAAGAAGAACTAGGTTAATATGAAATGCTCATATGGTTAACCTTTTGGGTTACTATGTTGAACCAACATACACGTACACGTTTGGGCACGGTTTTCACAAACCATATAATTGTATATCTCAAGTGTGTGTGACAAGCTAAGTTTTCGATCTAACGGTTGAGAAATATTAGCTTGAATCTAAATCAGGTTTTCATCTAACGGTGAATATTGATTGCTTTGTAACTAAGGCAAAACCCTGATTTGAAGACTATATATATGAGACATCTAGCATTGGGCAAAACTAATCCCCACACGTCTGTGTGATACTAGTACGCTCGCTAGAGTCGATTCTCCTCTAAACTTTGGTTTTCTTCTCTAAAACCAGGTTAACGACTTAAAGACTTCATTGGGATTGTGAAGCCAGACCGATACTACTTTTATCGTAGTTGTGTGATCTGATCTTGCATCTTCTATCGTACGAGTACAATCTTTGATTGGCTTGAGATCGTGAGAGTTCTCCGATAGGCAAGATAAAGAAGTCACAAACATCTTCGTCTCACTGTTTGTGATTCCTCGACGTCCTCTTGTGTATTCAAGTAAGATTGTTGAGAGGTGATTGATTAATCTAGGTTGTTCTTCGGGAATATAAGACCGGATTATCAATTGGTTCCTGTTCACCTTGATTTCATATCTTAAGACGGAACAAAAACCTAGGGTTTTTCTGTGGGAGACAGATTTATCCTTTGATATACTTTTCTGTGTGAGACAGATTTGTTTATTATCAAGTCTGTGATTTTGGGTTGCAACAACTCTTGGTTGTGGGTGAGATCAGCTAAGGGAATCAAGTGCGCAGTATCCTGCTAGGATCAGAGGCGTAGGAGTACAACTGTACCTTGAATTAGTGGAGACTGATTGGGGTTCAACTATAGTCCAGTCCGAAGTTAGCTTGGAGTAGGCTAGTGTCTGTAGCGGCTTAATACAGTGCGTATTCAATCTGGAATAGGTCATGGGGTTTTTCTGCATTTGCGGTTTCCTCGTTAACAAAATTTCTGGTGCATGTGTTATTTCATTTTCCGCATTATATTGTTTATCTTTATAATTGAAATAATAAAGGTTGTGTGTTTGTGATCATCAATTGGAAATCGGACATTTGGTTGTTGATTGATATTATTTGATCCTTGGACATTGGTCTTTGGTACCTTCCAAGTATTCCTTGTGTTTGATTAGGACTCGCTGATTTCTATTAGCTTGAGTAATATCAAAAACAAGAGAGAGATATTAACTCCTTGAGATACTTTTATCTAGATTGAGTCTGACTGTCTAGTTGATTCTCTAGCAAAGTATTTCAGAGTTAGTCCATACAGATTGCTAAGCGAAATATTGGGTGGTGTTGTTAGACCCCGCTTTTCAGGTAGTTTTATCTAAGTGGCCTCTTCTAGCTAGAAATTCAATATCAGCATCTTGAGTTTTTGTATAATCGGGTATGAATAGACAGTGTTTTTATTTCACATTGTTTGTAGGGTTCCAAATTCAATCAGGTCGATCTCGATGTGTGTTTTCTGCTGAGTTTCCTCACCCTAGCTACTTATTGCTAACCATGTTCTCTCAAAAAATTTGGTTACTGGGGTTAGCAGAAGTTTCCATGGCAAGACAACTTAGTGGTCATCACTTGTGCGAAGCTAAGGAGTGATGGAGTATAGTTGTATTTATCAAGTGAAATCCTTAGTTCAAGTCTTTGAGACCTAATTATGGTACAAATGTTGTTATTTAGCTTAGTGAATTATTCTCTATAATCTTAACTCTATGACTCCAGGCTCTATTGTTTCGGTCATCTCGGGCCTGAGTTGAACAACATCTTTATAAATTCAATAAGAAAACCACATTCAAATAATAAGATTACAGACTCCAAGCAATAATGGTCTGATTAGATCATACCATCCATTTCGTCGTAGATATAGTTGCTTCAACAACTTTACGGTAAAACATCAGGGTCGACAATATTCGTCATTGGAAGATCTGTGTGGTTTCTTCTGGAAGCAACACAATAATTCTACCTGTGCTAGAAACAACTCGACATTGGTGAGTCGGTACGAGGTGAAGCAAATATGAGCAATAAACGAATCTAAATGAGTGGATATGAGTACAGTGTTTAGAAACAAGTGAAAGAAAAAGTATTTGATTGATCTTCTAGAAGAGTAGGTGTGCTAAAAATCTTCTAGCAGCAATAATTAAGGTTGGAGATGCACATTTTGTTTTATTACCTATTATAACTCTTCCACTAAGTTCACCACCAAGAGGTTTGTATGTTAGCCGACTGAGAAAGAAACTGCATTTAATATGCTGATAAAGCATTTGTTTGGTTACCTGCTATAACTCATTCATTAAATTCACCACAAGCAGGTTTGTATGTTAGTCGCTGATAAAGCAACATTTAGTATGCTGCTTTATCCGATATTTTCTCGCTTTTTTTATTGATTATGTTGTTTGTCCTGATTCTCTGGAGGCCTCTCTCAGTTACAAGATTATTCAAGTGATGTTACTGATCTGTGTATTTCATTCTAATTAGGATATTTAGTTGCAGTGTCACTTTTTTTAGTTTTACATTCATTGACTGCAATATTATAAATGCTTTGGATTTCATGTATGTAGTTCGTAATGTTTCATGTTCAACGTCTAATGATGGAATGCAAAACCGCTTGGAGTTTAATGTGCACAAAGGTGAGCATCAGTTTGAAGGTATATGTTAATGCGCTTCAGCATTAATTTGTAATTCATTTTTCAAAACAAATAGGTAAATGGCAATTCTGTTTTTGTTGCTTCATTTATCGAGTTTGTTTCTGCAAATACAAATTGTCTCAATTTGCTTCGTCTAACTTGATATAGGCAATCTCTGAAACCATCGGAAACTGAGACCTCGTAAAAGTAACATTAAATTTAACATTTGCTTATGTGAATACCCAAAATATTTTGATGTCCTTTCTATGGTTCAACCTCCAGCATATTCTTTAAAGTTGCTCAATACTCAGTATATTTAGTCATTAGACTCATTACTGATTTATATTGTTCTTTGCGCAGTATGAGTCTTTTTTTGTGTCTGTATTGTCACGTGACTCATTATGTATGTTCATTGATAGGTGTCGTAAACACCTTAATTATTATCTATTGTTTGTGCTTTCTTTGCTACTTTTCGTGTAGATTTTGTATCTTAAGTTTACTTTTGAGTGTTTAGGTACTTTGGAGTCATTTGGAACAAAAGAAGGAGAAATTACTCATTTGGAGCGAAAGAAAGAGAATTATTGTCACTCCGCAGGCAAGTGAGATGGGAGCTAAGCCGAGCCAAGCCCATCAGCTAAGTTTTGTGGACTTCATTGTGGTGGCCGCTATCGAAAGCTGGGGCGTATAAATCCAGATTCCTACAAAATACTTTCAGTGAAGAAATCATTTTTCTTCTTCTTTCTGAACCGATGGCGGCTCAACTGTTTATCAGAGAAACAAAGAGAACTCAAAGAGAGATTGAGAGATGATAAGATTCAGTGTTAGAAGACTGAAGAAATGATGGGTTCTATTAATTTGGTGAAATAAGACAGAGGACAAGAAAAATGAGCCGAATCAATGGTGAACAATTAGGGTTCTCAGATTGAGATGGAATTCGAAATTTAATGAAGAACTTGAGAGATTGATGGAGGTTTTGTTGTTGCTGTCGATTTGATAATGGATTGGGTTTCTGCTGAGTAATTTCATAGTTGAGATGATATTGAGGTTAGGGTTTTGCTGTGATGCTGATATTCATGGGATTAGAGTGAAAGACAGAAGAGATGAGAAGTCTGAATTAAAGTTGTCTTTGTTGAGATGGAAATCTGATCGCCGTCGTATGCGTCAAAAATAAGTTTACTTTATCACTACTCAGAATATAAAATATAGCAAGGGTAAGAAATGATCGTTCCCACAGAGAGGACTAAGGTTGTCAAGTTGTTTCGGTTTTCTATGTAAAACAAGGGGGATTTCTGATTTTATGAAACTAAAAATAAAATAAAAACAAACAAAGAAAGAAATAAACAAGCAAATCAATAAGATGAAGATATTGATCAAGGATTTCGTTTTCATTCACTAACATGTTCTTGTCTTAATAACTAGAATTGATATTTAATCTCTCATTATCAAAAGCCTTAAGATACCTAGTCGAAAGAATATCCCGCAATTTCCTGATTTCATCACACATACATGTAAAACGATGCAAGTATGAATTCTACCAAAAGAATAACCTAACGCCTTGCACTAATCAAGTTCAATTCCCATGGAGCATTAAGATTTATGAAATTAGGATAATCAATGCAATTGAAATACAGTGCGCAAACAATTCGAACAAAGGTCATGGTTTTCATATGATTACAAGGATATATCACTATAAGCTAAACCATATTTATGCTACTTGTGTTCAAGGATATCGCTCGATGATAAACCCTAAACTAGCAATAGATGTGATTACAAGTTCTACCAATTTGCAACTTGACAAAACAAACAATCCATCATGTTGTAATACGTCAATCATACAACTATATTCTCAGAGAATCATGAACGATAAAGATGAGACAAAACTAATATATTGAATCAAAGAACCATGTTATGTGAAATCCAATTAATCCATAACCAATAATAAAATTCTAGCTCATGTCATGGAGTTCATAACAAGAAGAAAAAGAAAAGCTCTCATGTTTCTAAACCCTAGAACAAAAATTAGAAGTAGAGATAAGATAAAGAAAATATATGATTAGAGAGCTTATATAGCTTCTCTGTTCTCTTACGATTCCAAATTAAGTCGTTGATAGCCCATAGGCCAATCCCAGTCGAAATAAGTCCATATCCATTTCAGTCAGTACCTGGATCGGTGAGTCAATTGGCTTACTGAGTTAACTCGCTTGTAAGAAAATCTGGCAGAGTTATGTCTGTTCTCTGGTCAGTTGCCGGACTTTTTCAGGCCATTCTTTCACTTCTTCCCCTGCACAGGTCCTAACATACATCTATTATCATTCACTGCATTTCAGAAGCTCCATAATCCATTGCTCCATTCACTGCAATGCCATTCAATCAATCACTTCATATTAACTTCATCAGCAATATCCATTTCAGATCCAAGCCTTCAGTTCAATCCACCACTGCAACATTCGACTCAATTTCATTGCGGCATCACCTGCAATGCATTCCATTCATCTCCATAACCAGTTGCAGTATCACATACTTTCCCATTTGCAAGACCAACTTCATCAATCCAGCTGCAGTATCACATACTTTTCCATCTCTATCTCCATCTCTGCAGATCATATCAGCAAAATCGAGCTCGTATACCCATGCTGCAATCTCATTCTTCATTGCTTCAACAACCACTACAAGCAGACTCCATGATGCTCTTGACTGCAATCCCAGACTCATAGCCACTGTAACCCTTAAAATCATCACCATTAGCAGCAATATTATGAACACGGCCACCGAAACCACCACGAGCTTGATAGACAAACTCGTGCCACTCGCTGGAAATCAGTTCCACGTGAAACCCCATTCACAACATCATATCTTCCAGCTTCTAATGCTTCATTGCAGTAACATCCAAAACTGCATTTGCACTGCCTCCTCATATAAACTTGCATCAGCAATCTCCATCCCTTCTCAGCGTCTTACACTTCAGCTCTGCGCATCTCTCAGTCACCTGCAATCTCAGCTTCAATCCAGCATCGGCTTTTTGCGGCATAACTAAACATCATGAACGTTCCATTTCCTCTGTCTGTAGCTGCAACCAAACTGCACCATCTGTAGCTCTTTCATATCTCAATCTTCTCAGCTCACCAGTAAAACCTTACAGCTCCACCAGAACCCTTGTATCTGCAACTTCATATTATATGTATAAGTAGCAACACCATCACTGCATCATATCTAGCATCACCAGCTCTGCCTTCATACCAGCATCACCAACATCAGCATCTTCCTAATCCCATCACTACAATCTCTTCCTGAGTTGTTTTCTAGGGCACCAACACCTGCAATTCATACCGCTTGCACAATGTTAGCATATTCCCTGTTGTTCACACTGCCTAGCATTTGCACCTGCATCTGCAGTAGCCAATCCACAATTCCACCTCCATCTGCATTATCATCTTAACAACCAACATTAATTGCAACCCTTAACTGCATCTATCTTCATCTCTTTCTCGAATTCGATCAGACCCCTCTTGTGTCTTCCGATTCTTTACAAATTCCTTAATTCGAACCCAACATTTAGCTCCTGATCTTTCACCAGCTCCAGCGAACAAAGACTCAATTGAACAGCTCCCATTCTCAGCTTGTCTGAACTGCTCTGAATCATTAACCATTCATATCACCACTTCCCAGCTTCAACTCCATAACTGCAGCTCTATTCCTCCATTCTCGATTCGACAGCTTCATCTAACCCTTCCTGAAATCCCAAATTTGAGACAAACCCTAAATTCCAGATTCAACTCAAATTCTTCATCGCCAACAGTTAACAGTAGCAGCTCAGCGAACCCCCATCGATTTCTTCCATTTCAGAATCACCTCTCTTCTGTGTTTCTTTCTTGACTTCAATTCATAGCCAAACCCTTCAAAAATCTCTCAAATCCGAGTTGAACCCTTCATTCATCACCACCTAACTCTTCACAGATCGAAACCCTAATTCATTTTGCTACCGATTTTAAATTCACATTAACCCTAAGTTAGATTTCTTCTTCACTTCAACAGCAACATATTCTCATTCTTCTTATCGATCTCGTTAACTCAACACAAATCCATTCTCCATTTCATTCTCAAATTGTTTCCTCTCTCAACTCAAACTCTCAGTAATGGTCGTCTCTCTTTTCCATCTCTCAGACAAATAAATGCACAACCAACATGAAGGAGAGGATGATTTCTCTGAATTTCAGGTATAGGATACTAACCCAGATTTATATTAGCACCCAAGACTCGGATAAGGGCTACCATGAAGTTGTTTGGTTTGTCGGTTTCAGAGAACCGACAACCTAGTTCTCTGTTCACTTGTCAGTTATGCGAGGCTGACAGTTTAATTCATGTATAACTCCTCTTGCACGACCTGGCCTGCTCCAAATATCACCTGTGAATTGACCTTATTTTCCCCTTTTCGCTCCAAATGGCTAATTTCTCCTTCTTTTGCTCCAATGACTCCATTTCACCTAATAAACTCAAAATCAAACATAAGAGACATAATTCATAAAGACAATAGCAAAGAAAGCATAAATACTAGATATGAAATTAGGTGTTTTAGACACCTATCAAATTACCCCACACTTAGACTTTGCTAGTCCTCGAGCAAACCAAACAAAACAATTTAAAACATACATACAACTCCGTGTCGTCGAGGCTATGGTCACAGTTAGCATGTATAACAAGCCTTTGAACCCCTAGGTGTCCCTAGTGGACGAGTTATAGTCTCATGAAGGTTTACAAGAGGTGTACCTACAAAACCTATACTTCCAAACTCCAGCCACCTGTGAAAATTTAAGGATGGCACTAAATATTTTTATTAATTGGCATACTATCAATGATTACAAGAGGAAGTACCCACTTTCAAATCCAATTCATAAATTAGTGATACAACTTCATTCGGAAAGTTGAACACTGTAGTTGCAGGAAATCCTACACTACACCCCTCATATGATTTCATTATTACTCAACTCATTTTTAGGTTTACACTCTTAATTTTATTGATCAATCTTTGAATGTTCTTACAAGAAAAGATAAAGGAATCAAGAATGACCTCTGCTCTAGACTTTCTCTCTTCTATTTACTTGTTTCTTACTCAAAAAGATCTCTCCCATTTCTTTACAACTGAACGACTATTTATCGGGAAATACATAGTGGATGACAGCTAATCTGTCCTTTATTTTCGGATGGTTGCGACATTCTCGCAACCTTACAAATTTAATTTCGCAAACTCTCTAATTTTCGCAGGACTATCACATCTTTCTCGTGATTTAGCTGACGTCGTTTATTATATCATTTCTGAAATTGTTCTGCGACGTTTTGTGTGTGTTGTTGATAATTTCGCTGAAATATCATTGTTGCGAGATTCTGATCCTACATCTTGCCTCTTCTCATATCTTCTCTGCAAGTAGAGAATGATGTGAGAAATGCCGCAGCTGTTCATCTCTTCATATTCTGCATTTATCACACGTATTCTTTCTTCCATCTGTTTCTTGACACGTCTTTTAACCGCTGCTTTTCAACCGCTCACGTCTTTTCGTCTTAATGGTGTTTATTTCTTCGAGTAAAAAAAATCTCCTTTATATACTCTTACTCTCTTCTTTCCACTTTCTTTTTACTTTCTCTTCTTTTTATTCTCTCATCTCTGCAACTCTGTTATTCTTCTGCAAGTTCTGCTACTGTAATTTTCCCCCTTCAATCTTCTTACTTTTTATTCATTCCCATACTCTATATTCAAATATGGCTCCAAGTGGTCATAGACATGAGAAGAATTTAAAAATGTCCAAAAAGATCTTGCTGATAAAGGTTTCACACTCTCTACCATTCCTGGTGAAAATGCCAAATCAATTCTTTCTGTCAAACTTTTCTCTGATCAGTATTGTGATGATCAATCAATCATAATTTCGCTAGGTCAGATTCTCGCAGGTCTCCCTATTCCTCTTTATGACCCAGATCTTCCTTTATTCTATGAAATTCTCGCTCACTCGGGATTTTCGCGAGCTATCTTCCAACTGAGTGGGGACTGCATCCGTCTGATGCTAGAGTTCGCTAACCGTGGTGCTGGTAAAGGATCTCTGCTCCAAAGAACTTAGGGATCCTAAATTCGCAACCTAGAGATAATTGCTGAGAAATACACAGTAGCGAGTTTCTTTGAGAACTATGAACTTATCTCCATGAAGAAAGAGAATACTCGCTGGGGTATTCGCTTAAAAAGGAAAGATAACATTGATGAAGCTAAAATTCTCATGCAAGATATTGACTGGCATTCTGGTAAAACACAACTCCTCGCCAATCCAAAGATGATAAATGGTGTGTTTTTCCTTTAATGCTAAAAGGACCTTACATTGCTGGGTCAAATGTTCTTCCTGCGAATCTCGCTGCTTATCAACCTTGGGTTTTCTCTTGGCCCGAGAAGGAGAAAGAGGTATGTTTCTTCCCTTTACTCACTTTATATTTCTTTATTGTCTTTATTATTTTGTTCGCTAACTCTTGCGACATTCTGCAGATCCAAAAACTGAAAGATAGTTATAACAGGACTGGGAAAGCTAGTACTCTGTTAGCTCTTCGCTCATACACAGATGAGGTAAGAAATTTTCTCTTATGATTTTAAACTGTATACTGTTGCTTCCATTTCTTATTTCTATCTGTGTGAAGATTATTGCTGAAATAGAGAACCTGCTGATGTTGCGAAGACTGGTGATAAAGGTAAAGGTGCTCTTCGCAGAGAAAAATCAACTGCTCCTCCTTCAAAGAAAAGGAAAGTCGTTCTTCTTCTCCTTCAAATATTCCTCCTCGAAAATTCCGAAAGTGACAAGGATGATGAGGACAATGATGATCTTGCCGCAAGTGAAGATTTTCCACCTGAATCTTCTATGGCTAAGCTCTCTGGCCTCTTTTCTGATTCTCTGCAAGGAATGGAGATAGCCAATTCGCTAACACCTGCAAGCTCTCGCTACAATTTGCGATGTCCCTTTGCTGGATGGTGATAGTTCTCTTCGTGGAGTTTCTAGATCAGTGACTCCCGACTTCTTGCATTCCCTCAATAGTCTGGTATATTTTATCCTTTTATTTTATTCATTGTCATAACTCAAAATTTCTTTCTATATTAATATTTTTTATATTTTCTCGCAGGCTGGAAAAGCTTCTTTTGTTGTTGCCTCGATCTAGAGAGGAGACGCGAAAATCTTGAAAAGAAGAATCTTCAATTTCGCACAAAGAATGAAGAATTGGAAGCTGAAGTTAAAGGTCTTCGCGAGAAAAATAGACAATAGAAATTGATTCTTCTTCGTATAAGAACAAAATCTCTAGTCTTCAGCAAGCTAATAATCAGCTTTACGGTATGTTACTTTTCTCTTTTCCCTTCATTCATTCATCCTGTTGTTTTATCTTATTTAAATGATCCTTTTTGCAGACATTTATGGTCTTTCTGATGAAGCTACCCTTCTTCGTTCATTTCCTAATGCCTTGGATAATGATACCCTTCTTGAGCGTCTTAACAATTCCTTAAATAGCTTCTCAAATGATAGAATTTCATCTCTTTCTCTAAATGAGCTTAGATCTAAATTTCGCCTCTTAGAAATTGACCATAGATCTAGTTTAGGCTTAGCCAACCGATTTAAGCGTCTCCTTCTTGATTCTAAAGAGAAAACCAATGAGTTAAGAACCAAAATTAGCGGTCTCATAGATGATAAGGATCGCATCTCTGATCAAGGTGCTAAGGCTTTGGCGAAATTCCAAGAGACTCTTCTGAAGTTCAACTTGAACGAGATGAAGCTAACCGCAAGAACATCGAACTCTGGAAAGGGAAAATCAAATTCGTTCTCGTCTTCTTATAAGTAATGAGGATGAATTTGTTTGGGCTGCGAAAATCTTAGATGATGCTAGAAAAGATTTAGGTGTAAATGTAGTCTCCAAGTTGAGCATACAACCTTGATTAGAGATATGATTCTGACAGAGAAGGTTACTAACTGCTCTTCTTTACTAATCTTTTGCTTCTTATGAATTTTCATCAAGTTAATAATTGATTGTCTTTTGCTCGCAGATTCTGAAAGTAGATATCGTGAAAAGATTGAGGAACTCGAAGCTGAAAAGGAGGAACTCGCAAAGAATCTTTCTTCTCGCAACGACAAGTATTCTAGATTAAAGAATCAAATCATCACTGTTGCGAATTTTAAGAATGATGCTATGCATTTTCAATCAAACTATCCAAATGGTTTGTGACGATCATAATATCCCCATTCTGATTATCCTTGTCTCTTGGAGAGATCCCACAGAATACTCCCAGTCTGATTATTTCTGATAGCGAAGCTGATGATGAAGAATCTGATGGTGATGAAGTTCTATGGTGATGAAGATTCTGACGCAGACGAAGAAGGGAACAAGTCTGATGAAGATAATGAAGGATCAACTAAGAAGTAGTCTTTGTTTCTTTCTTTGATTCTCTGTAATACTTGTACATTTATTCCTTCTTTCTGTATATTTGTGTTTCTTTCATTTTGACCTGCATTCATTAAAAAATTCTTCCTTGCAATACAGTTAATCAATATAATCATTAATTTTGAATCTTTGAGTAAATCTATCATATGGAGACAAATAACATTTTCTAATTTCATACATTCCCATACTTGCCTCTGTTATTTGTATCCAAATGAGAGATTTTATAAATTTTTCTTATTTTATGCCTCAATTTCGCAGTTAATTATGTATAATTTCGCATCTTATGCGAAGTGAATTTTGATTTTTTCAAAATCTCATTCCTGTGTGGTCTTATTTTGCCTTCCTAATTAAAGGTCTTATTATGCCACCTCTTGTCATTGCGACAAAATCGCAGGACGTCCTTGCACTTTCATGCAAAAACCCATTGATCTTGCCTTAACTTTTTCTTTTGTATTATGGCCTCTTCAGGAATGTTGCGACAATATGACAGGCCTAAATATTCTTGCGAAAATAAGCCCCATGACATTGCCGTCTTGCGACGAAATCGCAGGACGTCTTCGCACTTTCATGCGAAAACCCATTGATCTCGTCTTATCTTTTTCTTTTGTATTATTGCCTCTTCAGGATTGTTGCACAAATATGACAAGCCTTAATACCCTTGCGAATAAAAAGCCTCATGACATTTGCGTCTTAAGACACTTATCAGCTCCCTAATGGAGGGTGCCGCCCTTATCTCCCCCCTGGTTTCCCCTTCAAGGAGGCGTACTTCTACCGTACAAGGTTAGCTCCTCCCATCCAGTCTTAACAACAACCAGTTGTTTTTGCAGCCTCTTATCCCTTTTACCTATAGGGCTTATGGTTACGAGACTGCACCCTAAGTGGGGTTTTCTTCAGGACGAGTGCAGTATAAGCCAAGACTTGTCAAGAATGGCAAAGTACGCTTCAAACGTCCCTGGCACTCTTGACTCAACCGTGTACCACGGCGCCTTGATCAGATCTGCACTCCTTGGGAGAGTCCTTATTACCTTAGTCGCCCAACCTAAGTCATATGCTTAAGCTAGAATCCAAGGTGTCTCTCCCGGATGGGCTTTATTGACCCCAAATCTCCATGACTCAGGTTCCGGTGGCGGTGTAGCCTTTCCCTGAGCCATGCAATAGGTACCCCCTTATATGACGTACTTTAGGTCTTACATTTGCCTCTTGCGAAATTTTATTTGCGAACTAGGGTGTACGCCATAAAGGTTCGCCTCTTTCTCTTTTGTCATTTTTCTCTGATTATTTTCTGTAAAATTCATTATCTCTGCGAGAGTCTCGCACATCATCATATTGTATTTGGATTTCGCAATCTCAATTTTGTCATTCAATCACATGTATTTTTGAGAATTTTACTTATTGCGAGAGTGTCGCAACAACTTAATCATTCATACATTTCTTTTTTTTATTACCTTTGCCATCCTCTGCTTCTTTATTATTTTCTGCTACTGCTTCCTTGGTAGTGGTATGTGCATCATTTTTATTCTGAGCTAGCACTAGTTTCGCAACATCTCTTCTCCTTTTCTTTCGATTGCATCCACCATCAACCTCTCACTTCTTTGTGTATCTTTGATTTTGTGTCGCCAGTTTTCCTTCTTGTTTTCTCTTCCTTCGCAAGATTCTATCTCAATTTCGTAACACCTCTTTCCTTCAACCCAATCTACCTTTATGATTCCTACACCACTTGGGTGAGGGAATTTGATGCACTGGTGGAAAGTTGAAGCTACACCTAGAATCCCATGTAGCCAAGGTCGACCAATTAACGCATTGTAGGGTGATTCTGCATCAACGACACAGAATAAGATTTCTGAAGATATTCCCTTCAATGGAATTCACATAGTAACCTCCCCTTTAGGCTTGTTAGCAGTACCATTAAAACCATATATCTTATATGTTGATGGTATAAGATCATCATCTCTTCCTCCCATAGTTTTATAAGTATGATAAAATAAGATGTTCACAAAGCTTCCAGTATCGATTAGATTTCTATTAATTGCCCATGAATCTTCAGCTTCATCATCCTCATCTTCTTTCGGTTTTGGATTAATTTCTAATTTTACCACTAATGGATTATCATGCACCTCTTCTCCTTCGGGAATTTCTTCTGCGGTAAAAGAAATGATTTGTTTATGTCATTCCTCCAGTGGCGAGATTTTCGCAATATTCATAATTTCTCTTCCATCGTTATCTCTTGCAAACACTCTACTCAAAACATTGTCATGAAAATCTTCAATTGTCTTATATGAATGTACGATAGAGTAACAGAATAGATTTTTTGCTTTTGCACCAACTTCTATAAAGAATGTTTCCTTCTTTTTCATCGTGTTCACTTTGTGACGCTCTGGTGGTGGTGGCAGTGGTTGAGATTGTGGATGCCCTACCAAAAAGTGGTTTAGTTTTCCTTGATATATCATTCTCAAAATAATTCTTTTTACATTTCTGCAATCATTTGTTATATGTCCATGAAAATGATGATAAGAACAAAACTCATGGCTTTTGTGGTTTGGAGGTGGTTCCGTTCCCATGTTCCATGGTGTTGGTATATTCTCCATCAAAATTATAGCTTCCCATATTTTCTCCACACTTGCATTTAGAGGCGGCATCTTGATTTCTTCCCATACTACCTTGTGACTTCCTTGTCCTCTATTATAGTTTTGTCTTTGACCTCCATAAGTTTCTTGTGGTTGACCGAGTCTTTGAATCTTGTTATTTCCATCACGATTGTAGAAATTTCTTTCTCTTTCATACTCCTCTTGATCTCAGCTTCCCATAGCCACTAGTTTCTGTTGACTGTTACCCGTCACCTTTTCTTATTGTACTTGCGAAGTATTCGCTACTGTATTTATTATCTTGGGTAATAAGATTGCATTCGTTGTTTGTGAGTTGGTGTTCGCAACTGGATATGATTCCATTTCATTTTGCCTTTCCTCTAGAGCAATGTATTCTTCTTGAAGTTCTCGCAATTCAGTCATTGTGATCGTATTCTTGACTCTGAAAATTTGGACATACAATAGGTTTGTTGCAAACATAGCATTGATAAATGATAATATAAGATACTCTCATCTACACGGCCAGCCATTTCGCTACACATAGTTCTCCATCTTTTAGTCAGGTGTTTCAAACTTTCGCCAATCCTCTGTTTTAATCCAAACACATCTTCTATACCAGGTCGCGAAGAATTATTACTTATATATTCCCCTAAGAATGTAGTATGCAAATGATTGAAGGATGTTATTGTGTTCTTTGGTAGACCTTCAAACCATTTTAACGCCTCTCCTGTTAAGCTGGATGCGAAATATTTGCACAATACGGCATCATGATTTTCCCATTGTAACATGCACCTCAATTGGATTTAATGAGTTGAATTGCACAAGTTTTTCCATCAAAAATGCTGGTTAATGCGGGAAAATTGCATTTCGGTAGTATTCCTCCTAATTGTACTTCCCTTGTAAATGGAGTTTTCGCAGCTTCTTCTATTGCTTCATCCAATTGTCTTCTGCCTACTTCTCCTCTATTATTTAGCATTCCTCTCATTTCTTCTAATTCTTTCAAGATTTGTTTATTTACACCTGAATTTTGATCCATTGGTCTTTTTAATTTCGCCTCTCTTCTTTTGCGTTCACGTCTATCTTCTCTTTCGAAATTTCGTATCTCTTCTTCATTATCCTCATCTCGTCTTCTTCTGCGATTCTCTTCCTCATCCCTATCTTGAATTCGCAAATGATGATGTCGTTCATTTTCCCCTCCATAATTTTGTTCATTTCTTATCAACTCAATTTGTCTTTCAGCCATTCTCTTCACTCTATCATACCCCTTATTGAGATTATCATTATTCTGGTTTTGTATACGCCTTCTTTCTCGATTGTTGTGATTGTTTTGGCGAATTGTCTCCTGAAGCTCTTGCTCTTCTATTTCCGCTCTCAGCCTTTCACGTTCGCAGATTAAACGTGCTTGTTCAACATTATGTCTTTCAATTTCTTCTTCTTCAATTGTCTGTTGATTTCTTTGATTTTCTCTCAAATGTAAAATTTTTCTTCCCTCCTCTCGATTTCCTTCGCCATCTTGGTTATTTTGTCTCTGAATTTGCTCGTTCTCTTGATTCCCTCCAATTTTCCCATCATCAAAAGTTTCATTTTGTGGAATGTAACGATTATCAGTTCTTCTCTATTTTCGCGATATTCTTCATTAGGATTTGATATTTCTTCTTGAATATTGTTTCCAGCATTGATCGTAGATGAATTTTTCCTCATTTCTCTTCTAGTTGATCTGGAATATGATTTTGTAATACTTTTCGATCTTCTATTCTGCAATCTGATATTCTCCGTCCTTAATTCGTGATTTTGCCTTGTTAAATTCGCACGTTCCTCTGCCTCGGCTCTTCTTTCTTCATGTATTCTTCGTCTCAATGTTTCTAACGCTCCAATTTCCTCATTTCCATGAATTATTCCTTCATCTGCTTCTTGATTTCTCTCTTTCTGTCTATAATTTCTATTTTGTTGCTCTTCTTTTATTTCTTCTGCTGAATTTGATAGCAAGTGTGTACGCTCACTCTGTCATAATATGTATTCCTCTCTTGAACTAATGTTTGTTGAATTGGCGATTGAATTAGATTTTCTCTATTATTTCTCATTCTAGTAGATTCTCCCATTTCACTTCTTTCTCTTCCAGCAATTCTCTTGCTTCTTCAAATAGTAGTTGGTTGTTCGGATGTATTTATTCTTCTATCCATTTCTTCAATGTTAACAATATTGCAAGAAATTATGAAAAATTCTTAATCAATCACTTTAAATTTTCACAAATCTCAATATAAATTTTTAGTTTTCTCTAGAATAATCTTCAACTCGTCCCTGTTTCGAGCGCCATTATGTAGTTGCAGGAAATCCTACACTACACCCCTCATATGATTTAATTATTGATCAACCCATTTTTAGGTTTACACTCTTAATTTTATTGATTAACTTTTGAATGTTCTTACAAGAAAGATAAAGAAATCAAGAATGAACTTTGTTCTGAACTTTCTCTCTCCTATTTACTTGTTTCTTACTCAAAAAAGATCTCTCCCTCCTTTACAACTCGAATGACTATTTATAAGGAAATACATAGTGGATGACAGCTAATCTGTCCTTTATTTTCGGATATGGTTTGCGACATTCTCGCAACCTTACAAATGTTAATTTCGCAAGCTCTCTAATCTTCACAAGACTATTACATCTTTCTCGTGATCCTTTATTGTGCAATACCATTGATAATTTCGCTGAGACATAATTGTTGCGAGATTCTGATCCTACAAACCACTACCAGCAGACTCCATGATGCTCTTGACTGCACTCCCAGACTCATTGCCACTATAACCTTTAAAATCATCACCATTAGCAGCAATATTATGAACGCGGTTGATCGCTGTCGTATGCGTCAAAAATAATTTCTCTTTCTTACTTAACTAAAATAAATGAAGTATGTGATAGCAAAGAGTTAGTTTCCACAAAGAGGCAATTGTTGTTATGCAATTTTCATATTCTTAAGTAACCAAGGGGGGATTTTGTTTATCAATGGAATAAAAATAAATTGAAAGCAATAAAATATGAAAATAATCAATAAGAGGAAGATATTGGTCACGGGATAGTATCATTCACAAACATGTATTTTCATCAATGACTAAAATTGATATTTTAATCTCTCATTTACTAAACGTCCTAGGATACCTTGATCGCAAGTATATCCCGCTAATTCCCTGATTTCATCACAACCACATTAAAAGATGTATATGTGAATTCTTCCTAGAAAGCAACCTAATGTGTAAAAGCATAATTAAGATTAACTCCCTAAAAGCTTTAAGTTTTATGGAATAAGACTAATCAAAGCAAATGAACGCGTAAAAGCACTAATTCATCTAAACAAAGGTTATTCATATGCAATTAAAGAGATGTATCACTACAAGTAATAATGGCATTATGCTACATGCAATAAGGAATTATCACTTTTTCGTATAATAACCCTAATCTAGCAATAGAGATGAAGACTAATCTAATTGATTCCGGACTCAACCAAACTAGCATTCAAATCATAAAACATTATAAGCAATGAATCATAAGCAATAAAGTTGAAATAAAACTAATTCATTGAATCACATAGCATGTTTGATGAAATCAACTTATTATCCCATAACCAATAATATGTGCTTAGCTACTCATAGCTTTTGAGTTCATCATAATTAATAATAAAAATGAAGAAGATAGAAATATAAAAATGAAAGCAAACCCTAGTATAATCGCCGCTCTCCTCCAAAGCTCCAAGTAGAAAAATACGTGATACCAAAGGAAGTAGAAACTTTCTCCTTTTGTAGCTTTTCATCTTTCCAAAACTAGGTCTTCAAATCCCAAAGTCTAATAACAAGATGTCCACCAAGCCCATATGTGAGGAGTACACAAGTGGAAATATGTCCTAAAAGAGGTCGTCGGAAAACTGGTAAAATGGCCGGAAATCGGCCGGGAAAGTAGTCAGAAGATAGCTCTGGTGACCGATAAAGTCCACCCGGTCACCGGTCAACGAGTCAGCTCGGTGGTCAACTAAGTCAACGAATAGTCAAACCTGGTCAGATCTAGTCACCCGAGTCAACTCAATGATGTCAGATGAGTGAGACAAATCGATGAGCTAACTAGTCTAAGTTGGTTAGGCCTAGGCCATTTGCACAGGCCATATCTAATGATGCGCTTTAATGACCCTGCACATCCACAACTCCCACTGGCAACCATAATGCATTATGTAGCTTAATTGCAACACTAAAACTCTTGAAACACCCTTCAGGTCTTCCTCATACCACTACCATCACTTTCATAATCTGCAAACTCCACTTCAGGCCATGCTATTCGCCAATGCTATGAATTCAACATGCCTTCCTTACCAGCTCCATCTCTGCAGTCCATTCACAACTGCAACAAACAATACAACTCAAACTTCTCCATCTCTTCTACTGCAACCATCAAACATTCTCCCATATCAGGTAAACAACAAACCATTTTGGCAACAACATTATTTCTTGCACTTCTGTCACAGCCGTTGTGACCATGGCTAACACATGTAATAGCTTGAGCCTTCACAATCTCCATTTCTGAACCGAATCCCACCGTCTTCCAGTTCAACCCCAACTAGAAGCTTCTTCTTAGTTTCTTTGCATTATATCCTGCAATTCCTCAGCTTCATTCACATCCAACACCTTCAACTGCAACTTCAAGTACTCATCACTGCCATCAGATCATCTCCTGCAGCTCACAACTATTGCAATGACCAACAGCTGTACCTGTATTCAGCCAACACCACTAGTTCATCTTATCCTTCTGGTATTCTCCTATACTTCGGTGCAGCACAACCAGCTGGTGCTTCTTCTTGCAATTCAACCATAAACTTCAATCCATTTCCCTGTAACACCCATTCCATCTCAGGAAGACACGATCATTCATTCAGAAAAACTCAAGCCACCCTTAACCATTTCATTGCATTTCAAACTCAGGCTGCTTCTGCGAAACAGCACCAGCACCTGCTACTACACTGCATCTCAGATGCAATGCTAGCTCATTGTACTGTCAACCACATAGACCCATTTGCATCTTCTTAACCTCATAACCTGGGTTACTGCTATCTCAAATCACCACCAGAATCATTTCATCTCAACGCAGGTTCAATATCTTCAGCTCATTCTCTGCATCCAAAACCACCAGCACATTTCCATGCTAGATTTTCCACCTGCAATGTCTATGGCTTCAAACACCACCAGGGCAGTGAAAATCCAGCCAATCATCCACAATCAGCCATGAATCATAAAATCCAGTAGATCCCCTTTTGTTCTTCTCATATTTCTTGAGTAAAACCCCAGATTCAATTTCATGTTCTTCAACAGAAAGCTTAACCCATTTCATGGATTCAAAACAACATCAAAAACAACACCATCTATCCTTATTCTTCTCATCCTTGAAACTCATTAAAAACCCATTCAATCACTTCGATTTTCTCCCCTGAATTTCAACATAACTTTCCCATGAATTTCAACATCTTAGATCTACCTTCTTTTTAATCTTCCTCTTACGAGTTCAACACAGAGACCACCATCTCTTCCAGGTTTGTTGTACAAATCAAATTCGAGAAAAAACCCCTTTCATCTTTTGCTGAAACCACCATGAACTCGAGTCAACAGCTTCAATCCCTCCCTTCTCTGTGTATTCTCAACTTAAGAAATTCATCACACAAATCCCATCTGAACAACAACCCTAGCTTTTATTCACTATTCTTCACTGATATCTACAGCAGGAACAACACAAATTGCTCTTGTTCTTCTTGAAATCGAAAGTTAGCAGACACCCCATCCTCTCTCGATCTCCCTCTTCTGAATTCTAATAGAGCTTCCATTAACATGAAACAGAAGCTAATGATGAGAGAAATAAATCTCTTTGAATTTTAGGTCTCTGTAGGAAAAGGTTAGTGGATACAACCATCCCTGCAGAGTAGATAAGGGCCACCTAAACTGTTTGGCCTGTCAGTTCCAGATAACCGACGGCTCAATTCTTCGACTCAGCTGTCAGTTATGGGAAACTAACAGTTCATTCTTCACCTCCTCCTTGCCCAACATCTTGCTCCAAGTATAAGACGCCTATGAATTAGCCTTTTTTCCTTTAGCGCGCCAAATGAACGTTTTTCTCCTTCTTTTGCTCCAAATGACTCCATTGCACCTAATAAGCTCAAAAGAAGACATAAGATACATAATTTACAATGATAATAGCAAAGAAAGCATAAATACTAGATATAAAATTAAGTGTTTTAGACACCTATTCAATTACACACTTAGACTTTGCTAGTCCTCGAGCAAATCAAACAAAACTTATTCTAAAGGATACAAACAACTCCCGTGAGGGTTTACTAGAGATATACCCACAAAACCTACATTTCAAACTTTCTAGTTCTCCGTAATGATAGCATCCAACGCGCTAAGAAGACATAGAGATTCTACACACTAGTCATAAGAAGTTAGACACATATATGAACACAATCTCATCCTTAAAAGTTGAGAGAGAAATAACCATCCCTTATCGAACGAAATTCGGGTTCGGAGTAATCGAAAGTCTCGACTCTGCCTCACAAGAAAGGATTTTATGAAGTTACTCTCAATAATAAATAGCTTTTTATGGGTCACACATGTGTCCAGGTAGGAGTGAAGAGAGAATCTTGTGACACCTTGAATGATAGGAAGACAAAAATCCTCCGAATTGGTTTGAAAACCCACATCTTTTATTCATTTTGAAAACCCTTTTTTCTGACGATCTCTAAGAAAGGAAATCAACCACTTGACGAAGGTGGGAATCCGTTCGACGTGCAGTTAGCACCACTCTCACAGCATCCATAGAAACGTCTTCGGTCTTCAATCCTTGTCTTCATCTTCGTCTTCGGTCTTCAACTCTTGATGATGAAATCTTGAACTTCGTAGAATCTTGACAATGTGATTCTTTCCTCTAATTCCTTGTTGCTTGAAACTTCATTATGGATATTTTTTCTTCCATTGGCTTTATTGAATGAATACAAAACCAAAAACGAACTAAACAAACCAAAATATGATGCAATGAATATTTTTTTATTTTTATTTTTTGTAAGATGCAAGATAAATAAAGTAAATACAAAATGAAAACAAACAAAATATTAAAACTAAATGATGAACCTAATGAACTTTTCTCTTGTCTATTTTTAGTTGGTTATTTTTTTTTCATTTTTTTTTGAGACAAGAGAAAATAAAATACAAATTAAAAAAATAAGATAAACTATAAATGCAAGTACAAAGGCCATGGTGTAAGTACTTTACCGCTTGATTTTTCACAAATTGTATGTCTCGGTATCATAAACTTCTTGAATTCTCATCTTGATAATCTTTACTCTTGTACAATAGTCTTCAACTTGTAAAACTTCTGCTCCTTGTCTTGTTGCTTTACTTGAATATGAAATTTGCTCATTTATGTACCGTTGCTTTTAAACCTTGAAATTCTTCAACTTTCCTTCGAATTTGTGATGCTCCTCTTGTTGATGATGATGGTGTTTCTATGGACCTGTTGGTGTAGAGAGAGATAAAATGGATGGTGCTAACTGCGAACAAGATTACAAGTGGTATGTAAGTTAGCAATTCGATGTCACTATCATGATTGATAAAATAACACTCAAGAGATCAAAATAGTGCTTCTATTGGTGGGAGGTTGAGTGGCTCACCATTCTACCCGAAGTTTACGTACGGTGACACACACTCTAAAAGCACATATTTAGACACGTACAAAGAATTGAAGGTCGGTGCCTCACATGATGTAACAATGGGTAGTCTCCACTATAGGGGACCACAGCTCTAATACCGAATTCATTCTGCACTTTATTTGCCATTGGCATGGTTAAATCCCACTTTAACTCTCATACAAGTAAGATACTCGATCACGTTCTCTGTCATCTCTAAGTTCAGTCACTCTTATGAGAATCTCGATGTAATCTTAGAGACATGCATACTATGTGACTCTAAACTAACTACAAGTTGGAGTTTTTTATTCACTAATTTACACAAAAGTTGAAAATTTTACAATGCAAATGCTTAACCACTCCCCCACACTTGAACTTTACATTGTCCTCAATGTAAATTGAGTCATCCAAAGTAAGTCAAGGTGGGAAATCATACATGATAATGTGACAAGAAATCAGAAAAAGTAAATGCAAGACAAGAAAAAAATAAAAACAAGACAAGAAAATAAAAATAAGACAAGAAATACTCATCCTATGGGTTGCCTCCCATTTAGCTCTTGGTTTAAATTCGTCAGCCCGACTATCTCCTTGCTTTTTATGACTCTTCCAGAGGGAGTACATCCACAAAATTAGCTCTTTCCACCACTTCGGAAGTGAAATTCTCATAATATGGTTTCAACCGGTATCCATTAACTTTAAGTTCCTTGCCGGTAGTTATGCTACGAATTTCTACTGCACCATGAGAAAACACATTAGTAACAATAAAAGGTCCAATCCAACGTGATAATTTACCCGGAAATAATTGCAAGCGAGAATTAAACAAAAGAACTTTCTGCCCAATGCATAATTGTTTCCTAGAAATCATATTATCATGAAAGGCCTTCGTTTTCTCCTTGTAAATGCGTGAGCTTTCAAATGCAACATTGCGAAGCTCCTCTAGCTCTTGGAGTTGTAACTTCCTTTGATTTCCAGCCCCGTCCATCTCCATATTGCATTGCTTAATAGCCCAAAACGCCTTATGCTCAATTTCAACGAGTAAATGACAAGGTTTACCATACACAAGTCTAAAGGGGGACATCCCAATAGGTGTCTTGTATGCGGTTCTATAAGCCCACAAAGAATCATTAAGGCGCATGCTCCAATCCTTCCTTGTTGGATTCACCGTCTTCTCTAGAATGGATTTTGCCTCTCGGTTAGAAACCTCAGCTTGTCCATTTGTTTGGGGATGATAAGGTGTTGCAATCTGGTGCGGCACATTGTACTTCTTCAACAAGATTTGTAAGATCTTGTTTTTGAATTGAGAATCCCCATCGCTAATTATGGTTCTTGGAATTCCAAACCTTGCAAAAATATTAGCTTGCACAAAATATGAAACCACTTTAGGATCATTATTTGGGGTGGCCTTAGCTTCCACCCATTTTGAGATATAATTAACAGAAAGTAAGATATAAAAATGCCCATGGGAGTTGACAAAAGGACCCATAAAATCAATACCCCATACATTGAAAACTTCAATAAATTGAATAAAAGTTTGTGGCATTTGATTTCGGGCACCTAAATTGCATGTTCTTTGGCACCTATCACAAGTTGTACAAAATATATATGCATCCTTGAACTAGGTTGGCCAATGGAAACCGCTTTCAAGTACCTTGTGAGCGGTCCTCTTACTCCCAAAATGTCCTCCGCAAGCATAGGAGTGACAAAAAGACAGGATAAAATTAAATTCAGATCGGGAACGCACCTTATTATTACTTGGTCACTACAATGTTTCCACAAGTATAGACCATCCCATATGTATTGGTTCCCCAACTTCTTAAGTTTGTCCCACTCAGCACGAGACAAGTTCTTTGGGATTTGTTTAGATACCAAGTAATTCACAATGTCAGCATATCATGGTTCTCCAAAGCCAATTGAGAATAGTTGCTCATCTGGGAAGCTTTCGCGCAATGGGATAACTTCCTTGTCCACATCAAGACGGCTCAAGTGATCCGCAACGGTGTTCTCGGTTACTTTCTTGTCCTTGATTTCAATATCAAACTCTTGCAAGAGTAAGATCCATCGTATGAGCCTTGGTTTCTCTTCTTTTTCATAAGCAAGTACCTAAACGCTGCATGATCAGAAAAGACAACAACTTTTGTACCAATTACATAAGAGCGAAACTTTTCCAAAGAAAAAACAATATCTAACAACTCTTTTTTAGTGGTTGTGTAGTTTTGTTGGGCCCCATTTAACGTTCTAGAAGCATAATAAATAGCATGAGGTATCTTCCCCACATGTTTCCCAAGCACCGCACCAACCGCATAGTCACTTGCATCACACATGAGCTCAAAATACTTGCTCCAATCCGGTGGTTTAATGATAGGGGCTGAAATCAAAAGTTCTTTCAAACGATTGAATGCCGCCATACACTTTTAATCGAAGTTAAAAACCACATATTTTTGCAATAAGTTACAAAGTGGTGATGCAATCTTAGAAAAGTCCTTGATGAATCTTCAATAAAAACCTGCATGACCAAGAAAAGAGCGTATCTCCCTCACCGTAGTGGGAGGGGTTAAAGCACGAATAAGGTCTATCTTAGATTTATCGACTTCCAAGTCTTTAGAAGATATTAAATGGCCTAAAACTATGCCATGAGTTACCATGAAATGGCACTTCTCCCAATCCAGCACAAGGTTTGTTTCAACACATCATTCAAGGATTAGTGACAAGTTGTTCAAGCAAATGTCAAATGAATCACCAAAGACACTAAAGTCGTCCATGAACACTTCAATTATGTTTTCAACATATTCTGAAAAAATACTTACCATACACCTTTGAAATGTAGTTGGAGCGTTGCACAAGCCAAAAGGCATCCTACCATAAGCAAAAGTACCGAAAGGACAAGTGAAAGTAGTTTTCTCTTGATACTCCGGTGCTATCACAATCTGATTGTAACCTGAATAACCATCAAGGAAACAATAGTAAGAGTGTCCATTTAAACGTTCAAGCATTTGATCAATAAAAGGCAATGAAAAATGATCCTTCCTAGTGGTGGCATTCAATTTCATATAATCAATACAAACCCTCCAACCGGTTTGCACACGAGTTGGGACAAGTTCGTTCTTATCATTCTCCACCACTGTCACACCTGATTTCTTTGGTACTACTTGTACCAGGCTCACCCACTTGCTATCGGATATGGGGTAGATAACACCCACGTCCAAAAGCTTGAGTATCTCCTTTTTCACAACTTCCATCATGGGAGGGTTCAAACAACGTTGCGCTTCCCTTGTAGGCTTTGCATCGTCTTCTAAACGGATTTTATGCATACATACGGCAGGGCTTATACCCTTGATATCAGCAATTGTCCATCATATGGCCGTCTTGTATTTCCTTAGCACCCTTAGAAGTTTTTGCTCATGTAATTCACTAAGCTCGTTAGTCTTAATCACAGGTAAGTCTTCCTGGTCACCCAAGTACAAGTACTTTAGATGATCGGGAAGAGGTTTCAATTATAACTTTGGAGATTTAACAATTGAACGTACAAGATTTTCATCACTGTATGATAAAGAAATAAAAGAGATATTATGAGTTTCCGGGCATCCTTGTAGTGAATTAAGATCACCAAGGGCTTCCTTGACTTAATTACCACACTCTACACCATTATCCATGGATGTAGTTAAAACGGTTTCCAAAGCATCATCACCATTCAATTCAACCACTTGTTGTGCCAATGTATCCATAACATCAATGGATAAACAAGAGTGGACATCGCTAGGATATCTCATCGTCTCGAAAATGTTGAAACGTATTGTTTCTCCATCAAACTCCATAGTTAGTGTTTCCTTGTCCACATCAATAATGGTTTTCGCCGTTTTCATGAAGGGACGCCCAAGTAACAATGGAAGAGACGATTCCGGTGAACCTTCATTCATCTCTAACACACAAAAGTCAGCTGGAAATACAAGTTGATTAACCTGCATAAGAACATCCTCAACAATACCCATTGGGTAGACATTAGAGCGATCGGCTAATTGCAACACAATTCCAGACTTTTTAAGAGGACCAAGATCAAGTGAATTATACATGGACGCAGGCATAACATTAACAGATGCACCTAAATCCAACATTGCTTTGTTAAATGTAGTGTTGCCAATTGTGACGGGAATGTCAAAGCTACCCGGATCCTTGCATTTCAGTGGGAGTTTGTATTGTAAGATTGCCGAAGCATTCTCCCCCACACTTAGCACTTCATTACCTTTGAGCCTTTGATTATTGGTACACAAGTCCTTCAACACCTTCGCATACTATGGAACTTTCTTAATAGCATCAATGAGTGGTATGTTCACATGGATCTTCTTAAGAATGTCTAAAATCTATTTTTCTAGTTCCTCTTTCTTGGACTTTGCAAATCTGCGAGGGAAAGGTAAAGGAGGAACATAATTAGAAACCGGAGTTTTGAGTTAGGAATAGGTACCTCGGGTGTTTGGGGAATTTCATCCCTTTTTTCCTCCAAAACCGGCTCCATGGGGACTTCTTCTTTACCCAAATCAGTAACTTCGGGTTTGCACAAGTTGCGTACCACTTCTCAATGTAATAGCATTGACACCCTCTTTTGGGTTAATAGGTTGAGAAGGGAGTTTCCCACTATTTTGTCCCTTCAATTTGTTTATATTAATCTCCATGGATCCCATTTGTGTCTGCAACTCCTTGATAGCACTCTTAGTCTCTCGCCGACTTTCTTTAAACATGGTAGAAATGCCTTGCATCATTGTTTTAAGCTTTGCATCGATATCGGAACCTTGATTTTGCATTGATTGTTGTGGTTGCTGAAATTGTTGTTGTTGCGGCTGGAATTATTGTTGTTGTGGTTGAAATCCACTCGAACGGTTGAAAGTAGGTTTTTGAACCGCACCTTGCTTGTTGGCATAGCTAAAGTTGGGGTGATCTCTCCATCCCGTATTGTAGGTATTAGAATAAGGATCATACCGTCTTTGATGATTTGGAAAGACCGCACTAGCTTGCTCCATCTCTTTATCATATGAAGGTATAATAACTGCAGCCATATTATGCATCATTCTCTCCATATTATCCATCCATTGATCACGGTGTGATGATGAATCAGTAACTTCATGCACTCGCCTAACCGTTGGTTCACTTCTTGTGTAAAATTGTTGCGACTTTGCAGCCATGATTTCAATCAAATCGGTAGCTTGGGCCACCATCTTGTTCACTAGTGCTCCACCACCCGCAGCATCAAGAAGATATCGATCACTTGGTTGGAGACCTTCGTAGAAGTATTGTATTATCATCACGTCACTAAATTGGTGGTGAGGGCAGCTTTCCACCAATCTCTTATACCGTTCCCAACATTCATACAATGACTCCTCATCCTTTTGTTGTATCTCACAAATATCTTTGCGAATTTGAGTAGCTTTTGATGCAGGAAAATATCTCTCAAGGAAAAGTTTCTTCAACCCGTTCCATGTAGTGACACTCTCGGACGGTAAATAATACAACCATTTCTTAGCATTGTCCGCCAAAGAGAATGGAAAGGCTTTCAACATTGCACCATCGGCATTAGTCTCCGGTGAAAGCATGGCCGTGACTATGGTATAAAAATCCATGAGATGCTTATTTGGATCTTCATTCACCATGCCATGAAACCTCGAAAACTCTCTAATCAACCCCAGTTTGATCTCGAAGGTTGAATTTGTTTCAATACACCGTCGTTGTGCATCAAGCCTATGAGAAGCCAAGTTCTTAAGTGTACGATCACCCATTGCTTCTTCTTCAATTAGTGGTTCTTCTTCAACTAGTGGTTCTTCTACGAATGGAATCTCTTGTTATTCTTCTAGTTGTAACTCTTCTTCCACTTCTAACTCTTGTTCTTTCGTTGTGTCTTGACTTGGTTGGAGTATTGTGCCTCTTCGAGTAGCTATCCCGCACCTTGGATAGTTTCAATCTTTAGAAGCCAGGGATTAGGTACCTGAAAACAATTCTCGCAAACAAGTGAGAAACAAAACAAGAAAACAAAAATCAAAGATAAAAGCATAAATTACAAAAAGAAACTAAAAACTTAATAACAAGCCGTATGCCTCCCCGGCAACGGTGATAGACGCATTTATGTGTCTATTTTGATCTCTTTTACGTATTTTATTAGTACCCATTTGTTCTCATTATGGTGTTTTTATGTTTGTTTAGGTGTTTTTTGGAGAAAATACCCTTGTATGGAAAGAGTTGCTCAAAAAGTGATGATTTACATCCCGGAGAAAAGTACTAAAGGCACCCCAGAAATGTCCCGGAAACGTCCCAGAAATGTCCCGGAGGAAACCAAAAAAAATACTATTTCAACCCAAGAATTACTATTTCAGCCCAAATTACTAAGGGGACACCAAGACAGGATAGGGGGACACCCTTTCTTCTTCGTTTGAAAACTGAAAATTGGCGGGAAACGAAGAACAGTTCTGCGTGATGTTTGATCGAGAAAATGAAGAAGTTGGAATGCGATTCAATCGCTGAAAATTGGCATAAAGATGTGATATGACATAGGGAAGACATTTTGGGCATCGAATTTGGTCGACATTGGCTGGAAAGCTCGTTTTGATTCACGAGCTCAAAACAGAGCAACGTGAACTGAACACGAGCTCAATCGTGTTTCTGCTATGCATGGAGTGATGTGGAGGCGCGGGAAAGCTTCTGAGGCGTGGAGAAGCTGATTAGGAGCGTACAAGGAGTGAGTTAACGTGTGGAGAATCTAAATTTGGTAATTATTCCTATTTATGGGAAGCGAGCAATTAGAGGATTAATGGGAAATTATACGCATTGATGTTAGTATTTTTGGGCTCCAAAACACTATAAATACTAGCCTAATTCGTCGAAAAGAGGTTGTCGAGAGTTGGGAGAGAGTTAGAGACGTAAAAATCAAAGGACCAGACGCTGTGAAGAAGTTCCTGCTGCTGCTGGAACTGAAGAACACGAAGAACATTGGACGAGGCATGAAAGTCGTTAAAAACTGTCGCTTTATTGCGACACTTTTCCACTCCTTTCCGCGACTGAGTCGTTGTACCAACAACACTATATCTGTGTCGTTGATTCTGGACGCCTTCTGTGGGTCGCAGAATCCTGTTTTATACTATTTACTTATCTTTCTCTTCATTGTAAAACACTTTTGAGCATCAATGAAATTCTTTGAGAGCATTTTTACTATGATGAGTTAATTCCCTCGTAACCAAGGCAATGGAGGAAGCTATCCACGCAACACAAATGGGTAACTATTTCATTTAATTATATAATTCACCTAATCGCTGCTTTTGCAGAGTTTTAAATTGTTTGAATGATTGTTTTAATTATTTGTTATTCAGTTTGATAGGTTATGCTTGGTTTAATCTCTTGATAATCTATGCTTAAGGTTTACAAATAATGTTTGAGAATCTGTATGATTGATAGTGAATTAAAGATAAAAGAGGACTTAAGAATTGAATAGAGATTTGAAATATTTATCAATCAATTTTGCCTAATAGTGGAATCTAGTGTCTTGGTTACCTCTCGCACCCATTGTTAATATTTTTGTATATATATTTTTAAATCTAAAAATCCATTATCTTTACAAGTCCGAGCAACGAACTTTTACTACCACTTTCAAAATTACAACAAACGACGCCAAAATTTAATCGATGTCGTATGCGTCAAAAATAATTTCACTTTCTTACTTAACTAAAATAAATGAAGTATGTGATAAGAAAGAGTTCGTTTCCAAAGAGAGGCAATTGTTGTTATGCAATTTTCAGATTCCTAAGTAACTAAGGGGGGACTTTGTTTATCAATGGAATAAAAATAAATTGAAAGCAATAAAATATGAAAATAATCAATAAGAGGAAGATATTGGTCACGGGATAGTATCATTCACAAACATGTATTTTCATCAATGACTAGAATTGATATTTTAATCTCTCATTTACTAAAAGTCCTAGGATAGCTTGATCGCAAGTATATCCCGCTAATTCCCTGATTTCATCACAACCACATTAAAAGATGTATATGTGAATTCTTCCTAGAAAGCAACCTAAAGTCTAAAAGCACAATTAAGTTTAACTCCCTAAAAGCTTTAATTTTTATGGAATAAGACTAATCAAAGAAAATTAATGCGTAAACGCACTAATTCATTTAAACAAAGGTTATGATTCATATGCAATTAAAGAGATGTATCACTACAAGTAATAATGGCGCTATGCTACTCGCAATCAGGAATTATCACTTTTTCATATAATAACCTTAATCTAGCAATAGAGATGGAGACTAATCTAATTGATTCCGGACTCAACCAAACTAGCATTCAAATCATAAAACATTATAAGCAATGAATCATAAGCAATAAAGTTGAGACAAAACTAATTCATTGAATCACATAGCATGTTTGATGAAATCAACTTATTATCCCATAACCAATAATATGTGCTTAGATACTCATAGCTTTTGAGTTCATCATAATCAATAATAAAAATGAAGAAGATGAAACATAAAAAATGAAAACAAACCCTAGTAGAATCGCCGCTATCCTCCAAAGCTCCAAGTAGAAAAATACGTGATACCAAAGGAAGTAGAAACTTTCTCCTTTTGTAGCTTTTCATCTTTCCAAAACTAGGTCTTCAAATCCCAAAGTCTAATAACAAGATGTCCACCAAGCCCATATGTGAGGAGTACCCAAGTGGAAATATGTCCCAGAAGAGTTCGCCGGAAAACTGGTAAAATGGACGAAAATCGGCCGGGAAAGTAGTCAGAACATATCTCTGGTGACCGGCAAAGTCCACTCGGTAACCGGTCAACGAGTCAGCTCGGTGGTCAACTAAGTCAAAGAATAGTCAAACCTGGTCAGGTCTAGTCAACTCAATGATGTCAGATAAGTGAGACAGATGGATGAGCTAACTAGTCTGAGTTGGTTAGGCCTAGGCCATTTGCACAGGCCATATCTAATGATGCGCCATAATGACCCTGCAAAACCACAACTCTCACTAGCAACCATAGTGCATTATGTAGCTTAACTGCAACACTACAGCTCTTGCAACACCCTTCAGGTCAGCCCCGTACCACCACCATCACTTCCACAATCTGCAAACTCCACTTCAGGCCATGCTATTCGCCAATGCTATGACTTCAACATGCCTTCCTTACCAGCTCCATCTCTGCAGTCCATTTGCAACTGCAACAAACAATACAACTCAAACTTCTCCATCTCTGCTACTGCAACCATCAAAAATTCTCCCATATCAGGTAAACAGCAAACCATTGCGGCGACAATATTATTTCTTGCACTTCTGTCACAACCATTGTGACCATGGATACCACCTGCAATAGCTTGAGCCTTCACAATCTCCATTTCTGAACTGAATCCCACCGTCTTCCAGTTCAACCCCAACTAGAAGCTTCTTCTTAGTTTCTTTGCATTACGTCCTGCAATTCCTCAGCTTTATTCATATCCAAAACCTTGAACTGCAACTTCAAGTACTCATCACTGCCATCAGATCATCTTCTGCAGCTCACAACTATTACAATGTCCAACAGCTGTACCTGTCTCTCAGCCAACACCACCAGTTCATCTTATCCTTCAGTGCAGCACAACGAGCTGGTGCTTGTGCTTGAAATTCAACCATAAACTTCAAGTCATTTCCCTGTAACACCCATTCCATCTCAGGCATACACAGTCACTCATTCAGACAAACTCAAGCCACGCTTGCAGTTCATACAACTCATTCCTTAACCATTTCATTTCATTTCAAACTCAGGATGCTTCTGCGAAACAGCACCAGCACCTGCTGCTACACTGCATCTCAGATGCAATGCTAACTCATTGTATTGTCAACCACACAGACCCATTTTCTTCTTCTTAACCTCATAACCTAGGTTAATGCTATCTCAAATCACCATCAGAATCATTTCATCTCAACACAGGTTCAACATCTTCAGCTCATTCTGTGCATCCAAAACCACCAGCACATTTCCATGCTAGCTTTTCCACCTGCAATGTCTATGGCTTTAAACACCACTAGGGCAGTGAAACTCCATCCAATCATTCACAATCAACCATGAATCACAAAATCCAATAGATCCCCTTTTGTTCTTCTCAGATTTCTTGCGCAAAACCCCAGATTCAATTCCATGTTCTTCAAAAGAAAGCTTAACCCATTTCATGGATTCAAAACAACATCAACAACAGCACCATCTATCCCTATTCTTATCAGCCTTGAAACTCATTAAAAACCCATTCAATCTCTTCCATTTTCTCCCCTGAATT
The DNA here is from genome assembly GCF_003573695.1 of Papaver somniferum. Lineage (NCBI taxonomy): Eukaryota > Viridiplantae > Streptophyta > Magnoliopsida > Ranunculales > Papaveraceae > Papaver > Papaver somniferum. Next base: position 2,203,362 of record NW_020651304.1, on the reverse strand, counting down.
TCAACATAACTTTCCCATGAATTTCAACATCTCAGATCTACCTTCTTCTTCATCTTCCTCTTACGAGTTCAACACAGAGACCAACATCTCTTCCAGGTTTGTTGTACAAATCAAATTCGAGCAAAAACCTCTTTCTTCTTTTGCTGAAACCACCATGAACTCGAGTCAGCAGCTTCAATTCCTCCCTTCTCTGTGTATTCTCAAGTTAAGTAATTCATCACACAAATCCCATCTGAACAACAACCCTAGCGTTTATTCTCTATTCTTCACTGATTTCTACAGCAGCAGCAACACAAATTGCTCTTGTTATTCTTGAAATCGAAAGTTAATAGACACCCCATCCTCTCTCGATCTTCCTCTTCTGAATTCTAATGGATCCTCCATTAACATGAAACGGAAGCTAATGATAAGAGAAATAAATCTCTCTGAATTTTAGGTCTTTTGTAGGAAAAGGTTAGTGGATACAGCCATCCTTGTAGAGTAGATAAGGGCCACCTAAACTGTTTGTCCTGTCAGTTCCAGATAACCGACGGCTCAATTCTTCGACTCAACTGTCAGTTACGGGAAACTGACAGTTCATTCTTCACCTCCTCCTTGCGCAACATCATGCTCCAAGTATAAGACGCCTATGAATTATCCTTTTTGCCTTTAACGCTCCAAATGGACGTTTTTCTCCTTCTTTTGCTCCAAATGACTCCATTGCACCTAATAAGCTCAAAAGCAGACATAAGATACATAATTTACAATGATAATAGCAAAGAAAGCATAAATACTAGATTTAAAATTAAGTGTTTTAGACACCTATCAACGGTCACCGAAACCACCACGAGCTTGATAGACAAACTCGTGCCACTCGCTGGAAATCAGTTCTAGGTGAAACCCCATTCACATCATCATATCTTTCATCTTCTAATTCTTCATTGCAGCAATATCCAAAACTGCATTTGCACTGCCTTCTCATATAAACTTGCATCAGCAATCTCCATCCTTTCTCAGCGTCTTACACTTCAGCTATGCCCATCTCTCAGTCACATGCAATCTCAGCTTCAATCCAACATCGGATTCTTGCGACATAACTAAACAACATCAATGTTTCGTTTCCCCTGTCTGTAGCTGCAACCAAACTGCACCATCTGTATCTCTTTCATATCTCAATCTTCTCAGCTCACCAGTAAAACCTTACAGCTCCACCAGAACCCCTGTATCTGCAACTTCACATTATCTGTATCAGTAGCAACACCATCACTGCACCATATCCAGCATCACCAGCTCTGCCTTCATACCAGCATCACCAACAACAATATCTTCCTAATCCCATCACTACAATATCTTCCTCAGTTGTTCTCTATGGCACCAGCACCTGCAATTCATACCACTCGCACAATGTTAGCATATTCCCTGTTGTTCACACTGCCTAGCCTTTGCACCTGCATCTGCAGTAGCCAATCCACAATTCCACCTCCATCTGCATTATCATCTTAACCACCAACATCAATTGCAACCCCTAACTGCATCTATCTTCATCTCTTTCTCGAATTCGGTCAGACCCCTCGTGTGTCTTCTGATTCTTTACAGATTCCTTAATTCGAACCCAACATTTAGCTCCTGATCTTTCACCAGCTCCAGCGAACAAAGACTCAATTGAACAGCTCCCATTCTCAACTTGTCTGAACTGCTCTGAATCATTAACCATTCATATCACCACTTCCCAGCTTCAACTCCACAACTCCATTCTCAATTCGACAGCTTCATCTAACCCTTCCTGAAATCCCAAATTTGAGACAAACCCTAAATTCCAGATTAAACTCAAATTCTCCATCGCCAACAGTTAACAGTAGCAGCTCAGCGAACCCCCATCGATTTCTTCAATTTCAGAATCACCTCTCTTATGTGTTTCTTTCTTGACTTCAATTCATAGCCAAACCCTTCAAAAATCTCTCAAATCCGAGTTGAACCCTTCATTCATCACCACCTAACTCTTCACAGATCGAAACCCTAATTCATTCTGCTACCGATTTCAAATTCACATTAACCCTAAGTTAGATTTTTTCTTCACTTCAACAGCAACAGATTCTCATTCTTCTTCTCGATCTCGTTAACTCAATACAGATCCACTCTTCATTTCATTCTCAAATTGTTTCCTCTCTCAACTCAAACTCTCAGTAATGGTCGTCTCTCATTTTCCATCTCTCAGACAAAAAAACACACAACCAACATGAAGGAGAGGATGGTTTCTCTGAATTTCAGGTATAGGATACTAACCCAGATTTACATTGGCACCCAGGACTCGGATAAGGGCTACCATGAAGTTTTTTGGCTTGTCGGTTTCAGAGAACCAACAACCTAGTTCTCTGTCACTTGTCAGTTATGTGAGGCTGACAGTTTAATTCCTGTATAACTCCTCTTGCACGACCTGGCCTGCTCCAAATATCACCTGTGAATTGACCTTATTTTTCCCTTTTCGCTCCAAATGGCTAATTTCTCCTTCTTTTACTTCAATGACTCCATTGCACCTAATAAACTCAAAATCAAACATAAGAAACATTTATTAATAAAGACAATAGCAAAGAAAGCATAAATACTAGATATGAAATTAGGTGTTTTAGACACCTATCAGAATCTGATGTTGTTGATTGTGGGATATGATTGGAGAGATGGTGGTGAACTGTTGATAAAGATTAACTCAGAAATTAGAGATTTGAGCAGATGGGTTCAGTTCTGAAGGAGATAATGAACGGGTTTTGTGTGAATTAGGTATTGAGATTGAAGAACTTGAACATGAAGATGATACTGCAGTCGGTAATGGAATTTGAGCTGATGGTGGTCATATAGTTGCTTGTAGCAACAGAAGATGAAATGGAATGTTGGATGTAGTAGTGAGTATGAGGCAGAGGAGAGCTGGTATGTGCAGTTCAGGTAGTTATGCTGGTTTCAGGCAAGGACATGGGTTCCGAGAGCTTCAAAGATTGATGGGGTTGCGGATCAGTTGCTGGCATTGAGGTTTACATGGAATGGTATTGAGTTGAACTGCTGGTGGTGCTGTATGATACGAGAATGGCAGCTATGGCTCTAGTGGTGTACAAGAAGTAGCTGCGATAGTGAATGCAACAGAGTTGGTGGTTCTGGTGGTGTTGCAGTTGAAGGTCAGTGGAGTTCAAGAATGACAGGCAGAGAAGTTGGTACTGTTGCTCTTTTGTACAGGGTTCAAGAAGCTGCAGAAAGTGTAAATGGTGCTACGGGTTTTGTTGGAGTCAGAATGCAGCTACAGATGAAGTCGTAATCATAGATGGTGGTACTAAGATTGCGAAGGTTGAAGTGCAGAACGCAGTGATGCTGCAATATTGATTGAAGATGCAGAATGGATGTTGTTTTTACGTGGAACTGAAGCAATGGAATGAATGTGTGTTGGAGCTGTGGTTTTGTCTTGAGAAGACAAGAAGGTCAGGCGGATTACAAAGAAAATGGCCTGCAAGTGTGTTGCTGTGAAGTTTGCAGGATTGAGAAGCTGAATGTATGAGCAGGTCTGAATTTGCAGGGAGTATGGAAGAAGTATGGCATGAAGGCAATGCTCAGAGGGACTGAATTGGCGCAATGGAGCTGAGAGCTGAGGTAAAAACACTGGAGTTGCAGTCGTGTAAGCCAAGGTAGTGGTGGAATTGGAGTTACAAGGAAGTATTGTAGCTGAAGTGGTGACTGATGCTGTTGATGGCAATGCAGTGGTGGAAGTGTTTCTGGAGAATGAGAAGAACTCGACAGGGTTTGAGTTGAGCTGGTGGTTGCTATTGTGGCGAACAAGAAGTCGGTATTTAAATGTAGAGAATGGTGTCTCGAGTATGTTGTGCTCGATGAGCAACTGCAGTTTTGTTGGTGTGTGTGTAACCAAGAAAATGCCAGGGAATGTGTAGATGGGTTATGTTGTGATGAATGAGCTGATACGAGTGGTATGAGGTGCTGAAACTGCAGATGTTTGAATGGTTTACATGGGTTTATCGAGAGTGGGACTTAATGGAGTTGCAGGTGCAGAAATTAGTGACCAAAGGTCAAATATTTAATGGGCTTATGAGCTTTGTTTGAGGCCCGAATGGTGATTATGGGCTGGACAGTTTTGGCCGAGAGTTACAAATGCGGAAAGCTGAGAAGGGATATAAAACAAGTTTTATCTCTTTGATATCTTTTTATCTTTTCTTCTACTTTTTTTCTAGGGTTTTAGACATGGAAACTTTTATTTTTCTTCTTGTTATGAACCCCATTAACATGATAAGTTAATCTTATTATTGGTTATGGATTAATTTGATTTCACAAAGCATGTTTCTTGTTCAATAAATTAGTTTTGTCTCATAATTATCGATCATGATTCACTAGAATTATCGCCATGTATGATTTGATTTCTTGTTTAGTTGAGTGGCCAATTGATTGAACCTGCATTCACATTTATTGCTAGTTTAGGGTTTATTATACGCAAATCTGGTATACCTTGAATACAAGTAGCATAATTGTGGTTATTGCTTGTAGTGACGCATCCTTGTAATCGCAAGTGCTTTATGACCTTTGTTAAATCGGATTAGTGCTTTTACACATTTGATTGCTTTGATTGATCTGATTTCATAGAGCTTAATGCATCCAGGGAATTAAACTTGATTAGTGCTTTTACACGTTAGGTTTTTCTCTTAGATATAATTCATATTCGCATCTTTTAATGTGTTTGTTGATGACAAGAGAAAATTTGCGGGATATTCTTGCGATCAAGGTATCCTAGGGCCTTTGATAATGAGAGATTAAATATCAATTCTAGTTATTAAGACAAGAACATGTTTGTGACTGAAAATAAATCCTTAACCAACATCTTTCCTTATTTGATTTGATAATTTTTCTTTATTTGCTTTTGTTTTAGTTTTAATTATATTAAAATTAGAAACCCCACCCCCTCCCCCCCAATTGTTATTATAGGAAACCGAAACAACTTGACAACCTTAGTCCTCTCTGTGGGAACGATCCTTTCTTGCCCTTGCTATATTTAATACTTTGAGTAGTGAGAAAGTAATTTATTTTTGACGCATACGACAACGATAAAATTTAGGGCCGCTGCCGGGGAGGCAGCAGTTGTCACTTGTTTTTGGCTTCTTATTTTTTTTGTTTGTAGCTTTTTTTATATTATGGTTTTGACGTAGTTTTGAGAATCGTGTTTCAGGTACCCATTTCTCATGGATGGAGCATATTGGAACAATCGATACGGCTTCCAACCTCAACAGAATGACAACTTCTGAGCATTCCATGGGTATAATCAAAACTAATTTATTGGCTATGATCAATATCCTACGGAATATTGTGGTCCTCATACGTATCAACAACCTTATGGCGGGTATTATGTGAACAACCACAAGGACTGGAGGATTCTTATGATTGTGAACAATAAGTCTCTAACTTGTTGGACAAATTTTCCAACTTTGTACAACAAGAGTTTCAAAAAGCTAAAGAGGCTCGAGACGAGCAACTCCAAGAACTTCGTGAAGGTATTGCTAACTTACGAATAGATATTGATCAATACAAAGAAGAAAGGTATGAGGAAGAACTTTGCTTTTAAAGTAATAACTATTCTAATGTGCATGTGGTTTGTGATGAATATTTGATTGATGCTTATGTTGAACAAGGCCAACCTTTGGGGTCTTTCATTGATAATGGTGTAGTTAACTCAACTTTTGATCTTAATAATGATCATTTACCTATTCAAAAGTATGAGGTTGAGACTAGAAACGCTAAATTCAGTGACGACCAACTTTATGTTAACTATAAAAGTGAAAATGATTATGAAGATACATCGGTCGAAGCAATTCATGGTGACATTTCCCAAAGGTGTACAACGGAATCTTTCTGGGATCAAGATGAAGGCGAAGAGGACTATGATGACGCTTGTGTAGATTACTCAAGCATTGATCTTAATAATGATCAAGAGCCTATTCAAAGGGTGGAGATTGAGGATGATGCATTTTTGGGTGTTCTCAAGAAGTTTCTTATATAGAGATTTGGATCCGCAGTAGAGTATGTGCCTTGTAGCAAAGAGGAGTATGTTGAGAATGGAACCGAATTGAGTAATGTTTTGGAATACCCAAGTGAACTTGCAAAGGATTGTAAGGAAGATGTTAATGTCAAGACTTTGGTTAAGGCAGAGACGGACGAATAATGCTTGGAAGGTTTGATAGAGGACCACGATGTGCAAGAGGTAAGTAATTCATTTGAATTCTTTAAGGATGAAGAGGATACCGTAACACAAGAGAATGTGATAGGTTTGTATAACCCTTTGCATATTGTTTCTTCTCCTTTACCTCTTATTGGCTTGAATATATGTGCTTAGAGAATATTGTTAAGTGACTTTGTTTCTCGATATCCGCCATTAGAAACATTTGATTCTCATACTATGCAGGTTTACAAAGAAGAAACCATAGAAGTTCCTGATTTTTATGTTCTTTATACACTTCCAAGTGTAGAAAAGTATAAGTGTGGGGGAAACTTCTATGAGGCGATAACTTCACTTCTGTTTTCTTATACTAATATTTGTGTGAAGCGAGTATTTGCAAAACAGGTTACATGGAAGGATCCTCAACTTTTCAGATTGTTGGTATTTGGGGAATGAATCTTGCAAGGATATAGTCGGGCTGATGACTTTCAACCAAGCGCTGCATGGGAGGCAACCCACTGGTTTTGTATCTCTTATCTTTTAGCTTTTTCTTGTCTTGTATTTACTTTTTCTGATTTCTTGTCGCATATCAATATATGATTTCCCACCTTGACTTTCTTTGGACGATTCAATTTACATTGAGGACAATGTAATGTTTAAGTGTGGGGGATTGGTTAAGCATTTGCATCGTAAATTTTTCAAAATTTTCAACTTTTGTGTAAATTAGTGAATAAAAAAACTCCAACTTGTAGTTAGTTTAGAGTCACATAGTATACATGTGGCTAAGATTATGTCGAAATTCTCACAAGAGTGACTGAACTTAAAGATGACAGAGTACGTGGTCTGGTTTCTTACTTGTATGAGAGTTAAAGTTGGATTTAACCATGCCAGTGGCAAATGAGGTGCAAACTGAATTCGGTATTAGAGTTGTGTTCCCCTATAGTGGAGACTACCCATGTTACATCATGTGAGGCACCGGCCTTCAATTTTTTGTACGTGTCTAAATATGTGCTTTTAGAGTGTGTGTCACTGTACGTTAATTCCGGGTAGAATGGTGAGATACCCAACCTCCCACCAATAGAAGCACTACTTTAATCTCTTGAGTGCTATTTTTTCAATCATGATGGTGACATCGAATTGCTAACTTACATACCACTTGTAATCTTGTTCGCAGTTAGCACCATCCACTTTATCTCTCTCTACACCAACAGGTCCATAGAAACCCTCTTGAAAATGGTATTGGAGTTCACTATGATGAAAGACCTCTCTTCTTAATTTTAGTTGAATATCCAAATGTTTCTTATTATATATTTAAATAGTTTTCAAGTTTTTGGGGTTGCTGCGACCTCTTTTCTTGTAAACTATATCTTGTAAATTTTGTTATCTATTAATACAATTTTTGACTTATCAAAAAAAAAAACCCATAGAAACACCATCATCATCAACAAGTGGATTATCACAAATTCGAAGGAAAGTTGAAGACGTTCAAGGTTTACAAGCAACGGTACAGAAATGAGCAGATTTTAGATTCAAGTAAAGCAACAAGACAAGGAACAAAATTTTACAAGTTGAAAACTAGTGTACACGAGTGAAGATTATCAAGATGAGAGTTCAAGAAGTTTATGATATCAAGACATACAAGTTGTGAAGAATCAAGCGGTAAAGTACTTACACCATGGCCTTTGTACTTGCATTTTTATTTTATCTTTTTTTTTCATATTTGTTTATTTGTATTTCATTTTCTCTTGCCTCAATAAAAAAAAAAACTTGGGACATGGTCATCATTATGCTAGGTCCCTTGTCAAAAAAAAAATGAAAAAGATTAAAAAAAGAGACAAGAGAAAATTTTGTTAGGTTCATTATTAGTTTTATTATTTTGTTTTGTTTTCATTTTATATTTGTTTTATTTTTCTTGTCTCAATTAAAAAAAAAAAAAGAGAGAGACAAGAAAAATCATTGTATCATATTTGGTTTGTTTTAGTTCGTTCTTAGTCTTATTCTTTCAACAAAGCCAATGGAAAAAAGAAATATCCATAATGAAGTTTCAAGCAACAAGGAATCAGAGGAAAAAATCGCATTGTCAAGATTCTACGAAGTTCAAGATTTCATCATCAAGAGTTAAAGACTGAAGACGAAGATGAAGACAAGGATTGAAGACCGAAGACGTTTCTATGGATGTTGTGAGAGTGGTGCTAACTGCACGTCGAACGGATAACGAGGTAAGTAAGCATATTCCCACCTTCGTTAAGTGGTTGATTTCCTTTCTTAGAGATCGTCAGAAAAAAAGAGTATTCAAAACAATAAAAGATGTGGGTTTTCAAAACAATTTGGAGGGTTTTGCCTTCCTACTATTCAACGTGTCACATGATTCTATCTTCATTCCTACCTGGACACATGTGTGACCCATAAAAAGTTGTTTGTTATTGAGTGCAATTTCATAAAACCCTTTCTTGTGAGGCAGAGTCGAGACTTTTGATCACTCTCGAACCTGGATTCTTTCGATAAGGGATGGTTATTTCTCTCTCGACTTTTAAGGATGAGATTGTGTTCATATATATGTCTAACTTCTTATGACTACTGTGCAGAATTTCTATGTCTTCTTAGCGCGTTGAATGCTATTATTTCGGAGAACTAGTAAGTTGGAAAAGTAGGTTTTTTGGGTATACCTCTAGTAAACCCTCACGAGACTATAACTCGTCCACTAGGGACACCTAGGGGTTTAAAGGCTTGTTATACACGCTAAGTGTGACCGTAGCCTTGACGGCACAGAGTTGTATGTATGTTTTAGAATTGTTTTGTTTGATTTGCTCGAGGACTAGCAAAGTCTAAGTATGGGGGAATTTGATAGGTGTTGTAAACACCTTAATTATTATCTATTGTTTATGCTTTCTTTTCTACTTTTCTTGTAGATTTTGTATCTTATGTTTACTTTTGAGTGGTTAGGTACTTTGGAGTCTTTTGGAACAAAAGAAGGAGAAATTACTCATTTGGAGCGAAAGAAAGAGAATTATTGTCACTCCGCAGGCAAGTGATATGAGAGCTAAGCCGAGCCAAGCCGACCAGCTGAGTTTCGTGGACTTCACTGTAGTGGCCCTTATCGAAAGCTGGGGAGTATAAATCCAGATTTCTACAAAATACCTAAGTTTCAGTGAAGAAATCATTTTTTTTCTTCTGCCTGAACCGATGGCGGCTCCACTGTTTATCAGAGAAAGGAAGAGAACTCAACGAGAGATTGAGAGATGATAAAATTCAGTGTTAGAAGACTGAAGAAATGATGGATTCTATTAATTTGGTGAAATAAGACAGAGGACATGAAGAATGAGCTGAATCAATGGTGAACAATTAAGGTTCTTAGATTGAGATGGAATTCGAAATTTAATAAAGAACTTGAGAGATTGATGGAGGTTTTGTTGCTGCTCTCGATTTGATCATGGATTGGGTTTTTGCTGAGTGATTTCATCGGGAGTAAAGAACAGTTGAGATGATATTGAGGTTAGGGTTTTGCTGTGATGCTAATAATCATGGGATTAGAGTGAAAGACAGAAGAGATGAGAAGTCTGAATTACAAGTGTCTCTGTTTTTATGGGAATCTGATGTTGTTGATTGTGGGCTATGATTGGAGAGATGGTGGTGAACTGTTGATAAAGATTAACTAAGAAATTAGAGATTTGAGAAGATGGGTTCAGTTCTGAAGGAGATAATGAACGGGTTTTGTGTGAATTAGGTATTGAGATTGAAGAACTTGAACATGAAGATGATACTGCAGTCGGTAATGGAATTTGAGCTGATGGTGGTCATATAGTTGCTTGTAGCAACAGAAGATGAAATGGAATGTTGGATGTAGTAGTGAGTATGAGGCAGAGGAGAGCTGGTATGTGCAGTTCAGGTGGTTATGCTGGTGTCAAGCAAGGACATGGGTTCTGAGAGCTTCAAAGATTGATGGGGTTGCGGATCAGTTGCTGGCATTGAGGTTTACATGGAATGGTATTGAGCTGAACTACTAGTGGTGCTGTATGATATGGGAATGGAAGGTTATGGATCTAGTGGTGCACAAGAAGTAGTTGCGATGGTGAGTGCGACGGAGTTGGTGGTTCTGGTGGTGTTGCTGTTGAAGTTCAGCTGAGTTCAAGAATGACAGGCAGAGAAGTTGGTATTGTTGCTCTTTTGTGCAGGGTTCAAGAAGCTGCAGAAAGTGTAAATGGGATATGGGTTTTATTGGAGTCAGAATGCATCTACAGGTGAAGTCGCAGTCATAGATGGTGGTACTGGGATTGCGAAGGTTGAAGTGCAGAATGTAGTGATGCTGCAATATTGATTGAAGATGCAGAATGGATGTTGTTTTTACGTGGAACTGAAGCAATGAAATGAATGTGTGTTGGAGCTGTGGTTTTGGCTTGAGAAGACAAGAAGGTCAGGCGGATTACAAAGAAAATGGCCTGCAAGTGTGTTGCTGTGAAGTTTGCAGGATTGAGAAGCTGAATGTATGAGCAGGTCTGAATTTGCAGGGAGTATGGCAGAAGTATGGCATGAAGGCAATGCTCAGAGGGACTGAATTGGTGTAATGGAGCTGAGAGCTGAGGTAAAAACACTGGAGTTGCAGTCGTGTAAGCCAAGGCAGTGGTGGAATTGGAGTTACAAGGAAGTATTGTAGCTGAAGTGGTGAATGATGCTGCTGATGGCAATGCAGTGGTGGAAGTGTTTCTGGAGAATGAGAATAACTCGACAGGGTTTGAGTTGAGCTGGTGGTTGCTGCTGAGGCGAACAAGAAGTCGGTATTTAAATACTGGAAATGGTGTCTCGAGTATGCTGTGCTCGATGAGCAGCTACAGTTTTGCTGGTGTGTGTGTAGCTAAGAAAGTGCCAGGGAATGTTTAGATGGGGGTTATGCTATGATGAATGAGCTGATGCGAGTGGTATGAGGTGCTGAAGCTGCAGATGTTTGAATGGTTTACATGGGTTTGTAGGGAATGTTTCATCATTTCTCCCTTATTCATCATTTGTAAACCATTTTTGAGCATAAATAAATTCTTTGAGAGGGTTTTCAACATGATGTGCGGCTAAAATACCCGGTGACTGAGGCAACGGAGGAAAGTATTCATTCATGCTTGGTTGGTAATTTCTTTTACAATTTCTTTAATTATTTATTTTTATTTAATTCACTAGGATCAACATGAAGATAAAATGGTTTTCTTAATTAGTTGTGAATCAATTCGATGTATTATGCTTAGAATCAATTCTTTCATAATTCATGCTTAGGGATTACAATTCAATATTTGGACACCTTAAAGATTAATAGTGAATTAACGAGAAAAGTGCTTAATAATAATTATTGCAATATCATTATAAACCAATCAACTAGAAGGAATAGTGGAATCCGAAGCCTTGGTCTATTTTAATCTTGAAATCAAATTTTGAATTAAGTTTTGTTTACTTTTAAGTTTCATTAAGTCTAAATTTTATTGCTTTCACAAGTCTTGAACGAACTATTACTACAACATCATTGAAAATCCCATCAATATACTATACATATTGTATAATACTCTAGTGATGTGACATGATCATAATAGTGTAGTCATAGTATTAAGGAATTAGACTACGAAGTATAACGCTTATCTTTTGAACTTTGTAGATATCACATCAACATAATCTTGTACATATTGTTATGATTATTTGAATGGGTTATGGTGAAGATTTCATCCTATGAAACAATGTTTTACATTTTGTTAAAGGAAATACATTCATGAACTTGTTTCGTGAATCGAAAGTTATTAGGCTTATTGGTCCGGCTATTCATTGCAAATCTTTGGATGACCAATATGTGTGAAATGGTAGAACCGATCTTAACTTAGGTTATGTATCTTGGTATAACTAATCACAATGCCTGACTTATGATTTGGTATGACCTGTTTTGATAATTGGTTTCACCGATCCTAACTAATCAACATGTGTTGGTGTGACCGATCCTTGTAATTGGTGTGACCGATCCTTGTAATTGGTGTGAACGATCCTTGTAATTGGTGTCACCAGTCCTGGTAACTAGTGTGACCGATCATGAATACCATGTGTAAATGAAACCAATCCTTATAAATGGTGTAACCGATCCTAGTGACTGGTGTGACCGATCACACGTATTTCCATATTTAGGTATAACCGATCCTAGTGATTGGCAGAACCAATTGAACCCATGTATGTGATTTGATATGATCAATCACATAGTAGTCTTGGAATACAGGCAAACCAATTCTAAACTTGTTTGGAAGTGTGGTATAACCGATTCCAAGAATGCAAATCCGTGTAAATATGCAATAAGGATTTGCAGTGAAAAGATGTCAACATACTTTGAACACGAGCAATAACTCTTATCATTTATTTCTCAAAGATATTCCTTGGTACTCAAGGTGATCTTGTGCGAAAATAAATTATGAATCTTTTAATTAAGGTTTTTGGTTTTATATGCTTTAATTACCAGCAATTAATGCATAGCTCTAGAGAATAAAAATTAGTAATGTGCATTTACAAATTGGAGATTCTCTACTAAGAGATTTCAGAAATATTGGACAAAGCATTTACTAGAATTAGGAAAACCGAATTTTGTCATTCATTGCATATCTTGAGAATATCTTCGATTTTGGAAATTCCTTGGTGTCCAAACATCCTTGGTCTATAAATACCTAAGTTTGCATTTCTAGCAAACTATCTTTAGAGCCAGACAACTTCATTTCTTGTTGTTTCTGGTGGAGCCGTCTATTCAGAGAGGAAAGTATCCTAATTAGGCGAAATCTCTTACGACCGCTCGTTTTAAAGACTTCTTTGGGATTGGAAGCTCTACGAGTACCATTGGTGGGAACTAGATAATTGCAGTTTATTATTAGTTTTCGATTGATTTGATTGACTAACGGTTGTTGAACTTTGGTTGCGCCTGGTTTGTTTATTCTTGAGAATCTTCTCTTCTGATATAAGATTCGCTCAAACTAGATCAGAGTATCGAGGGGATCTTTAGAACCGTTGTTAGATCTAAAGACATCGTGTGATAATCCATTGTTAACATACTTATGTGTGTGATTGATCACAAGAGATTCAAGTGGTGTTGTGCAGGTATTTTGAAGATTAAAGAAGATTTGAAGAAGAAGAAGATTTCTTATTAGTTTTCGTATCTTGTGAATTGTGTGCACAAACCTCGATCGGATGGGATCCAACTAGAATCGTATTTATTCAATTGATTAGTTGCTTGAGATCAGCATTATCTATATTTCTCTTTGAGATTTATTTTGATTGAGTGCGAATCTATACTTAAGTATTTCAGTAGTTCAAGTTAGATTGATCTAACCAGAAAAAGGAGTTTATTAGATTCAACAGAAGAGCCTTTATAAACAACTCATCCAAATCTTGTAGCAAGATTTATTAGAGTGGTTACCAAACAGATTCTTCCTTTGTTGTTTGGAATACGATCCAAAGGACTTGTTATTCACGTGCGTGACTCTAGAAGTCGAATGCGCAAGGATACTGAGGGAACTAAGTATCTAGGGGTAGTCTGCTTGATATCAACTATACGAAGTTGGTATTAGATTTTGTATATCAGCTTAATTTTGAGAGTATTCAAAATTGGACTAGGTCCCGGGGTTTTTCTGCATTTACAATTGTTTATTATAATAAAGTAAAATACACATATACGTTAACTCCGCATTACTTGATAGTGATCCTGTAGAGTTTGGTTAATATCGAACCTATTATCAAGTAACACAGTTTGTTGTTGTATTGTCTTGATCATGTATCCATAGTCAATCACACAAGTTATCTTGTTGTTGTATTGTCTCGATCTCGTATCCATAGACGATCACACGAAGTGTGAACCGAATTGTCGTATTGTCTCAACTCAGTCCATAGACGATCACATTCGGTAGAGGACTTATAGGTTGATAAATAAAAGATTGTGGTGTATTTGGGTACCCTCGTCTTTTTAAGGAGTGTTAACCTAGCTTAGTTTGTTACAGAAGCAGCTGGCTTTATGGACAACTCCTTTTTTACTTGCAATATATATATATTGGCCGGAAGGCCTGACATACTTTTGGTGCTGTTCAAAGGCCCTAAAAGTCCAAATTAAGAACTACAGTCAATCTTGAAAATGATTTTGTCTTAATATTCATAACCAAATCAGGCGACATGTCTGGCTATTTTAAACACGAAAACAGATAACTTGACAGTTTATGCAGAAAAGCATTATTATTTTCTCTGTGTTGGACAACTGTGTCTTCCAGGGAGAATTTATCTTCACGGTTTGTAATCATTAGCCAGAGTGAAAACAAGTTGGCAGTTCGAAATGCATGAATCCTTCGATTAAAATATCACTCTTGAAAGGGAACTAGGTAGGGCTGCACATGTTCACCTTACCTTCCATTTCTGCCCTACACGTCGTTCATATTACCTTCATTGGTGTCCCGCCCTCCTACATGTTGTTCAATGGGTAGGGTGATGGGTGTGGTTTTGTTAACACACTCAAGATTCAACGTCTGAAGAACATTTTTATTGCATAATTTGCACGATTTCGTTTCGAGAACATATGTGGCTACATATAATAAGATTTAGAGTTGAAGATTATGCTTTGCATATAAAAATAAATAAATGAGAATAGTAAAGTGCTAAACCTCCATTCTTGATGATTATTTTCAAGATTTTTTGTTTTACAATATTTATTTCTCTTCTCAAATGGTATAATCCCGTTACAATGTACTAAAAACCTAACATCTCTAAAGCAATTTATCGCCCTTGGATTTGGTGGAAATTCATACACGGTTGGATATCCAAACAAGGAAATACGTATCAACAATACGATGGGTTCGTAATTTGTAGTTACCATTTATTCCTTCACATAATTTTTTTTATTAATATAGGTTGAGTCCTAATTTCGCAATATGCATGCCCCTGTTTTTTTTTTTTCTCATTTCATTATATCTTATGCATGCCCCTGTTTTTTTCTCATTTCATTATATGTTATTAGTACATTGGAGTTTCTGATGAAATGGGAGCGGCAAAGACAATAACTACAAAATTTTAGAATCAGGTCATAGTCTATACCGTTGTAATCACAGCGGATGTATTTGTTTTTTGTCAAGTAAAATTGTACCTAGAGTGACAATAATATAATGGGAGTATATCGAAAGAAGCTAGATCAAATAAGTGCGGTCATACCTTTAATGTGTGGGCACCCACAAAAACTATTGGACCTTTTTTTTAATAAATTTAGCAACTACGGGCTCATCAACCTTCTTATATCACTGTAATATATTAGTTTTTAATAAATTCAGAGAATAATAAAGTCACTAATTATGGAAATCAACATGGAAATGCAGTACTAATTGTCTGACAATGAAAATTTGAAACTTTTTTGTGAAGATGCTTTGTCTTTCAATAATCAATGACATTGTTTAGGGAAGATAAAACCATAAATCGCCAACAAAATTTTATGATTCGGTTAACGGTTACACTATATTAGGTACCCATGTTTGATTATAACTATACTCAAAATATAACTTACTATGCGTTTTCAGCTTGGTATTTATTCTATGCCTTGATACCACTAGACTTATTAACCCAAGTTATAGTTTACATCACAGAAATTGGTTAACAATGTCGATAAGGAGTTATGGAACCTTGAAGATATTTTCAAAAAGAAAGGAGCATATACAGGTCATGTACGAAGGGAAATTCATCGGTTGACATGAGATTCCGACCGGAGCTTTATGTGCGTATATTTGGTTCCCATCTACAAGATACTTTCCTCTAAGGTTATAATATTCTAAAATGCCATACTAGTAGTTCGCTGCTTCCCTGAGTAATTTCTACATTCCTGCTTATTTGAGTTTAGTCACTATTCACATACCATTACCTCTATTGAATATGTTATGAAGCAAAAACTAGCACATAACCAATGCGATAACGCAATCCTCTACATGAACTCGAGATGCGGCATATAAGTCTTTTTGCTCGATATATCCTTTTATGTATTCAATACCTTAGTAACACGCTGCTCGCGAAATTTTGGAAATGGTGAGTCATCACCCTCATAGCTTAAAGGTTACATTCGTATGATGGTATTAGTTGGTACCTATGTAATAAGAAGTCGTTGTAGTATAGTGGTAAGTAAGAAATAAAAAAAGGAGAAACATTTTTTTTTATTTTTTTTTTATTTTTCTGCTTCTTCTTCTTTTAAGGGGTTTTGGTTGGCAGTCGAGCAACAGGCTGGGCACCAACACTCTTTTGAATAACACTAATCTATGAAAAATAAAGCTACCAAGACCACTACCATCGTCATTACTAACTAAGCAATTTTTCAGACGCTTGAAAAAACATACAGGATCTTCGCTAAGCTCCCCTAAAGTGGTAAAAGCTAAAACAACCGACCGTAACCATGTGTAACGCATTCATTCAAGTATTTAAAACGCTTCCGCGAAATAGCTTTCGAAATGGCCTGGCCAGGGATGAAAGCACGAACTCCATCACCAGTGAAAGGAGACACACCCGTAACATCCATACATACGTCTTGACCATTTTCCCAGTTAAGGACAAGGATGTCTGCTGGGCCTCAATCCTTGTTATCAACTGACGAAAACCCCAAAGCAACTTCTTTGTGTGCCGGAACACCATCCTTATAACAAATATCCGCAATGACATCCCGGACTAAGTCATGACGAAACTTTATTATTATTATTTTTTATTTTTATTTTTTTTATTTGTTTATTTAAAAGACTGCCTCCAGGGGCTATTATTGAAAAATCAAAGAGTGTTTTGTACATGAATGGATGGGAGCCGAGCAATCAAAGAGTGTTTTTATTTTTTATATATTTTTTATTTTAATTTTTTAATTTTTTTTAATTTTTTTTCTCTCTTATGGAAAAAGGGGGAATTTTTTCTCTCTGCTAATGGCTCTGGTGATTTTTGCTTGGTTTAGGGTTTCTTAGTTTTTTCACGTTTTCTCCATTGTTTGATCATCTTTAGATGATCGACAATGGGAGAAAATCATGTTACGGGTTCTAGTAACACGACTCTTATGTCTGCCTCTTTTGCAGATATGGTTAAGGGGAAACAAACATTAAAACCTACCACTATTGATATTGGTAGCCTCCCAAACCCTAGTTTTCATGATGATAAGCCTTCAATGGAAATGTCGTTGGATTTTTACAAGAAGGGTGTGCGATTTGGAATCATAGTCTTATTGGAAGACCGAATCTTAAGGTTTTAAGTTTTACTGTGGTTAAAAAATCTTTGGTAGATCAATGGAATTTAGGTCCTGGTAAGCTAAAGTTCACGCCAATGAACAAAGGTTTTTTTATTATCAAGTTTTCATCGGAGGAAGATAAATTCAAAGTTCATAATGGTAAAACCTGGAAGATTGATCAACATGAGTTGCGACTCCAATATTGGTTTCCTTGGTTTGATGCGGACAAAGATAGTTCTTCTCATGCGACTGTTTGGGTCAACTTTCCTGGGTTATATGTGGAGTTATGGTCTGAAAGAACGATGTTATCTCTTGGTAAAAATCTTGGCACTCCCATTATGGTGGATAAGAAGACGTTAAATAATGATTATGTTTGTTATGCAGCTGTTTTAGTTGATATTGATTTTGCGAAGAAAGTACCAGATTCCATTCATGTAACAGTGGGTGGTAGAAGTTTTGATCAGTTTGTGGAGCTACAAAAAATTCCTAAGTTTTGTTCACATTGCAAAATTGTTGGCCGTTGTTAGCTCGGTTGAACCCACCAAGCGTTGGTATGTCAAGTTTGGTTGTCATATTTTAGTGAACAAAACTCATTTAAAGAGTCGCTTGATTATTTACTAGAGTCAACTTTGTATCGGTTAGCTAGAAAGTTACTAGGATATGAGACATACAAGTATTACTCAAAGACTTGAAGAATGTGAGAAGTAAAGAGTTACATCGACGACATTATCCTTCCTCTTGAGGTTAGTAATATTTTGACTTGAATTGTTTCATTCCTACCGTATTTTAAGTCGTGCATATTGAAAACATAACTGCGAAGATGTGAAGGATTATACTCTAGTTAGACATAGTATTAAGGAATTATAATACGACGTATAACGCCTATATTTTGAACTTCGTATATAAGACATCGACATAACCGTATTAACGCTATTGTGATTATGTATTGGTATGGGTGAAGATTTTATCCTATAAAATAATGTTTTACATTCGTTTAAAGGATGTACAATTCATAAACTTGTTTTATGAATCGAAAGGGAAATCACTAGGCTTATTGGTATTGTTATTCATTGCAAATCTTTGGATTACCAATATGTGTGTTTAGTATAACCGCTCATAACTTGTTTATGTATCTTGGTAAAACTATTCACAATGCCTGACTTTTGTATTGGTATGACTTTTATTAGTGAAACCGATCTTAAGTAATCACCTGAGATGGTATGATCGATATATTGTAATTGGTATGACCAACTCTAGACATTGGGGAACCGATCCTAGTAAGAGGTGCAACCGATCACAAGCATGTGGAATCGATCCTTGTAAGAGGTACAACAAGTCTTAGTAATTGGTCACCCATCCTATGACTTGTGCAACCGATTACAAGTTAAATACCGTAATTATGTGGTAAACGATCCTAGTACCTAGTCGACCAATCTTTGGAAAGCTAGTGTGACCGATACTAGTACCCACATGGAGGTAGAACCGAAGCCTTGTGTTTTTGTAGAATCGTGAAACCCATTAATGGTGATTTGATAAGATAATCAATCACATAGTTCTTTGAAGTCAGATGAACCAATTCTAAACTCGTTTGGAAGTGTGGCAAATCGGTTCCAAGATTGTAAATATGAAAAAATATTTACAAAGTAAAGATGTCGACATACTTTGAACATGTGCAATAACTCTTATCTTTTATTGTTCAAAGATATTCCTTAATAACTAAAGGAGAATGCCGGATCGAAATAAATTGAGAATCTTTTAATTAAGGTTTTTAGTTTTATATGCTTTTCATTTCCAGCAATTAAAATGCATATCTTTAGAAAATAAAAATTGGTAATGTGCATTTACTAATTGGAGATTTTCTACTGAGATTTCGGTCAATATTTGGACAAACCATTTCCAGGAATTACGGAAACCGAATTTGGAAATATATTGCATATCTTGAGAATATTTTCGGTTTTGGAAATTCCTTGGTCTATAAATATTGAAGTTTGCATTTCGAGCAAACTAATCCTCAGAGCCAGCAAAACTACCTAGTTGTGTTGTTACTGGTGGAGCCGTTTATTCGGAGAGGAAAGTACCCTAATTAGGCGAAATCTCTTACGACCGCTCGTTTTAAAGACTTCTTTGGGATTGGGAAGCTCTACGAGTACCATTGGTGGGAACTAGATAATTGCAGTTTATTATTAGTTTTCGATTGATTTGATTGACTAACGTTTGTTGAACTTTGATTGCACCTAGTTTGTTTATGCTTGAGAATCTTCTCTTCTGATATAAGATTCACTCAAACTAGATCGAAGTATCGATGGGGATCTTTAGACTATTTATAGATCTAAAGAAGTCTTGTGATAATCCATTGTTAAAAGACTCCGTTCTGTGTGTGATTGATCACAAGAGATTCAAGTTGTTTGTGTGCAGGTATTTATTGAAGATCTAAGGAGATTCGAAGACAAAGAAGATTTCTTATTTGAGTTCATAATCTTTGGTGTGCACAAAACTTGATCGGCTGGGGATCCAACTATAATCGGTTTATCTTTGTGATAACCTTGATTGATTAGTTGAGTAGATTGGCATCAATACAATTCTTTGTGATTCAAAGTATTGATTGCATAGTCTAAACAATTACCTTGGTAGTTGTTGATAGATCGATCTAAGAACCCGACAAAGGAGTTTGTTGGAATAAATGGAAGAGTCTTTTGTCAAACTCATATCACTTGTTTGAAAATAGTTGTTACCGAACAGATTTGTTGTTCCTTATCTGTTTGGAATACGAACCAAAGGAATTGTTCCAAGTGCGTGACTTATTGCAAGTTGGAGGCGTAGGGATACAGACGGAACTAGGTGAACTATAGGTTTAGTTGCTTGGTCTCAACTATACGAATTTGGTTTAGATTTTGTATAGCGGCTTAATCCTGAGAGTATTCAATTCTGGACAAGGTCCCGGGGTTTTTCTGCATTTGCGGTTTCCTCGTTAACAAAATCTTGTTGTGTCTTTTACTTTTTTATTTCCGCAATTATAATTGTTTTTATTATTATTAGAATTAAAATATACAAACGTTAATTCTAATTACTTAATAGCAATCCTATTGTGTTTGGTTAAGTCTGAACCTATTATCAAGTAATCATACTTCGTTGTTGTATTGTCTCGATTTTGTATTCATAGTCAATCACGCAAGTTATCTTGTTGTCGTATTGTCTCGATCTCGTATTCATAGACGATCACACAAAGTGTGAACCGATTATTTGTATTGTCTCGACTCAGTCCATAGACAATCACTTTCGGAGAAAGGACTTATAGGTGGAAAAGTTTTAGATTGAGGTATATTTGGGTACCCTCGTCTTTTCAACTGGTATCAGAGCATGAAAACACGAAAAGATCTAACAGTATGTGTTTGGTGTGATCCAACCTATAAGACATGAGTCAAAAGAAAGTTAAGCGAGAGCGAAAACTAAAAAAGGACTCAGTTAACGTATCACAAGATATATGCTCGAAAGGAGATAGTTGTTCAAACTCTTGTTGCTCAATAGATGAGACTTCTTCCGAGATACTTTTGAGTTCCTTACTTGAAATCTCTGATGAAAGATCAAGTGTGAAAACAGCTAAACTAAAGGAATTAAGTAAACAATTTCTTTTTTGTTCTAATGAAATTCTTTAAACACTTGAAAGAGAACGAGATTTAACTCTTAAGTTTGAAAAACTCAATGAAGAGCATAACTTTCTAAAAGGTAAATTCTCACAACAAGTTAGTGACTTCGGAGAGAAGATAAATACTGAACGTCATCACGTAAAGTCGTGTGAAAAGAATTTGGATAAAACCGTTGAAAAGGTTTGTCTTTTAGAAAAAGAGCTTGATGACTCTAAAATAGAATCAAACTCTCAACAAGAGTACTTCAAGGAAAAATAAAATAGTCTTCTTTCCAATATAAAGCGTTTAGAGGAAACTCTTAACTCTGCTCTTGATGAAAATAATTCATTAAAAGAGGAAATCTCTATACTGAGAAAACTTAATGAGAGCTCAAACAACTTGTCCTCTTTGTTGGAAACATGGAGAAGTCAAAGAGACACACGTGGCTTAGGTTATGAAGGTAGTAATACCATTGTACCCAACAATGAAATAAAGTTTGTCAAATCCCTGTGTGCACAAACAAATGACTCTCTAAATGAAAGTACTCAATATTGTCGTGGAGAAACTAATGAGAGCAAACAAACAATTGATGATCATTCAAACCATAAAAAGAAGGATAATGAAGAAAGGAAAAAATCAAAGCTGCGAAGAGTAGAAATAAACAAAGGAGCCTCCAACAACCTTGCACAAACAGGTAACAACAAACATTATAACTCCTATAATACCAAACGTTGTTATTCTTGTGGTAGTAAAAAACATGTTCAGAAGATGTGCAAGATTCGTAAAATGGAAAATGCTCTTAGTTTTGTTTCAAATGAATTGGGAAAGATAAACTTTGATCCTCGACTCTTATCAAACAGAGTAAAAGACTATTATGCTGATTTCTCGTATACTCATCATACTCCAAAATCATCTAAAAGAAGGCGTAAGAAAAATGATTTTAAACAAGCAAGTTTTATCTCTCATCCTTTAAGAGTAGTAGTCTCTGAACCATTCTTTGATTATGATGATATATCATATCTCAAGAATGGAAGAGGAAGAACAGTAAAAAATAATGCACTGTTACATATGAGCAAATTTCTCCGTACCAGAGTGTTAGAGCACCGCTCGGTCGAACTCGCATGCGTTGTTATATCAAGTATGTTTGTCAATATTAGTGATCAAAACTATATGTCTTGATTTCTAGTTTACTTATAACTAAGTCTCGGTCTAGGATGGGTAAGTGCAGTTGAGCTCCAGACTCCATGGATATCATCTTACGAAGACGAAGAACTACTCGAGGAATAAGTGGAACTTCATCCGACAAAAAGGTATGTGGAGACTTGAACTTATATGTTACTCAAAAGTCTATTCTATCTCCTACTCTTGAGACAAAGTCGTATAAGTATGATAGTTTTCATACATACACATTTGCTATTTCGAGCCGAGTTTACTCGCGTATCTTTTTCTCGAAATATGTGTTGGTGAGATTTTGCTTTAATCACTTTCATCTTTACCCGTGACGCAAGTCATGAAGACGTTTCAATCTTGAAAATAGCTTTGATGACGATAGTCGTGAATAACGATTGTTATAACATTATAGAAGAATGTTTCAATGATTGAAATGTAGAGTTGAGATTACCAACTATGGATATAAGCATATATAGTGTGTTTGCACATTAGTGTATAAAAACATGTGTCGGAAACCAAGTGCGTGCATATGTGTGCATGCGGTATTGGTGAAGGAGACAGGTTGAGTACGCATACCCGTACGCGTACCTGCGGAAGTTTTCGAACCGAAAATTTCTGCTGAGTGTGTAAGTTTGAAAACTAGTAAACCAGTCACCTTAGGTACGCATACCCGTACGCGTACCCACGAAAGTTTTCGAACCGAAAATTTTTGTTGAGTTTGTAGACTCAAATCCGGTAGCTAAGGTACGCGTACCCAAGCTGGTTATTTCTCAAATCGGTAGTTCATGAACTTAAAACAATAAATTATAAGGTATGCAATCTTTGCAAACCGTGGATATATTGTTCATGAATTGATTCAAGTGAATCAAATCGATTTTGTTTCAGTTGTGTCTATGAATAAAGACCTAAGCATTTGAACAACTCTTGAACTAGTTCTTATGAGTCATTTGAACTAGTTATGAGAAAGATGAATACGGTTAATATGAAAGTGCTCATATGGCTAACCATTGGTTAACTATTTGTCAGCCAACTAAGTGTGCACATTTAGGTACGGTTACTCAAACTTAAATGAATATATTTCATTTGTGTGTGACATGCTAAGTTTCGATCCAACGGTTGAAAGATATTAGCTTGGAGAAATCAGGTTTTTTAACTAATGGTGATTATTGAATGCTTTGTTACCAAGGTAACTTGGATTGCAAACCCTGATTTGAAAACTATATAAAGGAGACATCTAGAAACTGGAAAAACTAATACCCACACCTCCTGTGTGATACTAGTTGGTTTTGCTAGAGTCGATTCTCCTTTAACCGTAGGTTTCTTCTCGAGACCCTGTCGGTTAAAGACTTAAAGACTTCATTGGGATTGTGAAGCCAGACGAAACTACTTCTCTTGTAGTTTAGCGATCTGATCTTGCCATTTTCTATCGTACGAGTTCAATTGCATAATTGGCTTGAGATTATATCTCCGATAGGGCAAGATAAAAAGAATCACAAATATCTTCGTCTCATCGTTTGTGATTCCACAATATCTAGTTTCGCTACCATACGATTTATATTATTGTGAGGTGATTGATAATACTAGGTTGTTCTTCGGGAATATAACTCCGGGTTATCAATTAGTTCCTGTTCACCTTGATTTATCAAAAGACGGAACAAAACTCATAGGTTTATCTGTGGGAGACATATTTATCTATTATCATAGACTTTTCTATGTGATACAGATTTGTTTATTGAAGTCTTCGACTTTGGGTCGTAGCAACTCTTAGTTGTGGGTGAGATCATCTAAGGGAATCAAGTCCGCAATATCCTGCTGGGATCAGAGACGTAAGGAGCGCAACTGTACCTTGAATCAATGTGAGATTGATTAGGGTTCAACTACAGTCCAGACCGAAGTTAGTTTGTAGTAGGCTAGTGTCTATAGCGACTTAATATAGTGTGGTGTTCAATCTAGACTAGGTCCCGGGGTTTTTTTGCATTTGTGGTTTCCTCGTTAACAAAACTTCTGATGTTTGTGTTATTTCTATTCCGCATTATATTTTGTTATATAATTGAAATATCACAGGTTGTGCGTTGAGATCAATCAATTAGAATATCCAACCTTTGGTTGTTGATTTACATTGATTGACACTTGTATATTGGTCTTTGGCACCATCCAAGTTTATCTCTCTAGTATTTGATAAAGACTCGCAGATTTCCATTTGCTTGAGTAAAGATCAAATCCAGAGATAGAGATATTAACTCCTTGATATACTTTTTATTAAGATTGAGTCTGACTGTCTAGTTGATTATCTTAAAAGTATATTAGATTTAGTCCACACAGATTGCTAACCGAAATATTGGGTGAGATTGTTGTACCCCTGCTTTTTCACAGAGCACTCCTGTGTTCTAGAAATTTGTTTAAAATGGGCAATTCTAGTTATTTCCTTTTAAGTAAGATTACTTGAAAATCTTTAAATAAAAAGTTTTGTTTTATAAGAGGTTAAAATCTTATAAGAACCTAACCCTTATTCGAATCCTTCATGGTTCTCAATAATGAAAGACCTAAAAAATGTTATATCTGATTTGATATACTCCTGTAGATTTCATGATCTATTAATCAGAAAATTCATATAATTCTTTTTACTGAGAACAAGAGATCATACAGTGAATTTGTGGGAGAATATTTTATTCAAGAAGTGGAAGTGTTTTGGATTCCTCTAATAAAGGAAGATTCGAACTTTGTTCTGATTTGTGCTCATATCAGATCATGCCCTCTCTTACGGAAGTAAGAGCTACAAATATGTGTGAAGGAGTTCTAGAACTAATGGAAGAAAGGAACTTCTGAAGGAATTATCCTCAATTGCTCAGAAGGAAATTATTTTCCATGTTGTTTGTTGGGCATCTTATAGAGACTTTCGTGATCTTCAAATGATTAGTTTTCACTCTACCAATCTGGAACTGTTTGAAGAAAACCTTGATGAGATCATGGAAACAGAGAATAACAAGGATGAATAAGCTTAAACTCTTGTTCAGAAAAATAGACATCAGTTTTTGATTTCTTTCAATAATTGTATAAGGTCTATTTTGAATAAAACTATCTTATTTATGAATAAAATTATTATTTTATAATTTTTCTTGTGATAGTTTTCAATTACATAACATGTGCTTGAATGCTTTATTTTATTGTTATGTGTTTATGGGATGATTGATTTTGGTTTTCATAACCTTAATATTCGATCTCATATTGTGTGAACCCTTATAGTTTGGGTGACTTTTTGGTTTAGCAGGATTAAGTTCTAGCCCATGTTGGTAGGCTTTATCAAAGGATCCTAAGGGGTTCCGATTGAAACTAATATGTTAAAAAGTCACAATATGTTGAATCATTTGGTTTAGCATAAAAGCATATGTGTTTCGGGGTTTCAACTTTTGCATCGCATTAGTTAAAACCGGTTTTCAACCTTTCTCTGGTAAAGGTTTATAAGGACCCTCAAGCTCGTCAATGATATTTGACTGGTCTAGCGATAGTCAATAGACGATTTAGTTAAATAAATTTTAATTATTAGAAATTAATCTAACAACGATGTAGACACGAAACTAGTTCCGTTAGATAGAACTCGAAAAGTTATGCGAGATGGACTACTCGAGCGTGTCATTAGGACACCAGACGAAGAAGATATCATCAGATTAATACCAATGGTAGATTGTCATTTTTCTTATAAACCGCCTGGCTGCCCTTATCCGTTCTCGGGTGCCTTTAACATTTTTATCGGCCTTATCTCCAAAACCAACCGAGAAGAATTCATTTCTCTTTTCTTTCTCGTTTCTTCTTCTTTCTTCCTCTTCTTCTCTGTTGTCCTGCTCGTGATTTCGGTGAGAAGGTTTAATGAGTTTGAGATTGAAATCTAGGGGAAATATTAAGAATTGATAGCTGGAGATGATGATGTGAATTATTGAGCCGGTATGAGAAGAAATTGTTGCTGTAAATTAGAAGTTACGGTTTCTGGAAGAATTCAAAGATGAATTAGAAGATGTAATTGATGTTTTAAGAAGGGGATTTGATATGGGTATTGATCGATTGGATGAATTAGGGTTAGAGATGAAGAGTAATTCGAGTTTGATGAAGTTAGGGTTTTGAAGCTGTAAATGAAACTAGGGTTCCTATGTAAATCAAAGATGGTGATGAAGATTGTTGGGTGTTTATATTTTTGATATGATTATTCAATTGAGGCAAAGGAAGGAAGAATTCGACCTCAGTTGCCTGAACAACACTGATTTAAGGTAATTGTTCTTGTTAGTACAATTGATTCAAGTTCATTATAAAGTTTATGAGTTGTTCAATGAATTGAGAACTGAGATGGATGTGTGTGTATGTGAATGGTGTTGTAATAGATGAACTGAATTGTTGTGGTTGAATTGGATTGAGATGGAGATGTGGTTGTAAAGAAGATGTTGTTTGAATGGAAATTGTACTGTTTTGGTGGTGGCAGTTAATGTAAGTTGCAGGTGATATTGAGTTGGATTGGCAGTGCAATGAAGGAGTTATGGCTAGTTTTGTGTTGGATTGCAGAGGGCATGAATGAATGGTGTAGGTCTGTAAAATAATATTAAAGAATGGATTGCTAGGTGGTTATGGTTTTAGTGCAGAGAAAGAGTAGAGTTATGTGTTAAGGTTGTGATTACAGAAGTGAAGATGTTGCAGAAGACTTGGATGAATCAAGTGTTTGGTTTTAGTTATTGCAGATGTAACTTATGGATGTAATGGGGTTGCTTGACAGTACAGTTTAGAGTTTGAGTTGAAGGGGTTAATTGATGCAGTTAGAATTGTGGTTGATGTTTAGAGGAATATATTAAGTCGAAGCTTTTTAGTGGAAGCTTGGAACTGCAATTGCAGGTAAGCTGTTTTGGTGTTTGTAATTTGATTTGAAGTTGTTTCGAATGAATGATTTGTGTTTGATGAAGATTATTTGGAACTGGATTAGCAGTTAGTATGGTTATAGAGTTATGTTGCATCATGTTGGTGCATTTGCGTTCTGTCCTGAGCAATGGCTCATGCCTTGGGTTTTCCAGCTAGTCAGATGTTGACTGATTCTCTGTGCCCGACTCAGCTATCTAACTGAGTTTACTCATTAACCAGACTTGACTCTGTTGACTAGGTTTAACCTTGACCAGAGTTGACTCAGTGGACCTTGACCAATTTGACTAGTTGACCCTGGACTTGACCTTGGACGGACGTGGACTGTTAGATGATCCCTTTGACTGTCAGTGACCGTTAGATGGACCAAACCTTAGGTTGGGCATGTTTAGTGGACTTGGGCTTAGAGCCAGTTTTCATGAATTAGACCCTTATGGTCTGATTTAGCCTTTCGTTCCTTCAACTAGGGTGTAGATATTCTTTAGACTTATCAAATGGACTATAGAACCAATTTAATTAAATTAGTAAACTTTTAGATATGCTAAAGATAGATAATGAAAAAGTGTAGTACCATAAACGAGCTTAGAACCAATAAATAGTTCACTTAGCTTATAACTAGAGAATTGTATGAGATTATGTTATGAACCTTGTATGAGCCTTTTGGCTAATCTCTTAGAGTGCTTGTGTGATTAACAATTACTCTTTATTAACAACGATCGATTCAAAGGATGAACCGGTAGATCGTGGATCTTGTGGTAGGCACGACTTGTCATGAGTTCAGGTGGGAACTTTATATTCTTCTTGTAATCATTGAGTTTCTTTCCTTTGCGAGCATGATGTGCTTATACTATTTATATGAATTTATATTGTAATTGCATTGAATGATGGTTGCATTGAATGTAAATGTATGTGTGTGATATGCGTTATGTGGTTTCCCTTGCAAGGAGTGTCTGTGTCTCCCCACAGGTCCTTGCTAAGTTAAGTAGGGCGGTATGCCATCCGTCAGCAATAGTATTAGTAGGGTGGTACACCATCCGTCGGCAATAATATTATATTTTCTGCTTATTAAGATAGTAGGGCGGTATGCCATCCGTCAGCAATAGTATTAGTAGGGCGGTACGCCATCCGTCAGAATATTATATATACTATTTTATTTAAGGGAAATCACCCGTGTGCATATTATGCTTGTTTGACTAACCTTTGCTTCTTGATGCGTGAATTGCTGAATGTTTCCTTTCACCATTGTCTCTTTTAAATTACCGTTTTATCTTTAGAACTGTGTAGCTTGTTAGTGATTACTTGAGAGTTATTTGTTTCCATTGGGTACCCTTGGGATGATGTGCTCACTTGTTCCCACATCAGTTTTTCAGTAACTTGAAGGAATGGAGCGCTCGAAGATATCTGTTTCGTAGCTTAGAGTTTTATGGAATCTAGTGTTGTTGTGCATCTTTTACTATATGTATTCTTTCTTATTTTGTAAACAACACATTTATATATTCTTAGAACTCGAAAGACTTTCATTTATATAATATCAGAGAGTTTGGGTTTTGTTATTTAACACTTTCTATAGTTATGATTCTTAAATCGGTAATCTAGTTTTGATGACTCAATTAGGTTGTAATCCTATCAGATAAGCAGGTTTAGTATTTGGGGCGTCACAAGGTTGGTTCTTGTTGTTGTTCTTTTTTCTTGCGAGAGGATGACAACACAACGGGGGAGAGTTCTAACTTGAACTTGCGCTTAATGATATATCTTTCTGGGGTGAAGAGGATGCGGAATTTGAGGTAACGAATTTGTTAGTTAAACATTTTTATGTTTAAGAAAAGCCTGATTTTATTGCATATATTTATTGCTTTTGCTTAACAAAATTTCGGTACAATTGATGTTTATTCCATTATTTGTGTATGGTTTTATTCCATTATTCAATTGATGTGTTTATCAAACACACATCCATCCATTATTTGTGTATGGATGTGTGTGTGATTCAATTGTTTCTGGTTAAGAAAAACTATTGTTATCTTGCTTTATTGTTTGGTATCAATTGTTTAGGCTTACGAAATTTCGGTGCAATTGCGGTACTATAATGTCTATGTTTGTTTCAATTGCTTCCGGTTGGTAAATAATTATGCAAGTTGATTTATTTGGGTTGTATGAATTGTTTATGGCTTAACAAAAAGGTTTTCGGGATCAATTGTTTAGTCCAATTCGATTCCGGATAAGAGAAACTAAGTTAATTCTGATCTTAGTTAAACTTATCAAAGTGGAGGTTTCGGTTATTCAAGTCTAATCGAATGCCTTAACAAGAAATGCTAGTTAACTAACCTAGTACTTGTCTTGTTTAAAAGTGAAAGGTCTAAGTTATTGTTCGAATAATTGGAACCTGATGAGAAAAATAAAGTTAATTCTGATCTTTATTTTGGTCTTATCGAACAAGCGATTGTATTTGTACAATCGGTTTAGCAAAGGAACTAAGGTGCTTAGTCAATTTTTGATTTGCTAAACTATTAGGGAAAATTTCTTCGGTCAATGGTTTCCTTGGTAACATATCAAAACAAGATTACTTTGTAGTTTCGATTTTGATATTGGTTATCTAAAATGGTGTGTGTGGAACCCTCGTGCTTAACTCTTATAGACTGTAAGTATTTTAAAATTTATAAGATCCTTTCGGTTTGTCCTTTATTTGCTCGTACCTTTGTCATTTTGTGAGAAAAAGGGGGAGAAATATATGGAGTAAACAAGTGATTTGGTATCACTAAGGAAAGGACAATGGTGCTTAAACGTTATATCTAACAAAATAGTAAAGCATAGACTAAGGGGGAGTAAAATATCATATTGATACTTGTAGTTATATGGACTATTAAGGGAATAACAAAGATGTGCGGATTGAAAATCTACCTATCTTACCTTTAGGGGGAGTATTAGCTTTGTTATTATAATGTCAATAGCGACATTTATGGATTGAATGTATATATGTTATTGTGTTGTTGAAACTTGGAATCAAGCGTATGTGTAATGAATTCTTGTAATTTGTTTATCCATATGATGTAAGAGTTTTGTCACTAAATTGACAAAGGCGGAGATTGTTAGAGCATAGCTCGGTTGAACCCACCAAGCGTTGGTATGTCAAGTTTGATTGTCATATTTTAGTGAATCAAAACTCATTTAAAGAGTCGCTTGATTATTTACTAGAGTCAACTTCGTATAGGTTAGCTAGAAAGTTACTAGGATATGAGACATACAAGTATTACTCGAAGACTTGAAGAATATGAAGAAATAAAGAGCTACATCGACGACATCATCCTTCCTCTTGAGGTTAGTAATATTTTGACTTGAACTGTTTCATTCCTAACATATCTTTCAAGTCGTGCATATTGAAAACATAACTGCGAAGCTGTGAATGATTATACTCTAGTTAGATATAGTATTAAGGAATTATAATACGAAGTATAACGCCTATCTTTTGAACTTCGTATATAAGACATCGACATAATCGTATGAATGTTATTGTGATTATGTATGGGTATGGGTGAAGATTTCATCCTAGGAAATAATGTTTTACATTCGTTTAAAGGAAGTACAATTCATAAACTTGTTTTATGAATCGAAAGGGAAATCGCTAGGCTTATTGGTATTATTATTCATTGCAAATCTTTGGATTACCAACATGTGTGTTTAGTATAACCGCTCATAACTTGTTTATGTATCTTGGTAAAACTATTCACAATGCCTGACTTTTGTATTGGTATGACTTTTATTAGTGAAATCGATCTTAGGTAATCACATGAGATGGTATGATCGATATATTGTAATTGGTATGACCAACTCTAGACATTGGGGAACTGATCCTAGTAAGAGGTGCAACCGATCACAAGCATGTGGAATCGATCCTTGTAAGAGGTACAACAAGTCTTAGTAATTGGTAATCGATCCTATGACTTGTGCAACCGATTATAAGTTAAATACCATAATTATGTGGTAACCGATCCTAGTACCTAGTCAACCAATTTTTGGAAATCTAGTGTGACCGATCCTAGCACCCACATGGAGGTAGAACCGTGAAACCCATTAATGGTGGTTTGATAGGATAATCAATCACATAGTTCTTGGAAGCCAGATGAACCAATTATAAACTCGTTAGGAAGTGTGGCAAATCGGTTCCAAGATCGTAAACATGAAAAAGGATTTACAAAGTAAAGATGTCCACATACTTTGAACATGTACAGTAACTCTTATCTTTTATTGTTCAAAGATATTCCTTAATAACTAAAGGAGAATCCCGGATCGAAATAAATCGAGAATATTTTAATTAAGGTTTTTAGTTTTATATGCTTTTAATTTCCAGCAATTAAAATGCATATCTTTAGAAAATAAAAATTGGTAATGTGCATTTACTAATTGGAGATTTTCTACTGAGATTTCGGTCAATATTTGGACAGAACATTACCAGGAACTATGGAAACCGAATTTGGAAATATATTGCATATCTTGAGAGTATTTTCGGTTTTGGAAATTCCTTGGTGTCCAAACTTCCTTGGTCTATAAATATTGAAGTTTGCATTTCGAGCAAACTAATCCTCAGAGCCAGCAAAACTACCTAATTGTGTTGTTACTGGTGGAACCGTCTCTTCGGAGAGGAAAGTACCCTAATTAGGCGAAATCTCTTACGACGACTCGTTTTAAAGACTTCTTTGGGATTGGGAACCTTTACGAGTATCGTTGGTGGGAAACTAGATAATTGTAGTTTATTATTAGTTTTCAATTGATTTGATTGACTAACGGTTGTTGAGCTTTGATTGCACCTAGTTTGTTTATGCTTGAGAATCTTCACTTCTGATATAAGATTCACTCAAACTAGATCGAAGTATCGACAGGGATCTTTAGACTATTTGTAGACCTAAAGACGTCTTGTGATAATCCATTGTTAACAGACTCCGTTCTGTGTTTGATTGATCACAAGAGATTCAAGTTGTTTGTGTGCAGGTGTTTATTGAAGGTATAAGAAGATTTGAAGACAAAGAAGATTTCTTATTTGAGTTCATAATCTTTGGTGTGCACAAAACTTGATCGGCTGGGAATCCAACTATAATCGGTTTATCTTTGTGATAACCTTGATTGATTAGTTAAGTAGATCGGAATCAATATAATTCTTTTTGATTCCAAGTATTGATTGCATAGTCTAAACAATTGCCTTGTTAGTTGTTGATAGATTGATCTAAGAACCTGACAAAGGAGTTTATTGGAATAAACGGAAGAGCCTTTTGTCAAACTCATATTACTTGTTTGAAAAGAGTTGTTCCCGAACAGATTTTTTGTTCCTTTACTGTTTGGAATACGAACCAAAGGAATTGTTCCAAGTGCGTGACTTATTGCAAGTTGGAGGCGCAGTGATACAGACGGAACTAGGTGAACTATAGGTTTAGTTGCTTGGTCTCAACTATACGAAGTTGGTTTAGATTTTGTATTACGGCTTAATCCTGAGAGTATTCAATTCTGGATAAGGTCCCGGGGTTTTTCTGCATTTGCGGTTTCCTCGTTAACAAAATCTTGATGTGTCTTTTACTTTTTTATTTCCGCAATTATAATTGTTTTTATTATAATTAGAAGTAAAATACACAAACGTTAATTTTAATTACTTAATAGCAATCCTATTGTGTTTGGTTAAGTTTGAACCTATTATCAAGTAATCATACTTCGTTGTTCTATTGTCTCGATTTTGTATCCATAGTCAATCACGCAAGTTATCTTGTTGTCGTATTGTCTCGATCTCGTATCCATAGACGATCACACGAAGTGTGAACCGATTAGTTGTACTGTCTCGACTCAGTCCATAGACAATCACTTTCGGAGAAAGGACTTATAGGTGGAAAAGTTTTAGATTGAGGTATATTTGGGTACCCTCGTATTTTCAGCCATGTTGAATCTGAATGTAGGAAGAAAACCAAGAAGAATCTTTCGTCTAATCTTACAAAGTGTAGTCAAAAGTGGCAGTCACTTAAAGACAAGGTTATGCAAGGTGCTACTAGTGTGTCTGGTGATATGTCGAATTCTGTTGATAATAATTCAGTTGTTATACCATTGATTGTTGGTGGTGGTGGGGTTGTTGATCTTACTAACTCTGTAGCTAATCAAAATTCTAAAAACATGGAATGTACGTTGGTTAATGGAAAGAATAAGAAGAGTGATGCTTCCAACTCTCCAACTCCTTTTGTGGATGAGTTACTCAAGTCTGATATTGTTACGCACCAAAATAAATTTGATATTCTTGATAGCGAGTTAGGTTTGGAAGGTTTTAAAGGAGATTTTTATGCTACAAAATCTAACGTTATTAATGATCAAGATTTTAAAAGAGATTTGGAAGGTACTTATAAAGTCACGGATTTGCAAGATTTCCGTGAATCTCCAAGGGCTAATGGGCCTGAATTGGAGCCTGCAAAAGCATGTTTAGATATAAAAGGCTCTAGCTGTGTATTGGATTCGCATAGTCCTGGGCCTGATAAGTCCATTGAATCTTTGGTCTCGTCAAGTTCTGGGCAGCCAAAAGATTTTAAAGAGTTAGAAGAAAAAAAGATTGCATTCCATGCAAGATTACATGCAACGAAGACACAAAGGGAGGTTTCAGATCTGGACGCACAAAAGAAAGACAAAAACCAAGAGGAGCGTGATTGCATTCCATGGTATTAAAGCCTCATGTATTGAAGTTACGGGTGTTATGGATGCTATTTTTTCTAAGACCAAGAAGAAAGGAAGAATGCGAGGGAGTCTTAAACGCAAATAGAGTATTCTTTTCTTTGTTTTATCGTTTTTTTTTTTTGGTGGATAGCCTTTTGGGATATTTTAGTTTGTTATTTCTTTTAACCCCTTTGATTTATGGGGGTGGGGGGATTTAGAGTCCCCATTTGTAATTACTTGTAATTACATTTTTTTGCTTAATAAACTATTGGACTTAGCAACAAAAAAAAACAAGAATAAGAATATCAAGTTAGACGGATTAGTTGCTAAGGAATCTAGACTTCATAATTTAAACTTTTATAATTTGTGATGACTTTGATGTTATCCTTTAAGCATTGATTTAGCCATAATCCTAAAAAAAAATATAAGTGGTGGAACAAGTTTACTAAAGTTTTTGCTATATGTCTTGATGAAAATGCTGATCTGACTATCTTTCAAACACTAATAAATTGTATAGTACATGATCCATGACGAGGTTATATAAACCTCATCTAAGTGTATGAGGAAGGGAAACTACACTGAAGGTTATCCTAAGATACACACTGATTTTGTATTTTTGGATGAAGGTGGATATCCAATTTATAATCGGTGTAATGATTGAAATGACGTAATAATCAGTGATAGACGTAAGAAAAACAATACAAATGTTGTTCTTTACCAGCCAATGTGTCAAGAATGTTCAATTGAAATATTAACGTGGATGTTGTTCCTTCGATTATCACATGTTGATGAGTAATCCAGTTATACTAAGATAGGTAAAGCATTTAACACACAATCAATATGATGTGAACAATGGTAAATTGATCTTTGTGATTCACCAAGTATCAATTATCGAAAACAAAAGGTAGAAACTGTCAAAACCCGAGTCATCTAACAGGTAAATGTACTGCTGATGAATACACAAGTGTCATAGTTGGTTATTTAATATCCAAAAACAATCTAAGCTTCTTGGAAATATTTCGCCATATGCTAACTTGGATTGTGCAAAGTTATATTTCTCACATGTCCCTATCCAACGAATTAAGCAGGAGACACACTACAGTTGTTGTGTTATCATCTTGAATTAATTAATGACGGCGTAGTTGGAGATATAATTACTTTGAATTAATGATTTATTTTGAAGCAAAATAAAATCGTATACAGGTTGACCAAATAAATTTTTTTGATTGTTAGCGACAATATTCACTTATGTATTGTCAAGTTTGGAATAGATAATTGAGGTATTATCTCGTCTAATTATGTTTTCAAAATTTACATTCCCTTTGATGCAAGTTTACAAGAAACTGGAGACCTAAGAGACTCTAGTGATTTAAACTGCAAAAAGAAAAAAAGAATTCGAATCGTTAATGATAAAGTATTATTATTGAAGTAATTTCTAAACTCAACCCGTTCTTACTGTTAAGGTCTAATACTTTCTTAAATTCTTACTGAAAATGCGGGGCTCCAACAACCACACCCAACAATTCGTTTGGCAATCTGAGAGGACTTGCTCCAATATACTTTCTAGAGAATCAACTAGACAGTCAGACTCAATCTAGAGTAAAGTATATCAAAGAGATTAATATCTCTAACTTTTAATTCAATCCGCAATCATCAAATAGAAATCTGCGATCCCAATTGATTATAAGAGGAGTTACTTAAACGGTACCAAACACCAATGTTCAAGTGTCAATCAATGTAAATCAACAACCAAAGGTTGGATATTCTAATTGATTGATCTTAACGCACAACCTGTGATATTTCAATTATACAACAAAATATAATGCGGAAAAGAAATAACACAGACACCAGAATTTTGTTAACGAGGAAACCGCAAATGCAGAAAAACCGAGGGACCTAGTCCAGATTGAACACCATACTGTATTAAGCCGCTACAGACTCTAGCCTACTACCAATTAACTTTGGACTGGACTGTAGTTGAACCCTAATCAATCTCACACTGATTCAAGGTACAGTTGCGTTCCTTACGTCTCTGATCACAGCAGGATACTACGCACTTGATTCCCTTAGTTGATCTCACCCACAACCAAGAGTTGCTACGACCCAAAGTCGAAGACTTGATAAAAAAATCTGTCTCACACAAAAAAGTCTATAGATTGAATAAATCTGTCTCCCACAGAAATACCCAAGAGTTTTTGTTCCGTCGTTTGATAAATCAAGGTGAACATATAAGATGAACTTGGTCGAAGCGAAAGCTTTCCAACACATATTTCGAGAAATATGTAAGCGAGTTAAACTCAGTTCGAAATCTCAAATGTGTATATAAGAAACTATATCGTAATACGACTTATGTCTCAATATAGGAGATAGAGTAGAAATATACTTTCCAAGTGATAGATGAGTTTAAGTTTCCACATACCTTTTGTCGATGAAGTTCCACAAGCTCCCCTTAGTTGTTCTTCGTCTTCAAATGATGAACGCCGTGAAAACTAAGCTCAACTACACAATCTATGTCCTAGTCCGAGACATCTATAAATAGGCTAGAAATCAAGACTTATGATTTTGATCACTAACATTGACAAACATGCTTGAGATAGCAACGCATGCGAGTTCGACCGAGCAGTGCTCTAACAATCTGTCCCTTTGTCAATTTTAGTGACAAAACTATCAATATATATGGATTACAAAATAAATAAAAATTTGTAGCTTCTCATCTGCTTGATTTCCTTGGCATCTTTAACACGACTCGAAAACTTCGTCACTTCCAAGTACTCCATGATCCTAAACGTGTTCAACTCAGCATCATCGTTGTTGAAGATCCGTAGCGATAACAATGAGAAAACAAATGCTCTCAATCATTGTTATACAGTGTCATAGTATCATTACACAGCATCAAAGTTCAATTGTATCACAACTTTGACAACAATACTACGGTGATATGTATCACTCCCCCTTAGTCAATACTTCATATCAACATGAAAAGCACTCCCCCTTTCATAATGATCCGTAAACCATATGTATTTGTAGTATGAAACTACACATTAATTCTCCCCCTTTTTGTCAATATAAATTGGTAAAGGTACGAAAACTAGTGGGATCCTCATGAAATTTTCATAGAGATACTTCATGACCAACAGAGAATAGCATACCAACTAATTTAGATGCAATCATAAAGTCGAAGATAAATGCATTCATCAAGGAGTTTATAAAGATACAAGATAACTCCCATAATATTCCACAACCGCACTCCCCGCAAAGATTTGGCAATTAAGCACAAGTTCAAAAAGAACTCTCCCCCATAAAATGTCATTCCCGAGAGAACAACAAAGGCGATCTTGCTTTTACAAGAAAAATAGGATTTCTTTGGACATAACCGAATCACATGAAAACATGAATTTGTATCCAAAAAGAATTCAATTAAAATAACTACAAGAGAACCCATGGATAGTTCAATTGGAATACACAACTAAATTAACCACAAGAAGGTGATCAATTCAATTGGCCATGCTCGACATAAGAGACGGAGCAACACGGTATGTGCACAAAAATGTGGATCGGAGATCGACCAATACTGCGGAATACACAAGGGTTCATTCTATTTTCCATCACTATTTGCACAATGACATACAATAGACATAATACTTGTAAACAAAAGTTTTATCCTTTCTTCCATCAAATAATGACATAAAAGGCTTTAACTCTTGTAAGTCAAAATTTCATTCTATCTTTTATTAATACTTTCATACCGACATAATAGAGATAAATTTTGAACAAGTACGGGACAATCATAGGTTCACAGACGTAAACAACATATCCCATCAAAATTTGCAATATATAAAATCATAAAGATTAAAATTGCAAAAATCATCTTCCAAATAATTTAGAATTTAAATAAATAAATCTAAAAACATTGAAGATGAAACCGTTTGGAAGTATCTATATGTAATCACAATAATGGCTATTCCAAACCCTACTAATCCTTCTAAAAATACAAGAATAAATTCTCATTAAGAAGATTTACTAGACATTGAGACCTCTGAAGAATTATTTATCGTCCCCGAAATCCTTGTCGTCAACAGCCATAGGAACATAAGGTTCGTGGAGAAAGGAGTCAATTCCAACAAACCTTCTAGACTGATGGCAGGGTTAGAAACCTATTATTATATACCGCAAGCGCACGGTGTATAGAATATAGATGACGACAAATACGGGTCAATCCTACCGGGGAGTTGGATTGGGGAAACTAAACTTCTTAGGTTCTACAAATACTAATTTAGAGACGAAGTGGGTTGTCGATACGACAAGGATATGGATGATTATACAAAAGAAATAGGATTAAAATCCAAAATAAAGATAAACCAGGGCTTTGAATCCACCACCTAAATGCATAGAAATCCCCTAGTTTGATATACCAGTTCCCTTTTTAATCAAAGAGATATAGAGGTTCTAGCCTCAAACTACCTTGAAGATGTGATAAATCACTTGCACAAATGGATAATTTAACCTCAGAAAAATATGTCAATCCATAGCATTACCTATCTGTTTAAAGCATAGATAATCACAAATTGAACTAAATCATTTCATATATAGGCTTGAATACATAATAAAGAATTGTTGTAACTACCATGGATGCTTCATATACAAGGTGAAAGTAAATTGCAAGTATTCAGAGATCAAATCATGTTTCTCATTATAAATCCCATGAAGAACAAGTAAATAAAACCATGAAATTCTTATTTCATCTCAACCCTAGCAGAGATTTTTAGAACTTAACAAACATTGAAATAAAACCTAAACTAATACTACAACTTGCACCGGCTACTCCGGGCTTCGATTCTTCCTTACAATCTTCTCCCTATTTATACAAGACCTCTCCCTATTCTCAATCCCATTTTCAATAAAGTACAATCAGAAAATTAGGGATTTGATGTGATTACAACTCACCACTGATTCAAACATGAAATACAGAACCACTGCTACTGATTGTTGACAGAATTTCATTCTTCTTACTTGTTTTGATCAATTAAGACCCCTAGCTATTTATGCCAGGTTACAGTGAAAGAAAGAAGTACAAAGAGTGATTCAAAGAGTAGGACGGTGGTGGCAGTGTTGATTGACTTGAGGGAGATGATGGCTTTCAGTGTGTAAATTGGGGAAACAAGCATGGGGCTCAAGAAATCATTGTCTGCTATGGACAAAACAATAGAGAGAATGGGTTTTTCAGAAGGAGTTGGAAATGGAAATTAGGGGAAAGAGAGAGATGGGTACGTGTGTTTTCACTGAATAAAGTTGGGTCTGTTTGGATGTGCACCATGAACACCTGTGCTAGGAGTTCAAGAGATTTTATTTTCGTTTGTTAATTTTGCTTCATACATGAGTAACACTTGGGCTAACACTTCGGCCCATGTAATTCCAACGACACTCGTTCCCCGCACTTGAACTTCCTTCCATATTTTTACTTTCGCAATAGCTCTGTCGACCATGCTCTCTTTATTCTCCTACAAACAAACATAAAAACTATCAATATTTATAACAAGAAGATTATTGATGCCTCGAGACACAAAATGCACAATTTGGCTTAAAATGGGATATTAAAGTTCTTGAGATGTGATAAATGATAAGAAAATTATATAGGAATATGCATTATTAGACACCGATCAACTGATAATGTCGAATCAGGGCTTTTTGAATTTCGAGAGTTCTCAAGACAAAAGCCTTTATTTGTTGAATCACCTTCCTTGTTTCCTTCAACTCTTCAAGAACACCAGAAAACTTCTGAGAATTTGAAGGAACAGCTCTTGGCTTCCTCACATTCCTTTTTTTTTCTTTTCAAAGTTGGAGGTAGCGGAGATTTCTCTTTTTCCTTCATGATTGATGGCTTAAATATTAACATCTTTTCTATCAGAAGACATGATGCTTGGAGTTTCCATGAGTGTATGGGTTTGTGAGAGGAAATCACAATTGAAGCTCAACAAGCAGTCTTAAGATAAAAAGAGTTTCAAAGAAGGAAAAGGAATGTAGGGTTACGGAACCTTTAACCGCACAGGTTCACGCACGCACAAATCACAACCCTACAGAGAGTCTAATTGTCGAGAATAACCCTCTTTTATTGATTAAACAGGGAAGTACCTTTCAATATCAATTAGATATGAAAGAATTCCAAATCTTGCAAAACAGGCAAAGCTCAAAAAGAAAAGAAAACAAATTTAAAACCATTTTTCTTTTTCAAAAAGCCTGAGGTGTGCAGAATCTTGTCTCTTTTAATCAGGCACATGAGACAAGATGCACTAACCAACACAATTTAAGTTGTGCTGGGATGAAT
Source organism: Papaver somniferum (assembly GCF_003573695.1). Lineage (NCBI taxonomy): Eukaryota > Viridiplantae > Streptophyta > Magnoliopsida > Ranunculales > Papaveraceae > Papaver > Papaver somniferum. The sequence goes on along the minus strand of NW_020651304.1, from coordinate 2,163,301 downwards.
AATAATTTGTCCATCACATCCTTTTTGATCGGAATTCATAGAACCCTGTTTATCAAAATGTTTATACCATACTATTTTCTCTAGTGGTCTTGACCTATCTTTGGAAACCAACTTATTTGAAGAGGATAAAATCTTACATACCTCAGCGGTTTTTTGAACAAGTTTAAGCTTGTTTGCTAGGCGATTTGCTCTTCGTTGAAGTTTATTGACATATCTCATCTTGTGTTTGTATTTGAAAGTTGAAACTCTTTGAAAGTTCATGACCTTTGAGTGAACAATAAGAGCATGTCAATGGATAAGATGATTCAGACGCCCAAGATGTGCAAGCTTCTAGACACAAAGTGGAACCTGAAAAATCAGACATGGAGTTTCCAACAGAAAGGTTAATTTTTTCTTCCAGATTGGTTGAGTCTTCTTCTGGAAGAATATCGAGATTGATGTATGTATTGCTACAATTATCAAAATAAATATCTTCACAAAGAAGTGCAACACTTGATCTTTCGTCTTCATTAGAATCATAGTGATCAGACATTTCATCAAGAGTTGCAGCAAGACCTTTGTTCCCAGTGTATTTTCTACAGTTTGGACACTTATTACCAAAATGACCAAAACCTTTACACTTAAAGCACTGTGGCATATCCTCGTCATCAGCCTCGTCAACATCGATTGTGAGGTTTAACTGATGACCTAGGTTTGTCTCTGGAAAACCGTTTACTTCTTGTGATCAAAGAGACTAGATTGTCAAGATCTTCATCTAATGAATCAGTCTCAGAAAGATTATCCTCAGAGACATGAACACTTCTACTTTTGTCAAGCAATTTAGTGTTCTTTTGTGCTTTGAAGGCAACATCCTTTCCGATTTTGAATGTATGCTCATGATCAAAGATTTTTAGCTTTCCAACCAGCGTGTTTCTGGAGAGAGAATCAAGGTTATTTCCTTCAACTATGGCATGCTTCTTAGAATCGTATCTAGATGGCAGCAATCTGAGAATTTTCATCACAATGTCCTTTTCAGGAATAGTCTTACCCAATGCAAAAGATGCATTAACAATTCCATACACTTTGTGATTAAACTCATCAAATGAATCTTCATCTGCCATACAAAGGTTTTCCCAATCGGAATTAAGGTTTTGAAGCTTAGCTTCCTTTTCACTGGTATTCCCTTCAAATACGGTTTCTAAGATATTCGAAGCATCTTTAGACTGAGTGCACATAGTCACATGGTGTTGAAGATCTGGGGTAATGGCATGTATAATGGCATTCAAACCGTCGGAGTTTTTCTTTGCAGCAAGTATCTCAGCAGTGTCATATGCATCAATATCCTTAGGAACGGTCGCATTCCCTACTGCCACAACGGGAGCATCATAGCCATTAACTACATAAACCCAAGATTGAAAATCACGCGCTTGGAGAAAGGCACGCATAACAATTTTCCACCACAAGTAACTTGAACCATCGAAGACTGGTGGTACGTTTATAGAGATAGCACCCCTGTCCATATCAGATCGCTACAAACACAGACTTATGAGGTCTTTAATGTGTTTGCCTGCTCTGATACCAATTGAAAATGCGAGGGTCTAACAACCACACCCAATAATTCGTTTGGAAATCTGAGAGGACTTACTCCAATATACCTTCTAGAGAATCAACTAAACAATCATACTCAATCTAGAGTAAAGTATATCAAAGAGCTTAATATCTCTAACTCTTAATTCAATCCGCAATCAGCAAATAGAAATCTGCGAGCCCGATTGAATATAAGAGGAGTTACTTGAACGGTACCAAAGACCAATATTCAAGTGTCAATCAATGTAAATCAACAACCAAAGGTTGGATATTCTAATTGATTGATCTTAATGCACAACCTGTGGTATTTCAATTATATTACAAAATATAATGCGGAAAAGAAATAACACAGACACCAGAATTTTGTTAATGAGGAAACCGCAAATGCAGAAAAACCCTGGTACCTAGTCCAGATTGAACACCACACTGTATTAAGACGCTACAGACTCTATCCTACTACCAATTAACTTCGGACTGGACTATAGTTATACCCTAATTAATCTCACACTGATTCAAGGTACAGTTGTGTTCCTTACGTCTCTGATCCCAGCAAGATACTACACACTTGATTTCCTTAGTTGATCTCACCCACAACCAAGAGTTGTTACGACCCAAAGTCGAAGACTTGATAAACAAATCTGTCTCACACAGAAAAGTCTATAGATTGAATAAATCTGTCTCCCACAGAAATACCCAAGAGTTTTTGTTCCATCTTTTGATAAATCAAGGTGAACAGGAACCAATTGATAAACCGGACTTATATTCCCGAAGAACAGCCTAGTATTACCAATCACCTCACAATAATCTTAATCGACTAGGGAAACAAGATATTGTGGAATCACAAACGATGAGACGAAGATATTTTTGATTACTTTTATCTTGCATATTGAAGAAATTAATCTTGAGTCAATTATTTCAATTGTACTCAATACGATAGAATCGGGCAAGATCAGAACACGCAACTACAAATAAAATAGTTGGGTCTGGCTTCACAATCCCAATGAAGTCTTTCAACTCGTTAACCTACAGGGTCTCGATAGAAACCTAATGTTAAAGGAGAATTGACTCTAGTTTATGCAACTAGTAACACACAGGAGGTGCGGGGATTAGGTTTCCCAGTTGCTAGAGTTCTCCTTTATATATAATTTTCAAATCAGGTTTTGAAATCCAAGTTACCTTGGTAACAAAGCATTCAATATTCACCGTTAGATGAAAAACCTGATTGAACCAAGCTAATATCTTTCAACCGTTAGATCGAACTTAGCTTGTTACACACAAATGAAATGTACCCTCATTTAGGTTTATGTAACCGTACCTAAACGTGTACATCATGTTGGTGCACAAATAGTTAACCGAGGTTAGCCATATGATTACTCTCATATCAACCTTACTCATCTTAACCATAACTAGTTCAAATGACTCACATGAAACTAGTTAAAGAGTTGTTCAATTGCTATATTCTCATAGAATTATACAAGAACACAATTGAAGCAAAGTCGGTTTGATTCACTCGAATCTATCATGAACATTATAGCCACGGTTTGAAAAGATTGCATTCCTTATTATATAAATGTTCATGTTCATGTTTAAAACCGATTTTAGAACTTTAACCTTCAAGTGTGCAAACGGGTACGCATACTTGAAATACCCGGACTAAGATTGAGTTACGCCACTACGCAAACGGGTACGCAAACTTCAAATCCCAGCAGAAATTCTCGGACATGAACCTGTACGCCAGTGCGCAAACGGGTACGCATACTTAGGTTCCCGGATTTCTCAAACCAATAGGTACGCAAACGGGTGCGCATACTATGGTTCCCGGACATGGATTACATATGTGCAAGAGTGCACAACATGATATATCCAATAATGGTTAAGTGTTCTAAAGTCTTATTTCAATCATTGAAACTTTCTTAAAGGATGACAATAGCCGTTTTCACATACTATTAGCATCAAAGCAATTTTCAAGTTATTGAAATAATCATTACGAAACATTCCAAGACAACACCAAATGATTGTATCACACAAACCATGTAAGATGTTACTCGAAAATTTTCACATGATATAAGATGAACTTGGTCGAAGCGAAAGCTTGCCAACACATATTTTGAGAAATATGTAAGCGAGTTAATCTCAGCTCGAAATATCAAATGTGTATATAGAAAACTATATCGTAATACGACTTATGTCTCAATAACTTGAAAATTATAGAGTAGAAATAGACTTTCCAAGTGATAGATGAGTTTAAGTCTCCACATACCTTTTGTCGATGAAGTTCCACAAACTCCCCTTAGTAGTTCTTCGTCTTCAAATGATGAATGCCGTGAAAACTAAGCTCAACTACACAATCTATGTCCTAGTCCGAGACATTTATAAATAGACTAGAAATCAAGACTTATAGTTTTGATCACTAACATTGACAAACATGCTTGAGATAGCAACGCATGCGAATTCGACCGAGCAATGCTCTAACACTTACATGTTAATCCGTAATGATTCACCATTACAGATTACAAAGATGTGGGTGGTGATTGCTGACACAGGTGGATGTAAATGCACCCCTAACAGGTTAATGGCGACTATCTTCTAGAACTTTAATTTACGTTTATGTTGCATCATCAATATGTGCATATTGTCTGCATATAAATGTTGGGAACTTAGTATTATCACGTTACGTCAACCGCATTTTGTATTTAGCCAGCAGTTTGAAATTCAGATTTCCACTTCTTGCATCGACTCCATCATCTTTTTTATACGTATATTTCTTTAATTTGTGATTCTAATGTCTCGATTCAGGTCAGTAAGTTTCTCATACCATCCACTACAGTTTTATGCCATCTCTATCTTTTATTTTAATAGTTAATGTTGACAATGATGTCTTAATTAAGTTTTCCTGCAGCTACACAGCTACAACTACGTGATAGTTACATGTGTTTTGGCTTATTTTTCCTTTTTATTAGTTTGGGGTAGCAATGACGCTCTTTTTGGTAAATGAAGTTTCAGGTAGCTTCCACTCCACTTACATGCCTCCAATTAATTCATATATAAATGCAATCTTCTTACCTTATATACGTGTCTTGCATAATTTTAGCCTTCAGCTTCATTAATATACGTAATCTTACAGTTTGCTCTTTAACCATTTGTATTATTAGCAACATTAATCTCAAAAAATGTGATAATTTATTATTAGTAGATAAGAATGCAATGTGAATTTCCCATGCATTCCTTTATACTGATTTGTTTTAAATGAACTCAGTTTGCTTTATCAATGAAAGACCAAATTGAACTCAGTTTGCTTTACTATTAGTCGGACCATAGTAGTTGGGACCGTCACAGGAACATTCAATAATATTACTATTATTATTATATCTTAAAACATATAAGGTTAATTAATAGATTAGTTGGTGTTTTGTTGGCCGGGTCAAATTAGTTTGGGCCAAAGATTTAGCCATTGATGAAAAAATTTAGGATCAAATGTAATTTTCATATTAAAATTAGTCGTGATGAAATCCAGGGGTTAAGCCCATAAGTTAGCTGAGACCTGCAACATAGTATTTTGTTAGTCGGGTCAAATTAGGCGAGACCTGACCCCATAAATTCTCTTGGAAAATAATATTGGCTTTAAGGTTAGCCATTTTATTGGTCCAATTAGCGGACGCTTTAAAATCGCCCGTTGGTTGTTTGTAAGCTAAATAAGAATCGAACTCCCAAAGTTTAATTATACGGGTTTTGTATTGGAATATTAACGGTGTTGCACGTGAAGCAGCACACTGTAAGATTAGAGATTTAATAAGGGAATTCAAGACGGATATTTTCTGTCTTGCTGACCAAAGGTAGCGCGCTCGTCTAACTTTGGTAGAAGACTTCAGATGGAAGGTTTTTCTCCAGATATTATTCATAATTATTCTGTTTCCAGTATTGCTAATCTTTGGATTTATTTTTTGAATGAAATAAGTCCTTCTGTAGTTAATACGAGTAAGCAAGCCATTACTATTGAGGTTGAGGGAGTTCATATCTCTTTTGTGCATGCTAGCTATGTTCAAGTTACTCGTAGAAGTCTTTGGCAGCAGCTTAGTATGCAAGATACAACTACTCCTTGGCTTGTCATGGGAGACTTTAATTGTATTTTGCGTCTTGATGAAAAGATGGGGTCTGGAGCCTAGGACCTCGGCTATCAACGAGTTTAGTGACTGGATGGACGATAACAATCTTTTTGAAGCTGATTCTCTGGGTACCAAGTTCACTTGGACTAATCGACAATCGGGATCTGATAGAATTATAAGCAAACTCGATAGAGCAGTTATTAATTATGTTTGGCTGGCAAAGTATGAAAATTGGCGTTGCAAAGCTCTTCCTAGAGAAGTATCGGATCATTCTACTATGTTGGGCTATCCTTTTATGGTCTCTCATCCTAAGAGAGCTCCTTTTATAATACAAAAGATGTAGTTTTTGCATTCAGATTTCCTTCATATGGTTCAAGACAGTTGGAATATGCCAGTTCATGGCTTACCGGACTTTATTCATTCAAGTTGAAGAGGTTGAAAGGGGTTATGAAGGAATGGAATTTGTTGGGTTTTGGCAACATTCACTCTCGTTTAAAACAAGATCAGTTGAGATTTGAAACGGTTGCGCGCATCTCAGATAAAGATCCAACTGATATTGCTAAATTTAATATTATGAAGGATGCTATGAATACTCTTGGTGAAACGAGGCTTCAGCACACCACAATGCTTAAGCAAAAGTCTAGAAATCAGTGGCTTGTTGAGGGATCAAGCAACTCCAATTTCTTTCACAATAGTATTCGCGTCCGAAGGAGTTCAAACACTATTTTCGAGTTAGTGGATAGCAATGGTGATACTATTTCTGATTATGACCAGCTGCGTGACCATGTGGTGAATTATTATGAGGAGAAATTTAATGGCCAGGATTTGGATTATGATATGGATTTATTTGATTTTGTTCATGATTCCATTACTGCTGAGGAAAGTCTTGCCATGGACCAAATTCCTTCTCCCGAAGAAATCAAGCAAGCAGTTTTTGATTTAGGAGCTGATAGTGCTCCGGGTCTGGATGGGTTTTCTGGTTGTTTTTACAGTCATTGCTGGGATATTATCCATGATGACTTGGTTAAGGCGGTGACACATTGTTGGGGTACTGGTCATATTCCGAATGGTGTGAATTCTAGCCTTATCATTCTTCTGGCCAAGGTAAGAGGGGATAATAATCTTCGTAATTTTCGTCCGATTGGGCTTAGTAATTTTTTCTTCAAAATTTTTACTAAGATCCTAGCTACTAGACTTGGTAGTGTTTTAGACAAGCTTGTTTCTGAAGAACAAGTGGCGTTTATAAAGGGTCGCAATATCCATGAGAACATTAGTTTAGCTTCTGAGATGGTCAATGAGCTTCATTTAAAACGCAAGGATGGAAACATTCGTCTTAAACTTGATATATCTCAAGCTTTTGACACGGTGAGTTGAGCATTTTTGTTAGAAGTTTTTCGTAGATATGGTTTTTCTGATCAGTGGTGTTCTTGGATTTTTAATATCCTTAATTCTGCTAGAATCTCTATTCTTATGAATGGCAATCCTGAGGGATATTTCAAAATTAATAGAGGTTTACGTCAAGGAGATCCTCTTTCTCCTTTGATTTTTGTGCTGATTGAAGACCTTCTTAGCAGAAATATTACCAATCTGCTTAGTGAGAAGAAAATGACCCCTATGGTTACAAGAGGTAGCATTTCTCCTACTCATCTTTTCTTTGATGATGACATTATGATTTTTTGCAAGGGCAACCTAAAGAGTCTTCATAACCTGGTGGACTTATTGGGTAAATACCAACGTGCTTCTGGACAAACTGTGTGTTGTCAAAAGAGTAAGATATATTATGGTGGTGGTTCTCTGACTAGAAGAACTTATCTTGCTTATTATTTAGGGATGAGTGTTGATACTTTTCCTGACCGTTATTTGGGAGTTTAAATTATGCAGGGTCGGTTAAATATCATCACATTGCTAATGTTGTCGAGAAGATTAAATCTCAGTTGACTGGTTGGAAAGGAAAAGATTTATCTTTTAATGACCGCATTGTTTTGGTTAATCTGTCATTGCCAGTTATTCTATTCACAACATGGATATCTATCGGTGGCCACGGAAGTTCATTCTTCAATGTGAAAGAGCAATTCAGAATTTTATTTGGTCTGGGGATTCAAATGTTAGTCGCGCTGTTGTAGTTGCTTTCAATAAAATTTGTTGCCCTTTTGAGGAGGGGGGCCTTGGTTTAACTCGTATGGCTACTATGAATACAACTCTTCTCATGAAAATTTGGTGGAATATTCGTACTTCTCATAAGAAATAGGCTGGTTTTCTACGAGCTAAATTCTTTGGGAGAAATGGTTGTATCAAACAATATAGTGTTAAATCTTCTATTCTTCCTGGTATTCGGAAGGTGCACCAACTAGTTGATTCTAACACTAAAGTTTAGTTGGGGGATGGTCGTTCTACTTCTCTTTACTATGATGCTTGGCATGGTAATAAATGTGTTGCGGATTTTTTAAATGATCATTCATTTGACAGAACTGTTTTGGTTAGCGATGTCCTGGTTGACAATCAATGGGTGATCCCTGAAGCCCATTTGAACCTCTTGCTTGCTGCGGGTTTAGATGTGAATCAGCTTCCATTTCCAGTTGGAGGGAATGATATGCGAATCTGGATGCCGGAATACAAAGGGGAGTTCATTGTTAGCTCAGCAAAAAATTAATTCGGCAGAGATATAGTATGCTGGAGGGTGCGTCTCTCATTTGGAGAAAATAGATCCATCCAACTTTAGCTGCTCAAAATTGGAAGTTCATACGTAAAGCTTGCGCGACAGATGACCTTATCAGACACATATTTAAGATTCAGCTAGCAAACAAATATTCGCTTTGGAACTGCAGAAGAGACTCTGGAGCATGTCCTTTTTTAGTGTTGTTTTGCTGCTCGTGCTTGGAATTGGATTTCGTCCATTTTTGGTATTAATGCTGACTTTAATTTGTTGATTTCTTACAAGGCTGCTCGGAGTAGGAGTCGAATGATACGTGACATGTGGCTTCTAGCTAACCTGGTGATCAGATCGGAGCTTTGGTCCGTAAGAAACAAAGTTGTTTTTGAACATAAACAAGTGAACTGGAGTGTTTTTTTCAAGCGAGTTTTGAAGGTAATTCAGGATTATTCGATTCGTCTCAAAGGTCACATGCGAAACTGCTCTGAATACATTCTTCTGCTGGATTATTTCCGTGTGAAGCATAGGAGTATGAAGTTTGTTCAGCCGGTAGAATGCTTTTGGCATCCGCCGTACCAAAATGAGTTACAATTGTGCTGCGATGGGGCAGCAAGAGGCAGTCCAGGTATAGCCGTATCTGGAGTGGTATCTAGGGATGCTAGTTGCAACGTTATTAGTTCTATGACCATTGGTCTGGGAATAACAACCAACTTCTTAGTTGAATTATATGGAATACTGGTGGGTCTTGAATGGGCTTCTAGATGGGGTTTTCGTCGCGTTTGCATCAGATCAGACTCGGCTAGTGTGGTGGAAGCATTTATAGGTAATAGCTTACCTTGGTTTGCACGACCAAGATGGTTAGCAGTTTGTCAAAGCTACGATGCCATTAGATTTATTCGCACTTTCCGTGAGGCTAATTTTTCAGCGGATAACATGGCAAAGAGAGGTTGTTTCCTTGATAATGAAGTTGGAATTCACTTTGATGGAAGGCCTCAATTTTTAATTTTCAGTTGAATACCCTAATGTTGCTTATTATAGATTCAAATAGTTTATAAGTTTTTGGGGCTTTTGCCTCTTTTTTTTATAAACATCTCTTGTATATTTGTTATCTATTAATACAATTTTTGACTAATCAAAATAAAAAAAAAAACATCTGTGGTGCATTGGCTTTTCTTTTTCTATTTTCTCTAGCTTTTACCCAAACTAGTATGTAACCCGTGCTACACACCAGGGTCGACGTGATCAACTAATTTGATGTGGCGGGCCTTCGCCCCGCACCCGTGGTCAAATGTGTTAAACTATTTTTTATCAATCTTTAATTAGTTTGATCTTTTAAAGGGATAGAGAAGCCTGATGCCCTTTAGGTGTCTAATGTTCTGATGATATAAGTTTGATATTATAAACCTAAATTCATGTATTTTATAGGCAAATATTAAAATAATTAAAAAGAAGTTGATTCCATAAATTTTGGATTTTAAAATAATTAAATTTTATATGCCTATGAATATTGCAATCAAACATTACTACACGTTTTTTTTTTCCAAAGCTTTTGTTTTATTAACAAATTATCATCTCCAACGATTTTATCTATAAAAGTTTTGGAAGATATATATATCACATGCAAATTTTTGAAATGAAATTTTCAATACAAAAAAAAAGTGAAATGCTAGAAATGTACATCCAGCATTACTATAGAGATAGCTTTATTAATGTCGAGATTTAGAAGTCGATCTATGTAACAGTACTATGATGATTCCAGTTTTACGTACCACCTTGTCAGCATTACGGGGGTGTTGGTGGTGTTTGAACCACTACTTAAGCGTAGTTCCAATGATACAACTTAATAGGTCTTATCCAAGATGGATACTGGTCCCCAAGAAAGAACGCAATGGTAGCACTGTTAATTATAAGATTCACATCAATTTATTTTAAAATGTCATGGTTTCAAAAATTAAATAATATATTTTTGGAGAGTAATAGTATGCTTCAAAGGCAGTGTGCTTAAAAATAAATACTCATGGTATTTATAATCTCTACAGTAAGTAAACACTTCATTGCCTTCTTCATCTATCTCGACCAACGGTGATATGTCAGGATCTTTCTCCATAATCTCGTCCATATCATCATCATGTTTTTCCAGTTCGATCAATGTTGCCATGTCATCATCGTTTTCTATTGTGTCATACTTTCTTTCTTTTTACCAGGTAGTTCTTAGTAGGTGCCTGGAGTTGTTCTCTGTCAGGAGTTGTACTTATGTAGATGGGGAAAAACGACTTGCTGGTTTTTAAGGAATTGAGGAGACGACCGTACGGAGGAGACTCCTCGAACCGATCAAAATGTTAAACCTCACACAGATGCACCGCGCAAAGAGGGTGCTTTAGATTCGAGAGATCAATCTGTAGTACTCCGGCCTAAATCAAGACAATGACCATTCCAGAGTAAATTCGGTCATAAGAGAGGATGGTTTGATCTGTAGGAGGGAAGCTGAGAAATGTGTGAGATCAATGGTAATCAAAGATTGTGGGTGTGTGAATTCTGAATATGATAAGCTCTGAATGATTGAAATTGCTCAATTGAAAGTAGTTGCTCAATTGATGAGTTGATGATCTCGTATTGTCAGTTTGACGTGAGATTGATGATATTGATGATGCTGATGATTCAATCATGATTCAGAGACTTATTTATATTGTTGGAATTTTAGACACCATGATCCCATGAAGTGTGGCAGTTGATGTAATCAAGGAGTGGGGAAGTGGAGATCGTGTTTGAAACCAGTTTCTCAACGTGTGGAGACTTGGTCGATTTTCCACCCACTACCTCGTGAATTCCTTCAACTGACTGCACGACTTGCTCACATTCCATCGTGTGTTTGAACACACATGCCGTAGACCGTCAGACCAAAACCCTAAGTGATATCCCCCAAAGTGACACGATTGACGTCTCGTGGTTTGTTAGTCAATTGATGACTTCGTGGTTTGATGGTACGATGAGTCCATGTAGTTGCTGAGTGTCGAACATGATGTTCTGAAACTCATGAATTAAACATGTCATGAGACAGAGGTATAATTCTTACGATGAAGTGAGCAAGTATTGCTCATTCGGTGGATCGTTGAATATTGATTGTTGAACCAATATTCCTTGGTTTGAGCAAATATTTATCATCTGAGCAAGTGTTGCTCATGTGATGAATTGTTGAATATTTGATCGTCTGAGCATGTGTTGCTCATCTGATGGATTATTGGCAGCGTGCCAAAAATATTAATTAGAATACTGGTCGTTGAACCGAGCATAATTAATAAAATTAATGACCATGAGGCCGTCGTAAAATTATTAAGGTTGGAATATGGAATGATGATCCTTGGATTCAGAAACCCTAATCAATTCATGGTTCGTCAGAAGTTTAACCATGGGGCGAAGGAGGGAACGACTACATGGGACCGTGGATCAACCATGTAGTTTCCATATGCTCACGTGAGCAAATACGAAGAACTCCTGAAGAGTTGACGATTTGTTGGTGGAAGAATGATTAAATGCTGGCTTAATCATTTATTCAAAAATGCTCGTTTGAGCCTTAGGTGAGAAAACCTAATTAATTATGACGAGGCGAGGGACCGACCATGAAGTCATGAAACCGGCCCAGGGTTGTCACGTGACCGCCTGACGATCACTTCATGAAAATCCAAAGTGTTTGGAAGAGTCTTGGACCTAATACGAGCAATTGTGCAAATTAGGTCAAAACTGTGAAAATTGATGGGACCGGCTTCCGTGAGCCAAAGAGCCAATCTTGTTCGGTCAAGATAGCATGCTCGTGTCCCCAAGGCGTCTGCGTCTCAGTCCTGAGAATTTTGATATTTTCTGGCGTGCAATTGAGCATCCATTCGAGAAAATATGCCAAAATTAGGCTTTCGACGAAACTGAGGAAAACACCATGAGATGATGAAAAATAATTATAAAATAAGGAATGAGGAGGCGTGGGACCGCCGTGGTCAAGGCATGGTTGGCCGGTCGTGACCATGGTCCCGTGGTGCCTTTTCCTTAATTTTATAATATTTTGATGATTTTATGAAAATTCATGAATTTTGAGAAATTTGATGAATTTAGGGAGTTTCCATGAATTGAAGGAGTTTTCATGAGTTCATGGAAGGAAAATATTAAAAAAAAAACACGGGCGTGTGGGACCATGGAGGCATGGTCGGCCGGCTATGGCCCGGTCCCACGAGTTTTTCATAATTTTTTAATATTTTTAGGTATTTTAGATGATTTGAGAGAATTTTTCCTAATTTGAGAGAAATACCATAAAATAAAGGAATTTGATGAATTCAAGGAAAAATAGGATAAACAATAATAAAATAACAAAGCAAAGGGCGTGTGGGACCGGCTAGGGCATGGCCGGGTGGCTAGTGGCCCGGTCCCACAAGTTTTCATTATTTTATTTTATGTTATTATTATATGATGATTTGTGCAAAAAATACCATGAAATCAAGGAGTTTTTTCATGAAATTAGAGAAATAATAATAATAATAAAATAATAATAAAGAACCGTGGGGTGTAGGGCCGGCTGGGACCAAGGCATGGCCGGTTGGCCAATGGTCACCCCCCACACTCCTTTCCTTAATTTTATATTATTTGTTATGGATTTATGGAAGTACCATGAAACCGAGGAGCTTCCTCGAGACGAAGGAGATTTGATCAGATGAGAGAATTTTCATCAAATCATGGAAAATAATAAAAATGTATTAAAAATATAAAACTACCGTGGAACTGACCACGGCACGGTCGATAGGTCGTGTGTCCGTGTTCCCAGCACCTTGGTCAATATTTTTAATTATTTATTATTTTCTTCCCTATTTTACATAGGTTCATCCTTTCGTTGTATTTTGAAATACTCGTTCGTGCAGTGACTGTTAGTGTATCGTCGTTGAATACACTTTCACCATTTGAATCGGGGCTTACTTAGAGGTAGCTCAGACGCCCGGTTGTTGATTATTTAGTACTAATTGTGGAATTCAGTGGAGAATAATTCACAAAACTGAGTAATAAGATGTTTATTATTAATTCATATGATCAGCTGAGGATTCGACTACGAATTCAGAATAATAAAGTGAGCATTACCATTCCATGGGATCGTAGATTCGACCATAGAATCGGAGTAATTAAGATTTATCTATTACCATTTATGAGACCAGTTGTGGATTCGATCATGAAATCGGAGTAATGAGATAATATAGTTATTGCTATTCTATGAGATCAAGCCGTGGATTCGATCATAGAATCAGAACAATTGTTTATTGCCATTCCGTGGGACCAGTTGCAGATTCGACCATGGAATAGGAGCAATTGTTATTGCCATTCCATGGGACCAGTCATGGATTCGACCATGGAATAGGAGCAATTGTTATTGCCATTCCATGGGACAAGTCGTGGATTCGACCATGGAATAGGAGCAATTGTTATTGCCATTCCATGGGACCAGTCGTGGATTCGACCATGGAATAGGAGCAATTGTAATTAGGAATAATTAACTTTGTGGATCTATACTAGCAGAGCAAGCTGTCTAGGAGAATTAATTATCCCGATATGAGCTTGTCGGTAAGTCATATCCTTTATATAGTCAGGGTAAACTCGTCGTTTGTTCCTGAAGACGTTATCACTCTATAATAGCAGAGCAAGCTGTCTAGGAGCCGTCCATCTCGTGATACTATATAGAAATAATCACTGAAAGTGTTAAGTATTCATGAGATATGCCGTTGTGAGATTACATATCTACATGTACTCTGAGAGAAAGTACTCTCCGTTGAGAATTCGAAGAGAGACCCGTGTCTCAATACTCACGTCTGATTGCTGGATCAGAGCTTCGTATAATTATGAGTCTACGATTTTAGCCCTTGTCGAAAATCCACCATCTACAACTTACTCATTCGTTTTTGTTTAATAGATATGCTTTCTCCAAAGCATTATCACAATGCGATCATTTTTTTACTCTAATATTTATGTTGCTATCTATAACCATTTTAGCCGTTTGTCCCATTGTCGTTATTGTTATATACTATGAGTTGGAGAAGCTAACTGTCACAAAGCATGTATTACTTCAGTTACATTTGTCTTATAACATATAATACGCAATAGATATATATTTATAACTTAATTAACATTCATACTTTTTTTATCAGGAATTAGTGCATTTAATATGACTGCACATCTATTGTACTGTGACTCGCCTTTCATAAGGATAACATCCGAATTTGAAATCCCTTGATGTAATCCGTGCTACACATCGATGGTGATTTGAATTGGCCCCCATATAGGAACCCGTACCAAAGAGGATTTCTATTGACAACATCATTATTTCAACGCGACAGTTATATTTTATGGATTAATAGTCGGAACTAACCTCGCCAGTTACTATTTAGAATGTCTGAGATCAAGAAACTGTCCTTAAAGAAATTCATTTAAAAATAAACGTTTTTTCATACTTTTTTCAACAAAAAGAGGAAAAAAAACAATAAATTATCCAATGTATTGTAATAAAATAAAATTAAACTCAAAATGATAACGTCATCGTACTCTGCTACTTATTGGTCCTACAAGAACTGTTATTATTGCTGACCTTTGTGTCTCCACCTGTGACATCCATGTCTTATTTTGTCGTGCTTTGTTAGTCACGTAACTGAGGTTTTGAATTTCATCCCTCATTTCAATACCATTCTAATATAATTCAACTAATGGAGGCATCTCATCATCATTTTCAATTTGATCACCAAATCTTCTTTAAACGATGTTTATAGTTATTCTTTGTCAGTAGTGCACACTCTGCTTTCCGTTGAGATTATTGTTAGATATCTCTACTCGTGAATTTATGATGATCTTGCATATTCTAGAGTGGGAGTTAACGCAAATGAGTCAAATTGATTTTAGTTTACGAGTCATCATAATTTATATTATAATTTCGTGGTTCCACACGTTCCTACACAATAAATTATTCTGGATTGTCATGGTTGCCCTTGTTCTTATTGGCAGGAACCCCTTGGATGTATGGTCCCAAAGTGTTGCTATTTAATTTTATTAATAAATATTTTTTCTAATTTTGAGGTTAAAATGAAAAGTGATAATATAGAATTATAATACAGAGATGAATAACATTTAAAACATGATAAAAAACATACCCACGAAAAGATACAAAAACATTTTATTTTAGGCGCTTAAGAATACACAAAAAATTTCTGCAAGAAGATATGAGAGCCATAACTGGATGAGCACCCCTTTTCTCTTATCGATTCCATGGGATCCATTAACTTATTTACCTACAAATTTTATATTCCTTACAGTGAGTCCATCTTGTTGATGACCTCTGAACCTTGTCGTCTTAAACATAAAGAGGATATTGTTGGCTTCCCCTGGAGGTCGGGATAGTACGCTAGTTGCATCCACTTATTATACTGTTATTTAAGTTTTACAACCCTTTTTCACTAAGAGAATTTGGTAGCTTAAGATAGGTGATCAAATTGCCATCATTCCTTTTCATCACCCGTGTAGTATGCAAATGTGACAGGTATAGGTAGTCTATATCCACCTATATTTTCCCCATTAAAACATGGTAAATATTTAAGAGGAGAGATTAGATATGAATGAAGAGACAAAATCAACTTTCTTTGACTATGCCTATGAACATGTCAAAATATCCCAGTATGAGCTCTAATGCAATTTCCATGAATCATCTCAATAATTAGACTCTTCCTTTCCACTTAAAAGTAGATACCATACATTTGCATAAGGGTATAAACAAAAAATGCTTGCTCTGTGAATTAATCCAGTGAAATTCAAAGTTGGCAAGCAGAAAAAATGGTGACTTTTAAGACTGAAAGTGATATACTATCTAATTAACACGGTTCGCATAACACTCGCAAAAATAGAAGAGTTATCACAATTTACAATGGGTGTTACACTATAAAAAAAAAACTTAGGCAGGGTATGCATCACATGAGCTTTTTCTCTTTACCTTCTTCATGAAGTTTGAAATCCTAAACTGGATATTGTCTTTGATAGAACTCCAACATAGGAAGGTAAGGACTCGCAGAAATCATATATTTTTCAGAGCATTGTCGGAGCAAATCCCTTCAACAGGTAATCTTAAACTCTTCAATTCGAAGAGACCTGGATGACCTTGTTTGATACTTATCCAGCTCAGTATTTATGTCTTCCTATACCCAGTCTATATTGTCCATCTCAAAGAATGGTACAACTTTCCAAGTTGATACTTCTTCCCGGCATAATATATGATGTCCACGAACACCTTGGATTTTCCCAGTCGTTGATTCCAAGAACTATTCAACCTTTTGTCAGCCATACTTTCAACTCTACTACACATATTGCATGTGCATCCTGAAGCTCCCTTAATTCCTGCAGTAAAACAAAAAATCATGTGATTTCCCAGTACCAATTCCATGATCTCCATTATTATAATTAATAACTTCATTCAGCCAAAAAATGCAGAACTGGAGACTAAAATGACATACGATATAAAAGTGGCCATGTTCATGTAGTAAGTAACACGCAACTAAGAATACATATAGGCTAGCTTATGACGTCAAAAGATGATTTTGAAGTTAAAAAGTATATCAAGAAAATAAGTTAAGTCTTCGTAATTACATTTATTCCCTATCTTGACCACTCATCTTGCCAAACCCACAGTAAACCAGTCCTCTGAATCCACTACTGGGTAGGATTGTATTACTTAAGCATGTCATTGCTAGATATGCAACTCCATAAAATGGTGAATTCCATGCTTAGGCCGTTAGGCGCTCCTGTTGTGCGGCCCAAAGCCCAAATTAACTTTAACAAACACTTAATTGTTAGAGATCTTCAACTAAATGATTATCCTTATTAATCACTTGATCTAAACTGGTCAAGCATATCATTTAGTTCGGATGTGTTTCAAGATCGAAGAAAGACGTGAATCTCCTCCTTTTAGGCGAAGGTGGGACCAAGGAAGAAGTCACTTCATTATGAAGAAAACTCAAAACCATTCTAAATCTAAAATAAAGGAGCAGAACACACTGAAATTGAGAGTAACGATCTTCCCAATTAGAGTTTCATTCTAATTAATGGCCAGTTTGTTTCACACTACAGACTGCCTTAGGCCTCCTAATGTCAACAGGATAGAAGGAATTTAACAGATGCTTTTCTTTGCAACATTTATAAATCACCATCGATGGTACGAAATCCAAAAATTTACATGAACCCTAAAAATCTAAGTTTTGCAATCATATCAACTTGACGGTGCTAGATAGAAACTATGATCTGAAGAAAAAAAAAACTGAAAATTATCACTGCTAAATTCTCGTAATCTGTAAGTTTGGGCTGTGATTCAAGAAATTGTCACATAAACTTCATATGAAAAGTAAATTATAAAATATGCACAGAAATAGATATCATCAGTTTAATTGTTCCATGCACCCCCCTTCAACTGATTTGTACGTTAAACACAAACAACTTTTTTGAGGGAAAAAATTACTACAAATAAACTACAGTCACCACCAAAACCAAAAACTACAACCACTGCACCACCACACAACTAAAATCTGACATATGGTATTTGTGGAGATGTTTCGATGATGTGTTGTTGGTTTTGACGGCAATCTTGGTGGTGATCTACTGGTGTCTGTTTGATGTTAGTGGTGGAGGTGGTTGGTAATGCTAAGAAACAAAAGAGTTAAACGTTGGATATAGGTTGTGAGAAATATAAATATAATTAAAGTTCTTCGGAATTAGGATTTTACATATTTAAGAATGAGTGAAATTGGAAATAAAGAGAAATTAACGTACAATAAGAAGATCAATTTTGCTTGGGCACCGCTACTAACATCTTACTGAGAAGTTCATAAGAAACTGAGGTTCAGAGCAGTCTTAATTTACGCAATAAAGAAATCGGAATAGGTTTTCAAGAAAAAGCACCTTATTGCAGCTCGATTTCCATCGCCTTACAGATTACATGTGATCTAACAATGAAACGACATTCTCATACCACTTCTTACCAAGTTCTTTTAGAGGTTTCGTCAACCTTAATGCATGATAATTTACCCTTTGTATCTCTTCATAAAGACTGCCAGAAAGCCTATAGCTGAAACTGATCATGCGTAGGGTACCCGTCAGAACAAAACAAAGCTTTTACTTCCAAAACACCCGTTAAACTCCTCAGTAACCTTAAATCCCACATATATATCATATTTCAAAAGATTAAAAAAATGATGCGTATACTTGAAAATCAATAGATATAACTTATCTAAAAGAAAATACTCAATTCTACTCCATTTACGACTAATATATAGTAATCAACAAATCCTCAAACCATCGAAAAGATCTGATTGAGGTGGTTTTTATTACCTGAATGTCTCTGAAATTATGCAGAAAAAAAAAACATTTCCAAGAAAACATATTATACATGGACCCAGATGTAGCCAGGATAAGGCACCTCAACTGAAAATAGACACCAAGATCAACCGATTGAACCTTGTCATGGATTCTTTTCCTCGTTCTTAGCAAGCTGGGCTTCTCGGTTTTCTTTGACCTATAATACTAACTTTTCCTTTTCTTCAATATTATGCATTCTAGCATTTTAGCTCTGGATACTTTTGTCCAAAATAAATTCAAACCACACACCTACTCATATAACAATGCCATCTGTGGGAGTCGACCACACATTCATGGTTGAATACCATCTGCCTCTTCCATTTGAGAAAAGACAGCGAGTACTGTTTTCTAATATAAGTGGGCTATAATATAATGACACTTCAAGTGCAAGTGATTCATAAGCATATAAAGTATGTAAGAGAATCTATTTGATCCCTGTTTCATAAGGATAAAAAGGGAAAGGGATAGATCCACTGAGAACTTTGGCTTGTCATTTACATATTGTAAAATCCAAAGATGAAAAATAATAAATCCCAATCATTAAAAGTTAAAAGTTACTACATATTTTGGTATCGAATTCTACAAAACAGCTGACTCAATTTTAATAATAAGAGAAAAATATATATTACGCCTCAACTTTTCACCTGGATACAGGGCATATCTCAAAAACTGATTATATTAACGCATAACTAAATATACAGGAAGGCTTAATTATGATTACATTAGCAATGAATCAAGATTATGAAGTTACTAACCATATAAGAGATTTAAAGAAAAAAGATAGTTACTTGAGCTAGTATTTTAAATGTACATATTAAATGACAAGCTAAGATACATTGTAGACAAATATGCTAGTACATGTTTAATACCATACTCATGTTAGATATGGTATTAATCATTTGGGGTTCAATTATCGTAGATGATATAACTTATAACTAAAATAAATAGCTGATAAAACATTATAAGAGTAAGATATATAGCAGTTGGCTATTTCGTCCAAATGGTTATAAAACACAATAAACTTCTCTAAGTACACATAATACGGGTGCTTCCCTAAGTACACATAATAGGCGTTCAATTTACCAACTTCACATAATAGGGGTGATTTCCAAAGTATCACTAAGTCTCCCTTAGTGAAAAAACTCAGCAGAAGAGAAAACATATCGAAGGAATGTGATTAATTGTAACAGAAGTGCTGACTGGTACTGGTAAAAATTCGGAAACACGATCCAATTAAACAATGAAAATAATGAACTATCAATCATCGGGTACCAATTTTCAGTAAAGGTATGTTTTGTAATGACAGTTGATGACGACAGGGAACAAAAACCTAAGGACTGCTGGCATCTACTTATATTCTTGAGATTTTTGTGCTAATCCAAAATACATTGTCGTGTACCAAATGAGCACCGTGCACAAACAAATCTTTTTGGTGCCTATATTAATTTTAAGTTGCAGCTTCTGCAATATGGTGTTTATTTTTCGTTATATGTGTTATATTAAGATCTGTATACTCCTCTTTTACAATTTGTACATGAAACCAACTTCTTTTTTTGAAACGGAAGCAACAATATATAATAGGAATGTATTGCATTACTTATGGATTGATTTGAATGGTGCATGATGCAATTGAAATTTTTGTTTTGCCACTTCTTTTACGGTGGAATCTAAAAAAGCTATCCAAATTCTTTGTACCAATTTTATTACTATAGTTCAAAAAGTTACCGTAATTCATATTTAAATCAGTATAAATTTAAAAATTCTCTTTCCTTTACGATAACAGATTAGATGAATAATATATTAGGAAAAACCTTATTAAAGTAATTTGCACTTGTTTAAGGACACTCATCCTACGCTCTGCTCTACTTTAAAATATCTTCATTGGTTCTATTTTTCTTTTAATACAAGTTCTTAGATGAACTCGACAGGTATAATATCATTGTAGTTAGAGATAATTAGACTGTGCCCATGCCTTCGATGAGAGTGAACTCAATACATCCACCCAAGAAAATTATAGAGAGGATTGATTATTAAATATTTAAGGAGGCCAGCCGGGGTTTATAAAAATAACCTTGAACCTGTGTATAACAACATTTTTTTTGGATGTTTCAGATGATACCATCTACAGGTTTAAAAAAAATAAATACAGTAGAAACTCTATAAATTAATGTTGTCAGGACCATCAAAACTTATTAATTAAGCGAGATATTAATTAACCGATAAATTAATATTTATTAATTTATAGATAAATTTCATGTCAAATAATTAGTTTCTACACAAACAAAATATCATATCATATCTTTTATATTTTCTATATAAATACAATACCAATATCAAATCATATTTTTATAAACATAATATGAAATTATATATTTAATTTCTTATATAAACACAAAATCAATATCAATGATAAGAAAAATTAGAGATGAATTTCAATGCGATATTGATTAGCCAAAAAAAAAGGAAGACAATTAAACCATTTTTCAAAAAGTATTTGTAAATCATTAACGTATTGAATATATATATATATATATATATATATATATATATATATATATATATATATATATATATATATATAATGCATTATTAATTTATATTTCATATGGGGCTTACATAGGTAATCAAAAAAGTATTATCTTATAATTTTAGTGAATTATTAATTTGGCACGTTGTCCCCGACTCGGGACCGGCCAAAAATATTATTTAAGAGAGTTTATTAAATAATCGAGTATTAATTAAAAGAGTTTCTACTGTAAAAATTTAAAATTTAAATATCGTATAAAATAATTTTGCATCAAATTTCTGTCCGCACACTTCCATCAAATTTTCTTGGGTATTATGAATTGATCGTTTCAATTCAACATTGAATCTTTCCGCTATAATTCGAAGTCATGGTTTTATTTTATGTTTCAGGTTGACGTCACTATGAAGCATCCGTCTGACCGGTAGATGTTTCATGTCTTCTACAAACTAATATTGTATCAAGATATAGGAGCGCCTAATTCTACTTCCACCTTCAGTCCTAAAGCCCTGATTCACAAATGGGGTCTAGGGGGTCTAGAAGTGCCTCTATATCCCTCAACTTGAGGAAACTACCACGAAAATTAGTGTAGTCCAGGGTTTACGGCCGGTAGGAATGCAAAAATTGATAAGGAATGTATCAAAAATTGGTCTTGTGGACCAAGAAATTCCACCTAAAGTTCCACAATATCAATCAAGGAATGTATCAAAAATTGACCTCGTGGTAAGGATGTTGAGTCAAACAGGGGTAGCTTTGGCAGCTTATAAATTCGAGTAAGAAACATGATCAAAAAGGTCTGAGGGGCGTTGATGTAGAAGTGTGAATATATAAAAGATCCAATATATGTAAACATGGATACTTTTTCTGTATCTAAAATTTTTAAAACATAGTATATCCAGAGAGGTATTCTCAAGGGAACCTAAACTAAGGGTATGCAACTAATGTCTTCAAGGCATACTTTGAGACCCCGGTTATGTACATGCTCATATTTTTTTTTACTTTAAACAACTTGTTCTTTCATTTTTTGTTTGTGATTGCAAATAAAGATTCTTAAGCAATGAATGGAACCAAAAAAATAATCTACGAACCTAAATGCCAGTGCAAAAGAACCAATATTGGGTATTCTGGGTAACCCTACATGTTGTCTAAGTATCAAATGTTATTCACATAAAATTTGGTGGGACCTGGGGAGGTGTTAAATCGGTTGCAAAATAACAATGGAGAAGCGTAAAAAAAAACAAACAAAGACGCACATTTCAGACCATGAATATAAACTTGTGGAAAAATATAATATACACAAAAGTGTAAACTTTATATTAAATATTTCATCCTATGTGGAGCAATTCTACAGTCTATCAAGCGAAGCTAAACTCTTTTTTCGAATTTATTAATTTCCAACCAAAAGAAATGCAAGCAAGTAGGAGATTTTGATTTTTCTTGTCAAGGTTTTAAGACTACATTACCTCTGCATCAACAACTTAAACTTCTCATACACATTCTTCTTCGATTCAGCATAAGCATCCGCAGTTTCAGGGTTCTAATAATCAATTCAACCTTGCCCTTCTGCGAATCCAAATCCTTTTATCAAAAGATTTAATAGATAAAAATAAAAACTATTAGACAGGCTATCACTTAACATCTGTCTCTATGTCATTTGCTCTAGTTGATCACAGTTGTACCATCTCTTATCTTACACGTGCCACTGACTGATTAGTCCATTGCTTTGCTGAGTCATCTGTAATGTTGGTTCTTGTATTGAGAGTATAATAACTATGTCTGTCATTGTTGTTGGTAGTTAGATAGAATATTCAGACTTTGTCTGGTTTTATCATTTTCATGATTTCTGTAATAATGTTCTTGAATAGATGATAGTTTCATCAAGAACATAATTCCACTATGGTATCAATCGTCTAGTACGATCCTTTTTCCGCTGCTCTTTACTCTTCTATCTTCATCTTTGATCTCTCTCCAAGTTTCTTTCTTCTTTACTACCTTGATTTAGATCTCTCATGGATTACAATCATTATGAATCCAGAATTTCACAAATTCCTCTTAATCATATTTCTCATATCATTCATTAAACTCACAGAAGATAATTTTTTAACCTGGAAAAGTATTCTATTTCCATTGTTGAAGAAATACAAAGTTTCAGGTTTTCTTGATGGATCTATTCCTTTACCTAGGAAATACATTCAAGAGTGGATTGATGGAGAAGATCGAGATGTCCTCAATCTTTCTCACACACAATGGGTTGAAGATGATAACACCTTAATTCTATGGATCCAATCAACAATTTCTGATTCTGTTCTGCCTTATGTTGTTGGTGCAACTTCTGCTAAAGAACTTTGGGATAATATTTAGTTGTGATTTGCAAGAAGTTCCACAACTCACTCAATTCAACTTCGCACCAGACTTCAATCGTTAAAGCTTGGATCAGGTTCAATGTCTGTATATCTAGGTGAGATCAAGAAAATTGGAGATCAATTGGCTACTTCTGGATCTCCAATTTCTGATGATGAACTTGTTGTCACTATACTAAATGTAATTGGCCAAGATTATCAAGCCTTTAGCACTTCGATTCGCATAGGTATCCTCCAGTTGATTCTCGAGAGCTTCATAACCTTCTTCTTTCAGAAGAAATTGCGGTTCAAAATCGATCCTCAACACTTCTCTCTGAAGCTAACAGTCGAGCTTTTGCTGCTTTTCAAGCCGCTATGCGTAATCAACATGCCTCTAACTCTCGTGGTCGTGGTAGAGGTAATTACTTCACTCCACCTTCTAGGAACCAATCTTATTTTCATCCACGCTCTCCAAGTCAATTCAATTTTACTTCTGTTCCACCACCACCACCACCAACAACAACATTTCATCCTGCTCCTACATCTGACCATTTTGATGCTATAGTATGCCAAATTTGTATTAAACCTGGTCATGATGCTCTATCTTGTCGCAATTGGATGAATTTTGCCTACCAAAACAACAAGATTCCTCATCATCTAAGTGCAATGTTAGCATATGTAAATATTCTGGGAGAGAATCCATGGTATGCCTATACTGGAGCTAATAATCACATCACAGCTGACCTTTCTGAACTTCATTCTTCAAATCCTTTTGAAGGTTCTGAAGATATTCACACTGCAAATGGCTCAGGTATGAAAATATCTCATGTTGGTTCTACTATTAAGTACACACCAACTCAAATGTTTGCCTTGAATAATATACTTCATGTACCACAAGCTTCAGCAAATTTATTATCAGTGCATAAATTCACCACACACAACAAATGTTCAATAAATTTTGATCCTCTTGGTTTCACTGTTAAGGATCTCTTCTCTGGGAAGATTACTTTACAAGGCCCACACAGTAATGGCTTATATCCTATCACATTCAATACCAAGAGTTCACTTACAACTACTGCAAAGTCAGGCACTCATGCTTACTCAAGTTCAACTTCACCAACAACTGTTATCTGGCATAGGAGATTAGGCCATCCTTTCTCAATACAATGCAACATGTTAGCAGAGTTCTCTCTTTGTCAAACATAATAAAGACTCCTATACTTTGTCATGAATGTCAACTTGGTAGAAGTCATAGATTACCTTTTTCTACTTCTTCACATTGTAGTACTAAACCATTACATTTGCCTCATCTTGATCTTTGGGGTCCAAGTCCTGTAACTTCAAATGCTGGTTTTAAGTACTATGTGAATATAATTGATGACTTCTCAAAATATAGTTGGATTTTCCACTTTTTGACAAATCAGATTTCAAGACTATCTTCATTCAATTTAAGTCTCAAGTTGAAACTATGTTTGGGCTTCCTATATGCATCATCAGAACTTATGGAGGTGGTAAATTTCTTCATCATGAATTAACATATTTCTTATCCCTGTGTGGCATACTTCATGAATTTTCTTGTCCACACACTCCTCAGCATAATGAAGTTGCTCAAGTGAAGCACAGGCACTTAGTTGAAGTTGGTAGAACCTTCATCATTCAGTGAGGTCTCTCTGACTCTTATTGGGTTGAGTCATTTCAAACAACCAATTACACTATTAAAAGATTACCTACAAAGTCTTTTAGGTAATAAGTCTCCTTATGAGATTCTCTTTAAAAGATCTCCAGACTATCATTTTTTGAAATCATTTGGCTGTCTATGTTATCCTTGGCTCAAACCTTATACATCCAACAAACTTGAACCTAGGAGCCTACAATGTATATTTCTGGGTTACAGTTTGCAACACAAAGGCTACAGATGTCTTCACTCCTCTACTGGCAGAGTGTACATTTCTAGAAATGTTGTGTTTGATGAGAATACTTATCCTCTCAGATCACAACCATTATATTCTACACCTACTGATTCTTTTACAGATCCTGCAACAGCTTGTGATTCTACACTTATATCAGTTGCACCACTTCAGTCTGAGATATCTACTTCTGTGTCAGATGTTATTTCAACCACTTCTCCACTTGTGTCAGGGTCCCCTATTTCTGTGACAGAGATTGGTCCTTCTGCTTCTACAACTATGTCAGACTTGCTTCCATCTACTGACGCTCCTTCTACTCAAGTACCAGAGGTTTCTTCTTCTCATCCCACTTCTTCTAACTCAGTCCCTCATGTTATAATGAATCAGCACAATATGGTAGCTAGAGGTAAAATGGGAATTAGAAAGCCTAAAGCTTATTGCTCTAAATATGCTTTGTCTGCTTCTATTGTTTCTACTACACCACCCCCTCTAGCAACTTGTGTTTCTCAAGACAAAAAGCATCCTAAATGGGGTCCTGCTTTAGTCAATGAATATGGTGCTTTACAAACAGCTGGTACTTGGTCATTAGTGGATCCAGACCCTTCTCAAAACTTGGTTGGTTGCAAATGGGTTTTTAAAGTAAAGCAGAATCCGGATGGTACAATAGAAAGATTTAAAGCAAGAATTGTTTCTAAGGGCTTCCATCAACAAGCTGGTCTTGATTATGATGAGACTTTCAGCCCTATAGCTAAGCCTACTATAATTAGAGTTCTTCTTTCTCTAGCTGTTAGTTTGGTTGGCACATTAATCAACTTGATGTGAGTAATGCTTTTCTTTATGGGGATTTGCAAGAAGAGGTTTATATGACACAACCACCTGGCTTTATTGATCCAGATCATCCTCATAAAGTTTGCAATCTCCACAAATCTATTTATGGTCTCAAGCAAGCTCCATGAGCTTGGTATGAGAAGCTTATGAATGTTCTTTTTTGGTGGCTAGAAGAAGTACAGGTGGCTACTGCATCTTTTTTGGTACTAATCCCATATCCTGGTCAAGCAAAAGACAAGCCACTGTTGCTAGATCAAGCACAGAGGCAGAGCACAGATAACTTGCAAATTCAGCTGCAGAGGTTGTTTGGATGTGTCGGCTTCTAAAGGATCTCCATCTTTTTCTGCAACTCACTCCAACTATACAATGTGACAACATCAGTGCCATCTCTCTTTCTTCCAATACTGTTTTTCATATCCGCATGAAACATCTTGTTGTGGATTTTCATTTTGTCAGGGAGTTGATTCATTCTAAGTCGTTACGGGTTCATTATGTTTCTACATTGAACCAAGTTGCAGATGTTTTCACCAAGGGTCTTGCCAGTCCCAGATTTCAGTTTCTTAGAGACAAGTTGCAGGTTCATCCTTCTGGGCACCTCAACTTGAGGGTGGATATTAGACAGGTTGTCACTTAACAGCTGTCTCTATTTCATTTGCTCTAGCTGATCATAGCTGTACCATCTCTTATCTTACACGTGCCACTAACTGATTAGTCCATTGCTTTGCTGAGTCATCTGTAATGTCGGTTCTTGTATTGAGAGTATAATAACTCTGCCTGTCATTTTTGTTGGTAGTTAAATAGAATATTCAGACTTTGTCTGGTTTTATCATTTTTATAATTTCTGTAATAATGTTCTTGAATAGATGATAGTTTCATCAAGAATATAATTCCATTAAAAACAACCACGGGAAGTGAAAATACTCGTCTCGAGAAAGTTAGAGGTTTGCATTGTGTATCAATCTTTAGACATTAAATTTAAATCTGTGCGTACTTTACAAAATTAAAACCAAACAGAGAAATAAAATAAAATGATTTCTTCACCTCATCTTGTACGACACATGATTTCACTGTTAAGAAGAAAAAAAAAAGGTACATGCGTGTGTTTAGAATCAATACCATCAAGCTTTAAAATGAATAAAAGCATCCACTTGTTTCACCTCAGCATAGTACTCAGGATCCCATTAGAGCCAATTGATTACACTGTACATGCATAAAAAAATAAAAAAAAAATATATATATATATAGATCAGACAACTAAACTAAATCGCAAGAGGAAGAAACCATAAAAAACCCAACAATACCCGTAAGTGAAAAGCTAATTTGCTCAAGAGCTTTATATAAAGAGATTTATATAAAGAGAAAATTCCATATAATTGGAATTAATATGAGTCGATATCTAAAATTTGCGCAATGTTTATGATTTTTGTCGCAGTAACATATCTCTGGGACTTGATATGTTAATTACCCTGCAGAGTCCATACGTGGATAAGCTATACATCATTGAGTAATAATGGTTACTATACCCAAGCTATGAAGAGTAACATAAAATTATAAAATTGACAGCTGTGGAAGAAAACTTCGACCGGAAGGAACATTGATCGTTATTTACCTTTTAGGATGACCTCCGACAGAAACACTTGTGCATTTCTGACAATCTTATGAGCATCCTGACAGCAAACAGGTATAATTGAAATCAACATAAAGTTATGGACGGAAAATATAAACTAACCCACAATCATACCCTAGTAAAAAAATTGTGGCATTTAAACATTTTATGAGGCATAAAAAGCTTATGATGATTGAAAAATCTTTCACATACCATGTGGACTTGGTGTCACAACAATTCTAACATTTTACACCACTAAAGTCTAGAATCCTAGGAAGAACGCCCCTTCAACTTTGTATGATGCAAGTTCTGAAGATTGCACTAATATAACTGCCAGTGACCACCGTCTTACCCCATACGAAAAGCAAAACAACAAATACTCAGTTTTAACAATCTTGATGGGTTAATAGACTGGCGTTGAAATCTAGAGTCATTCTGTGGCTCGTCCATAGAAATAAGATGTGCATCCATAGAACAACATCCTAGGAAACCTCTGTTCTTTAGTTACATGTATATTTGACAAAACCAAATTGCTGCAATTTGCACACGCAGATTAAGGACTAGTAACACAGGAAAACACTTAGTAAGAAAACACAGGAAAACACTTGGTATGAAATATGTTAATGCGGTAACAGGAAAAACAAAACTCGAATCTCGCTACCTCCAAAAAGCTGGAGAAAATGCTTCTTGGCTTTTCGTCTGTCGCCATCATTGGATGTTAGCGATAGTAAACCTCTAGAAAAGAAAAGCAAAAAATTATTACCTTCTATAAAATCCTATTATCCAGTGTTCTCATCAAAACAAACCCCTAATGGTTTCTCAAGAATGCAAAATGACAGACAAAATTCCCATGATTCAATTTCATTTGAAATTCGTGAATTGTCGTGAATTGATACCAGTACAAAATGCTGCAGTTTCAACATTTGGAATAAAATCGAACGACATGACGTAGAGATATCCTAATGGTAGATCATTTGTAGAACACATGCTCATATGATTACATGGAAGAGGTCATCATGCATTCTCATTATGAGGTCACAACTATCAATATATGATTATGATATTAATGTCAGGTTATGCAAGACGAAGTCAGTAGCCTCGATAATCAACATAAAAGGAAGCTTTTATCATCACAATGACACTACTTTGCTCATTTGTCAAGAGAATTCAGAACTGAACTGCATTATGACCCGAACCTTCTACTTGAACATATTGTAGTCAAAAAATAGTCATACCATCTTCTAGGAATGGACCGTGCTCAATATGCAACACGCAATACAATAATACATGTCTTTCTCGAGGAACACATTCTTGAACTTGGATAGCTCGCTAGTCTCCTCAACATAAAAAACTAAAAATGCTTTGACTAATGGTTCCTTTTAGAGAATTAGCAAGTGCATCACTCACTGCCAATAAATATTTGCACATTTCTGACAATGTGAAACATGTCTCACAAAAGGAGCATTTATATTTAATAAGTCTTAGTGCCAAAGATGAAAACGTCTATAAATCAATTTCAATGTATATCATTAACAATTAACAATTAAATATGTTTTCATAAACAATTAATGAGTTTTTACTATATTCCAGTATTTTGTTACTCTTCACATCTCTCCCCACAGATGGAAATTCCTCTAGTTAGAAACAATTTACGCTTTAATTATGCTAGTATAACATCAACCGTACTTGTACACATAAAAATTTTAATTGATCACATCATCATCTCGCTAAAGAGATCCATGCACATAAAAATAGTAACACACAAACACAGACACACAAACAAACAAAAAACGACCGCAAATTCATACATTTGAAAATGAGAGAGGGAAGAGATTATAACATTATGTAACCGTGCAACATCATAATCCATCTATTAGCATAAATGCTACACTTGGTTTTGGCTGCTCATCGTAACCTTTAGCTACCTTTAGGAGCATAACATACCATGTAGAATTGCACATACATAAAAAGTATTGTAGAGCTAATATTTCCAATTAGAAGTATGTAAAGTTTCAGCCTACTCAAATAACATCGCCATCTGTGGGAGTCGAACCCACAACAAAATGGTTGAGAACCATGTGCTCTTCCACTTGAGATAAGACAACAAGTATCATTTCCTAAATTTAAGTGGGATTTAATAGAGGGACACTTAAGCGCATATCATTCATAGGCATAAAGGATGATCAATCAGAGAATTTCACCTTCAGCTCACTTATATCAGGTATGCAGTATCCTTATAAACAAAGTCATGAGCAGAGCATAATATAGAGATCTTGAAAGTTGATTCAACCCCAGTGAGCTCTTGAAAGTTGATTCAACCCCAGTGAGCCCTTGTTTGTATGTATATCAGGTATACATACAAACATCTCAGCATAAAATGTTTATTATCATAAAATCAAAATAAAAAGAAAAGAAACAAAACATAGTTTCTCATGTATGTTGAACTACATGCGTTTGAGATAGTTAATTAGTGCATGTCAACAAAATACCATGTCTTCTTGACACTCATGTAAACCAATTAAAGACACTGGAAAAGTACATTTTCAGGTAAATATTGCAACGTAGTTGAACAATTATACCACAAATTAAAACAATAACCCATCCATGTAAAATCATACGAAGACCCGAAAAGCGAACAATAAATTGCACCTTTATATGGCGTTACTCGTGAAATTCCTGAATTCTCTCCTTCAATGTTCTTCTTCGGTTGTAGTTAGGATACAAAAGATAAAAGGCAATTTCATTAGGGTCGTATACCAAGGTCTAATTCAGGCCCGAGGCAAATTTGTGTAGGATTGAATCTCAGAGCTTCTCGCACATCCGGAGTTTTTCGAGAAAAAGTAGAATTAACTGGCCATAGTATAAAAAACTTTGTTAGTGCATCAAGTCTGTCTAGCCCGGCTAGGATTTCTTTACCCACCCTAAAATAGAAGAGTTGACGACTTTGAGTCGCAAGTGAAGTGCATTCTAACTTGGTTCATATGGAAAATCCATTTTATATCATATAGAGAGCTCCTCTGGTATTGAGAAGGATTTACCGCAAGCTGCAGTTCTTCCATGCCAACTTAGCTTCCCGGCGATGCTATTGACATAACAACCGGTACACCATAGGTTGGCCCAACCCAATCCTCTCGTACTAGGGTTGGCTCCTCTCGGTTCTCCATTTAGCACCAACAGTAGATAGGAACTGAAAGTCACTCGACTGAAAGGAGAGGAACTGACTCGACCGAACAAGACTTTCTTTGTCAATTCGATAAAGTGTCTATCTATGTCAATTCGACGTTGACTGACCTACTCAATGTCACAACCGGCCCAACTAGGTGCGGGTAATCAAGCTAATGTAATTAGGAAGGCACTTCGGATCCAATCACCTCTATCTAACTCCCGGTCAAGCTGAGATATTGACATATCTGTTGTTTTGGGGTCCCGGTGGGGTAATCTGCTAATCCGTTTCTGGCTCCTTAACTTTTATTTAGAACTCTTTT
The DNA here is from genome assembly GCF_003573695.1 of Papaver somniferum. Lineage (NCBI taxonomy): Eukaryota > Viridiplantae > Streptophyta > Magnoliopsida > Ranunculales > Papaveraceae > Papaver > Papaver somniferum. The sequence goes on along the minus strand of NW_020651304.1, from coordinate 2,131,886 downwards.
TAAAATCTCCTTTACAGGGACACATCTACTCCAGTATAGTCTACTTCCCAATTCGTAATTTATCTCGAGAAGCTACTTACTAATAAACTGGAGGCAATGAAAGAGACGCTCAATCCCTCTGTATAGGTGGTTCAGACCTAGGGAGCAGGAAGCTTCTCAAATAAGTCGTGTTTTCTGTGGTTTTCCTATGTTGCAACTTTTGTACCAATTCGATCGATCCTGAATGGATCGGCTAAACATTCTATTAGGGAGCCCGTTCTTGACTCTTCGTGGTATTCATTCTCGTTCGGCTCTTGGAATTACATCTAGCAATGGTTGGAACAACTCGCAAAATTCAACGACTTCACCTACTTCATTACCCCTAACCGTTTCCCGTACCTCTATTGAAATAGAATGGTTTCATGTTCCTTCATCGATTGGTTATTCCTTTCTCTTCGTCTCTCTTTTTCCCATTTTGGTCTCGATTTGTTTAAAAGATTGAAGAGAAAGGAATAACCCTAAAAGCATTTTTAACTCACGTTGATTTCCAGTCTCATCTCAGAAGAATGGTCCAGGTCCTTAAAGGCGTTCTAACTAAGAAAAGCCCTCCTTCTGTAGTCCACTCTCTTGCTTTAGCTGGCTAACAAACTCGTACCCGATAGCATGTGAATTGGTTCGTTTCGGACGTCGTAGTACTTCCCTCACTTCTTTCATTCTATTGACGAACTGCAGTACTCCCCACACTTCTATCATTAGCAGACCTGAGACTGGCTTGAGTTATTTAGTTACTACTTACGGTTGCTGATTGATTGGAGTGATTCCGGTCCCCCGCTTCATCTCTATATATTAACTAGAAGTTTAGAAGCTAATCCCTTTCTTAATCGATTCTAGTGGCCTTTGTTCACCGGTTAGTTCATTCGCATCTGGATCTGGAGCTCACTTATAACGTCAATCGAAACCAAAAATTTCATAGAAAAAGTAAAACGCGAAATTCATTCACTGCAACTGCTAGCGCCTATCTTCTCATTTATCCGAGTCTCTCCAATCCGAGGGTTCTAAACCACAAGCCTCGCGCTGGTTACTGGGATTCATAAGAAACAGAGTAGATGAGATCAAGAAGGAGGATAGGTCCACTAGTAAACTTTAATTAAAGAATAAAGTTCATCTGATTGTTCAGTTCCACCAGCCACCCGCGGCCAACCTATAGATAAGCGAGTAGATCAAGAAGCGATCAAATTTAATAAATGGATGACTTTCAAAATCCTCGAAGACGAGCACGTCCCTTATAGACGTAAAGAAAGGACTGGGTCCTTTCTTGACACAAGTTTGCCGTAATGCTGGAGCTATGGCGAATGCATCTCATTGATGCGTGAGATGATTTGACTTTATCCAAGTCCTTTCTTTGCGTCTATAGAGGACGTGCTCGTATTCGAGGATTTGAAAGTCATCCATTTATTAAATTTGATCGCTTCTTGATCTAACTGGTGGCCATCCAACTACTTATAAATTGTTTGCCTGCAATGATCATATCTGAACCCATTAGTCCAATCCAAATACAGTATATATTAGATCGAATTTGCATTAAAACCGAATAAATTTGTGATGACTTGCTTGGAAAGAGGCGTGACTAATGGTGAAATATTAAAAGAACAGAAATTATTTAAAATTGGCGGGATTTGTCATTATGCATCCTTATGCTCCTGAAAATAGAATTAGAACAAAACTAAGTCCAATTTTAAAAGGTAACTGTATTTGCGAGCAGAGGAACTAAAGAACCAAGCTCCTGTAAATGTTATTGGATGTACCCAAGCTTTCACTGCAACACAAATATATTATGTAATCCTAAAAGAGTAACACCCTATAAACAGATAACTAAGTTGATCAACATCAAACATCTCTAAAACCTGAAATTTAGGCCCAGAAACCCCAAAATAGATTTCTAAAAATGGGAATACATAGTGATAATCTCTTCAACAGCAAGAGTAACAACTTTCACCCTAAGATTCATTTCAACCATTTTTCTGGAGCATCTACTACCGTTAATACAAAAATCTCTTGTTAAACAAATATCCCTTCCAAATTTGCATATTTTTTGTTAAAAAAAGCACCCCCTTAAGAATCTGTATCTTAGAAGAAATCTTAGCTCATGAAACTATGTAGGGACAGGAAAAGAGGGTTCTTTAGCTCATCAATTTACGATTCTGATTTTTCAATTTTTAGGGAGACGGGGAGAGAAAAGATCTCACACACTTGTTTAATCCTAAAAAATATAGTATCCGAACTCAAAATCGTTGCACATGAAAAAGAGCAAAACTCCTGCAACGCTTTTGTGAAAAAGAACAAACGCCACCAAAGCATTCGCCAAACAACTCAAAAAAATGGAATCTCCAAAACATAAGAATATACATGATAAATTAAAAGCAATTCATAAATCAAAAGAAAACAAAGAAAATGAGCAAACCCAAATTAGAACATGAGTTAGTAGAGAAGACCACTCCGCCATTCTGACTAACACAACAAAAAGATCACTCTGCAATTCTAACACCGATAAGTAGTATAAATTTATACTTCGTCATTTATTTGTCAAATGAGGTAATGATATTTCTAATGGTTGTTCCATTTGCATTTGCTGCTATTTATTTAATAGAATAGAAAGAAAAATGGAATTGGATGGGGGTAAGAACTTACTGAGTTTAGTTCAGAATATGCTCACCTCAAAAGGGAATGGGTTAAGAACTTACCCTCCTGATTCACAAAGCTCTTTTTTTTTTTAATTTGGAGCCTGCCACAGATTGAAACATTTAGCGTGGGTCTTTGCACTATTATTTGTTTTCCCCATCACTAACAAAGATCCCACTTCGTGTTATCTCCTTCATTTTATATCCATAAGATGCCTTCCTGAAAAGAAAAAAAAATGTATAATGCTTTTCAAGGTTGTAGGCAAAATTCGACGCAGTTACTGATTATAAGCGATTTTGATGCAGTTACTGATTATAAGCGATTTTGATGCAATTATTGATTAAGAGCAATAATTTTAGACTTTTTAAGATGAACAAACCTTCCGGGCAAATCGTCAAACAACTAACACACATATTGGTTGGTTCTATGTGAAATCCATATAAAATCTAACAGCAACATCACTGAAACACCAATAAACAAATAAACCCACATCAGTTGAAAGATCATTAAGATTTCTTAGGGTTTAGAAACATTTACCTTCTTTAGTAAAGCTATGATCAACATAAAAAGTGTTTTTTTTTTACAAACAAAGTGTTGATATAAGCAACCGATTGATCGCAGCTTCGAATGCAAAATTTCTCCTCGATCACAGCTTCGAATGCAAAATTTCTCCTTGAAAAAAATAAAAGAAAGTGCATCAAAATAGACAATATGATAATTATGATGACAACCAAATAAGAACAATCAAACATAACAAATAAGAAAAATTAGGGTTCTGATAGTTCTGGAGGAGACTGAAGAAGAGAGAGGGAGAAAAATTAGTATTCTTTTCAACGTCCTTGCTTGCCATTAATAGACCAACGACCAAATCAATGATAAAAAAAAATCTTTTTTTACCATTAAACGTATTTGCGTACATGCCAATTTTCTGCATGAGCTCTGCGTAGAAGTGTTATTCCATCATAGCTTGTATGTGAATTCAGGATTAACTGCCAATGATAGCATTTGTTTCCATCGAATAGACATGCAAACATACCATAGTTTCAATAGAATTTTCGAAGTTTTTAGATTTCATTCTTGGTTTTCTGGATACTTCCGTAAACTCAGAATTAACTGCCAATGATAGCATTTGTTTCTATTGAGTAGACATGCAAAAATACCATAGTTTGAATAGAATTTTCAGAAGTTATTAGATATTATCCTTGGTTTTGGGTACGTCATTATATTTTTTTAAAATACGGAAATTCACAGATTTTTTTCGCAAAAATTTTCTTTTCTTTTTCCATAAAGATATTCACGCTTTTTTTTCCATTTTTTTTTCGACAACCAATCTGAAGGTCCATTTTATTAAAATCATGTAAACGCGGTGTAAGAATCTGCTAAGCTATCACTCGGTTTGGAGCGTAAGATCGAGCCAATTCTATTAAAAATTAATGGTCACGAAATGTAGGGGTATAAGTTGTTTTTCAACCAATCAGGAGCGAGGGTTTTGTTCACCGGCCAATGAAAGGGGAGGTTACCGCAACTCTCGACATGAAGTGAGAGATGGCGTCGGGTTTTTATGTTGTATTTTATTAAAATCATGTAAACGCGGTGTAAGAATCTGCTAAGCTATCACTCGGTTTGGAGCGTAAGATCGAGCCAATTCTATTAAAAATTAACGACCACGAAATATAGGGGTATAAGTTGCTTTTCAACCAATCAGAAACGAGGATTTTGTTCACCGGCCAATGAGATGAGAGGTTACCGCAACTCTCAACGTGGAGTGAAAGACGGTGCGGGGTTTTTAGGTTGTTGATATTTATAAATTTTAACATTGAAACAATTTCTATTCAGAAAAACTTCTCGTTACGAATCGAATGGCGCTTTAAATCTGTTCCCGTACATCATCTTCCTTGTTTTCCTCTCCAATTTCCCTTAAATCCCAAACCCTAACATTTTCTTCATCTACACAATCAAAATCATTTACATCTGAAATTTTCCCAAAATCTCAAACTCTTGTTTTTCATTCACAAAATCTAAAGCAAAATCATTTTCTTTTCAAATTCGTCAGAAAAACCCATTAGTCATCACATTTGCATTTTAACTTTTAGATTCAAATTTTAAATTTAAACCTTCCAGCACTTCTACTAAATCGATTACTTTGGCGATATAAATCAGCACAAAACAAATCGAAAAGGCAGAAGCTGCCAAAAAAGGTATTGATTTGTTATCTTCTTTTCTCCCATCCCCCCTTTTTTTACATCTTTGTTAAGTTAAATTGAAGAAATTGGTTTCGGACATATGGTGTTTGTGATATTGCCGCTATCAGTTTTAGTGATCAATTCCGATTGAGATTCTTTTTCTTTTATCATTGTGGCACTTGATTTAACTGACTAAGCGTCTAAATATATTATTAATTTAGTTTGTGATTGAAATTCAGTAGTTTTGACTTTGAACATAATGTGTTTGCTTAGTTGAACTTCTTAAAGCGTTAAATTAAGCTTAAAGGTTGTTGTTAGTCATCTTATGTCTTCAAACTTGGTACTTGCCAGGGTCATCTAAATACATTATGGGGGGTTTACATGCAGATATCTCAATACATGAACGTAGTCAGATACTCAGATGGAGTTTTTTTTTTTGAGTTCCCAGGAAGTTTGTTATGAATTAGCTTAAACTAATAAAAGAGTCACCACTTTATGGATCGTTGTTATGCACTTAGTAATGTAAGATTAGTGATACTTACTTGAATATTTGGATTCAGAATTGTGTCTGTCCTTATTGTTCTGTGACTATTTGGTCGATAATAGTTGATGTCGGTGGATGAGAAATGTGATATTCTTATTGCTAGGCTAGGATCTGTATTATGATGACTATCTTCGTATTACCTGTGCATACCCGGGACAGGGGCGGAGCCAGAAACTATGAGATGGGGGTGCAAAATTTGCTAAGGGGTGCAACAAAAAAATTTTAGGGGTGCAAAAGAGCAAAAATAAGCTTATGTATAAGAAAAAAATTCTTGTTGGGCCTATATTAGGCTTTGGAGCCAGCTGGGCAGGGGTGCAACTGCCCACCCTTGCAATGGGCTGGCTCCGCCCCTGACCCGGGAGCTGAGCCTATGAAATAGTCGGGGCATGTGGTCCGGGTCAGATCAAATTAAAATTACCCGCGATTAATATGGTGAATGCTAATTAATATGTATCTGTACGATTTTTGTTTAATATGGTTTAATGTTAATTCTAATTTGCAATTGTTCTCAGATTATGAAGTTCATTGCAGTATTGCTGAGAAGCGACAATGAAGTTGCTTTGAAGGAGTTGGATAACTCGTGTGCTATACCAAAGTCCCATTCTTTCTGGTGGTTTGAATCAGAAAGTGTGATTATATAGAGGAAAGTGTGAAATCTTTGATCTATGTCATTACCCAGGTATAATGGTCATCTGAAGCAAGTGAATGGATTCAATTTTTGAATTGTAGCAGACTTCATATTTCGCTGGAAAAAGGGTACCTCGAGCCGCTAATCTTGGCCCATTACACAGATTTCTAAATGATCTGGCTGAAGAACGACTTACAATTAATCATCCATTGTAGGAAGATGAGTTAAATTTTTTAAACTTCACCTTATATAAGTTCAATGCACTGATTTCAGGTTGTGCTTTTCCATTCAGAGACACTACATGGATATATACATGACAAATTCCTTAGAAATTTCCTGCATCAAAATTGTGCATTCTATTTGAACTTTTTGTCCATGGTTCTCGGCTTCATAACTGCAATGGTAGTATCTTAAGCAAGATCTAGGAATTTATTGCACTGTAAAGATGGGATAAGTGCTACTTATAATTTAGTTTGGTTATTAGATAATAAAATACTTTGCTATAGAATGCAAGTGTGTAGAAAATTCCATTGCTAAGACTGTCAGCTTTTAATCCATGAAAAAAGATACCATTAGTTGCATTCTGTTCTAGTATTTGCTTTAATTGTAAGGTTAACAATTGTGTAGCACTAATTCCAACTTTTCTTGGTCAGCCATTTGCATTATAGAAGTTACTGTAATTTGTAAGCCTTAATAGATATAAAGCTACAACTCATAGCTCTTCAGAGACTCCTTTTTTTTTTTTTACTAATTTTGGTGTTGAGTTCATTAGCGTTCTACTGTCCAAATTTCTTACACAAAGTTAGTTAAATGAACCTCATAAGATATAAAGTAGCAAGGACTGGAGGTGTTGGGGAATCGAGTGTATTATCATTCACCCTTAGAAAAAATGGAACCATGTTTTGAAATCCGACCTCCTCTAACTATCACTTAGCTGTAGCTGTGTAGCCGCAGGAAAACTTAATTGAGACATCATTGTCAACGTTAACTATGTAAATGAGTTCCAAGTTTACACTTGATACCTTAAACGGTAAGGAAATCAGAACACTGAGTGTATTCCCTAATCTAAAAGTTCACAGCAAAGTTCATATGTGAGTTCAGTAGATATATAACAAAACCTCAGGGTTGACAATGTTTGTAGTTGTAAGGTCTTTGGTTTCATTCGGTAGTAGCACAGTTATTCTATGTGCGGCGGTGCATCTAGACAATGCTACGCAAAGTTGACTGTGGATAAACATAGGAGTGCATAGATCGATGCCAACGTATTTCACCGACTGTCTTTGTGACTTGTTGATTGTCATAGCATAAGCAGGATGTACAGGAAACTGACGCCTCGTCAGGTTAATATTCATCTCTCCAGTCTTTTCGGCAGTTAAAATCTTGGCTTCAATCACATGTTGTCCACATCTAGTGACCAACAGTCTTGTGCCGTTGCAAAGACCATCACTTGGTGCAAGGTTTCTCAACATTGTAATGGGGCATCCAACTTTTATATCTAACTTGAACTGAGGCATTCCAGGTGGATTTAAATTCTGCAGGTATTCGCTGGAAAGGTGCGGAATATTTCCAGCATCATCTGTGCTTAACTTGTCTGCAACAAGGTACGTGTACATGTCCCTGTCTAATTTTTTCATAGCTTCTGCATTAGTCTTTTGCACAATCATCATTCTGGGCCGACAATGTAACCCGCTCAGTAAAACGTTCTGTAGATACTCTTTCTTCTGTTCCCAACCATGGGTAAACACTACACCATATCTTGGTTTTATCAACACTTCATTTACGGAGGTGCGCAACAATATAAACGTTGTACATTTAACAACGTTAATATCCGTTGCACACCAGATTATCCGTTGCACAAATTATTTATATTTCATTTACTAAATTAAATTAGTGGTACAACGTATGGTCAACTCCTACAACCGTTGTACATCATGTGGTCTTTTTGTAATATACACTATGTTCATGGGATTTTGTTAGTTTTATTTATTTATTAATTTTCTGATTTTATTTTATTTTTCTTGTTTCAAAAATATACGTCTCTCTCTGTCTCTCTTTATTTTTTTCATCGGCTCAACCTCTGTTTAGTGTCATACCTCATGCAGTCTTAGGTATTAAAGACAAAATTTTTAGCTCGGTATTTACCATGAAAATGCTTTAGAACATCATTGATATGCTTCTACCATTTAGATATCCTCACTGATATAACGTGGTTTCTTTTGTTCAAATAGTACCTTGGTTCTTTGAAGTACATATTGATTACGTTCTTTGTCATTGCATAATTTTTCAGCAAACTGCCAAAATACAAATTTATTTTGAATTCATTAGTCTTGTATATTGAAAAGTGGGGGTACAACAACCACACCTAATATTTCGCTTAGCAATCTGTATGGACAAATTCCAATATACTTTCTAGAGAATCAACTAGACAATCAGACTCAATCTAGATAAAAGTATATCAACGAGTTTATATCTCAATCTCTCAATTTGATCTTTACTCAAGCAAATAGAAATCTGCGAGTCTTTATCAAAGAGAGATAACTTGGATGGTACCAAAGACCAATATCCAAGTGTCAATCAATTTAAATCAACAACCAAAAGGTCGGATATTCTAATTGATTGAACAACGCACAACCTGTGATATTTCCAATTATATAACAAAATATAATGCGGAAAAAAGAAATAACACAGACACCAGAATTTTGTTAACGAGCAAACCGCAAATGCAGAAAAACCCTGGGACCTAGTTTAGATTGAACATACACTGTATTAAGCCGCTACAGACACTAGCCTACTCCAAACTAACTTCGGTCTGAACTGTAGTTGAACCCCAATCATTCTCACACTGATCCAAGGTACAGTTATGCTTTTACGCCTCTGATCCCAAGAGGATGCTACGTACTTGATTCCCTTAGCTGATCTCACCCACAACTAAGAGTTGCTACGACCCAAAGTCGAAGACTTTAATAAACAAATCTGTATCACACAGAAAAGTCTACGGTGATAGATAAATTCGTCTCCCACGAATATACCTATGAGTTTTGTTCTTTTTTTTGATAAATCAAGGTGAACAGGAACCAATTGATAAACCGGACTTATATTCCCTAAGAACAACCTAATATTGTCAATCACCTCACAATAATCCTAATCGACGCAACGAAAAAAGATATTGTGGAATCACAAACGATGAGACGAAGTGTTTGTGATTACTTTTCTATCTTGCCTATCGGAGATATAAATCTCGAGCCAATTATTACAATCGTACTCGCAACGATAAAAGATGCAAGATCAGATCACACAACTACAAGAAAAGTAGTATCGGTCTGGATTTACAATCCCAATGAAGTCTTTAAGTCGTTAACCTGGTTTAGAAGAAGAAACCAAAGGTTAAAGGAGAACCGACTCTAGCTATGCAACTAGTATCACACGTAAGCTGTGGGCATTAGGTTTCCCAGTTGCTAGAGTTCTCCTTTATATAGTTTTTCAAATCAGGGTTTGCAATCAATGTTATCTTGGTAACAAAGCATTCAATATTCACCGTTAGATGAAAACCTGATTAGATTCAAGCTAATATTTCTCAATCGTTGGATCGAAAACTTAGCTTGTTACACACAAATGAAATGTCCAATTTTGGGTTTACGAACCGTTCCCGAACATTAACATTTGTTGGTTCAACAATAGTTAACCAAATTGTTAGCCATATGATTACTTTCATATCCACCATATTCTTCTTCACCATAACTAGTTCAAATGAATCAAATGAACTAGTTAGAGAGTTGTTCAATTGCTTAGATCATATGTAACTACACAAGACACAGTCGAAGCAAAAACGGTTTGATTCACTCGAATCGGTTCATGAACTTTATAGCCATGGTTTGCAAAAGCATTCCTTAGTTTATATAAACATGAGTTCAAGAACAACCGGTTTTAGATATAACCTGCTCAAGTTCGCGGACTGGGTTCGCGGACTTAAGCTCACAAAAGGAGTTCACAAACTCCAGCAGAAATTCTCGGGTCGAGAACTTCCGCCAGTTCACGGACTTGGCTCACGCCACATTCCGTTTCTCTTGATCAACAAAGTTCGCAAACTTTGGTTCAAGGAATAATGACTTATACATATATGTGTTTCCACAACAATGCTTATATCCTACCAATGATTATGTAATCTAAACTCTCATTTCAATCATTGAAACATTCTCAGAGGACGGATATAGCTATTATTCACAGACCATTTTTCGTCAGAGCAATTTCCAAAGTGATTGAAACATAACATGACATTCGTCACTAGGTAAAGATGAATTTGGCTAAAGCGAAAGCTTACCAACACATATTTCGAGAAATAGATAGGCGAGTTACACTCGGCTCGAAATAGCAAATGTGTATAATGAAAGTCTATACATCAACACGACTTTTGTCTCAAGGGTAGGAGATAGAGTAGATAGACTTTCGAGTGACAAATAAGTTCAAGTCTTCGCATACCTTTTAGTCGATGAAGATGCACCAGTACCTTGAGTAGTCCTTCGTCTTGTATGATGATTGCCATGGAGTCTTGAGCTCAACTACACTTTTTATCCTAGTCCGAGACATTTAGCTATGTAGGCTAGAAATCAAGACTTATAGTTTTGATCACTAACATTGACAAACATGCTTGAGATAGCAACACATGCGAGTTCGACCGAGCAATGCTCTAACAATCTCCCCTTTGTCAATTTTAGTGACAAAACTATTAATACATATGGAATACCAAAAATAAATAAATTAACTTTTGTAGCTCCTATTCCACATGCCTAATCTTCAACATTACTCGAAATCTTCGTCACTTCCAAGTACTCCAATGATCCCAAAGGTTGTAAGTTTAGCATCATCGTTGTTGAAAATCCGTAGCTATAACAACAAGAAAACAATAGTTCTCAATCATTATTATACAGTGTCATAGTATCATTACACATCGTCAAAGTCCAATTGTATCACAACTTCAACAACAATATTATGGTGATATGTATCACTCCCCCTTAGTCAATACTCCGTCTCATATGGAAACCACTCCCCCTTACATAATGATCCGAAAACCATATGTATCTGTAGTGTGAACTACATGTTAATTCTCCCCCCTTTTGTCAATAAAATTGGCAAAGGTACAAGAACAGGATCCTAATAAAATTTACGAAAGAGACATTTCTTGACCAGAAGAAGGTAAAAATATATCATCTTGTTTATATGCAATCATAAAGCCGAAGCTAAATGCATTCACCAAGGAGTTTAAAGATACAAGATAACCCCTATAATATTCCACAGCCGCACTCCCCACAAAGATTTGGCAATTAAGCGCAAGTTCAAAAAGAACTCTCCCTCATTTAATGTCATTCCCGAAAGGACAACAAGAGCGACCTTAATTTCGAAAGAAAAGAAGGATTTCTTTTGACATAACACTCAAAGAACTCTGACAGAAAAAAAAAACAATCCTACGGAAACAAATACAGAATTGAAGTAAACACTTACTGGAGTTTCAAACTCAATTTCCCAAAAGATCGAGATAAGCACAGGGGCAAGAGTCATAGAAACACTTAATGAACCAAAACAACACCAATAGACTGTCGTAAGCGTTGAAAAGTAGCAGTGTCTAATGGTTTGGTGAGAATATCAGCCAATTGTTGTTCGGAAGGCACAAATTCTATACTTATGATACCATTTTCATAAAGATCTCGAATAAAATGGTACCTTATATCAATGTGCTTTGTTCTTGAGTGCTCAACGGGATTCTTAGTGATTCGAATCGCACTAGAGTTATCACAAAAGATCTTCATTATTCCAGCATCAATTCCATAATCAGCTAGCATTTGTTTCATCCAAAGGAGTTGTGTGCAACATGAGCCAGGTGAAATATATTCTGCTTCACATGTAGACATGGATTGTGAATTCTGTTTCTTGTTATGCCAAGCCACAAGATTCAGTCCTACATAGTAGAAACCCCCTGATGTACTTTTTCTGTCTTCTACACATCCTGCCCAATCAACATCTGAATAAGCAGAAAGGTCAGTGTTAGTATCAAAAGTGTAAGATAGACCATACCCGACAGTGTGATTGACATATCGTATGATCCTCTTTGCAGCTGCAAGATGAGATTCCTTTGGATTAGCCTGAAACTAGCACAACAACCAACACTAAAAGAAATATCAGGTCTAGTGGTTGTAAGATATAAAAGGCTACCAATAATAGATCGATACAATTTTTGATCTAGTTTTACTCCTTTCTCATCTTTGTGTAGTTTACCAGTAGTCGGCATCGGTGTCAGTTTTGGACTTGACTTATCTAGACCGAATCTTGTAACAAGATCCCTTGCATATTTTTCTTGAGATAAGTAGATTCCATCCTTATGTTGCTGAATTTGTAATCCTAAAAAGAAATTTAACTCACCAACATTGCTCATTTCAAACTCTTTAGCAAGTGAAACTTGAAAATCCTTTGCAAGCTTCTCTGAAGTTGAACCATAGATGATATCATCTACATAGACTTGAGCAATGACAACATTTTTCCCACTCCATTTGGTAAACAAAGTTTTATCAGCTCCACCTCTTGAAAAAACTTTTCTAATAAGAGAAGTGATAAGTTTTTCAAACCAGGCTCTAGGTGCTTGTTTTAACCCATATAATGACTTTTTGAGCTTAAGAACGTGATCTGGGTAATCAAGGTTTTCAAATCCTTTAGGTTGAGCAACATAGACTTCTTCCTTTAGAATTCTGTTTAGGAACGCGGATTTTATATCCATTTGGAAAAGTATAACCTTGAGATAACAAGCATGAGCTAATAAAAGTCTAACGGACTCAAGACGTGCCACATGAGCAAAGGTTCCATCAAAGTCGATACCTTCAATTTGTGAATATCCTTGAGCGACAAGTCTGGCTTTATTTCTGATAATTGTGCCAAATTCACCAGACTTGTTCTTGTCCATTTTGTTCCAACAATATTAACATTGGAGGGACAAGGTACGAGTTCCCATACGTCTTTTCTTATAAATTGATTTAACTCTTCATGCATTGCATTCACCCAAAAGGGAACGTTCAGAGCTTCATCAATATTTCTCGGTTCTACTTGTGACAGATAACAACCAAAATTGCACATGTTTTGAAGTTTCCCTCTAGTCTTAGTTGTAGAATCTCTTCCTACAATAATATTGTTGGGATCATGATTCCTTTGAACCCGTAGGTATCGTGGAGGGACACGTTCTTGTTCGTCAGGAGTATCCTGATCAGTGCTCTTCTCCTCGTCACTAGAAATATCAGGATCAGCAATAGTTGGGATAACTTCAACTGATTCTGGTATTTCTTTGACTTTCTCAATTGTCTCGGTTGGAGGAAATTCAGCAGGAGGATTATTATGATGAAAATCACTAATATCATCGATGATAACATTTCCAGATTCCATCATGACTTGAGTTCTGAGGTTAAACACTCGAAAACCACGGCTATCAGAAGCATAACCAAGAAAGATACCTTCATCACTTTTGGTATCGAATTTGCCTCTCTGTTCTCGATCTTTTAGAATGTAGCACTTACTTCCGAACACTCTAAGATAGTGCAGGTTGGGTTTTATTCCATACCACTACTCATAAAGATAGTTTAGGGTATTAGACCGTAAGTAAACACGGTTGATCAAATAACATGTTGTAAAAACAGCTTCTCCCCAAAACCTTAGAGGTAGGTTTTTGCTATGGAGCATTACCCTGGCCATTTCCTGAATGTTCCTATTCTTTCTTTCTGCAACTCCATTAGCTTGAGGAGTAATGGGTGGTGAATATTGTTGAATAATTCCCAGTTCGTCACAAATTTCAAACACCTTAGTGTCCTTGAATTCAGTTCCACGATCGCTCCTAATTTTCTTTAGTTTGCGACCTTGTTCGTTTTGGATTCTTTTGACAATAATCTTGAATTCATCAAGGGTTTCATTTTTATGAGACAGAAATGCAACCCAAGTGAATCTGGTGTAATCATCTACCATAATTAAAGCATACTTCTTACCAGCAACTGTGGGTTGTTGAACTGGTCCGAAGAGATCCATATGAATTAAATCAAGTGGAGCTTTAGTGAGAATATCTCGAGATGATTTATGGTGAACTTTAGTTTGTTTGCCCTTTTGACAGGCACCACATACACCTTCAATCTTTGCATTGATTTTGGGAACGCCTCTAACAAGTTCTTTGTTAATGATCTTAGTTAGAAGACGATAGTTGATGTGACCAAAACGCTCATGCCAAAGATGTGTCGATTCCACCTTAGTCAAATTGCAACAATTGCTAAACTGAGTATCGAGAAGATAACAGTTGTTTTTACCACGAGTTCCTTGAAAAATTACTTTCCCAGTTTTGTCTACAATGTCACATCCATTTGCATTGAAGACAACTCAATGGCCTTTTTCACAAATTTGACTAATAAAAAGAAGATTTGCAGTCATACCTTTTACGTATACTACATCATGGATTTCAGGTACGCCGGGAAGTTTGATCGTCCCTTTCTTGCTAATGTAGCAACAAATCCCATGTCCGAAAGTTACTGGTCCTCCATCATAGTCGTCAGAAGAAACAAGCTATGTGAGGTCACCTGTCATATGTCTGCTACATCCACTGTCAAGAAACCATTGAAAGGGTGATGTTGATTTTAAATCAAAAGCTCTCATACTATTAGTACTTTCCTGTTTCGAGTTTCCTAATAGTTTTGTACGTCCTTTTAGAGAAGCACTAAGTTGTCTGTTTTTCGTGTGAAGATTACTTGCAACTTTCAGTCTCTTGTGGAAGGACATACAAGAATGTTGAAAATGATTCGAAGAATTACAAAAAAATCATGGGCCAACACTTTTGGAATCGCTAGAAAAGTTCTGAGTCATATCAGTTTTGACAATTTGTGAACGTTGTTTATTGCTTGACTTATGACTGTTCTTCAGAGAGAAGCAACTGGAGTTATTCAAATCCATTAAAGGGATTTTAACAGACTTCAAATCCTTAAGCATTACAATTTCTGCTATGAGATCAGAGTTAATCCGGATTTGTTTATCCAACTTTTTCTGGAGAATAACCAGTTTATTAGAACTTTCTCTACGATTGGTTTTTAATCCTGGTGAAGCGCTTCTAGAGACTTTTCTGTCCATAGAGTCAGATCGCTACAAACACAAACTTGTGAGGTCTTGAACGTGTTTGCCTGCTCTGATACCAATTGAAAAAGTGGAGGTACAACAACCACACCCAATATTTCGTTTAGCAATCTTTATGGACAAACTCCAATATACTTTCTAGAGAATCAACTAGACAGTCAGACTCAATCTAGATAAAAGTATATCAACGAGTTTATATCTCAATCTCTCAATTTGATCTTTACTCAAGCAAATAGAAATCTGCGAGTCTTTATCAAAGAGAGATAACTTGGATGGTACCAAAGACCAATACCCAAGTGTCAATCAATTTAAATCAACATCCAAAAGGTCGGATATTCTAATTGATTGAACAACGCACAACCTGTGATATTTCAATTATATAACAAAACATAATGCAGAAAAGAAATAACACAGACACCAGAATTTTGTTAACGAGGAAACCGCAAATGCAGAAAAACCCCCGGACCTAGTCCAGATTGAACATACACTGTATTAAGCCGCTACAAACACTAGCCTACTCCAAACTAACTTCGGTCTGGACTGTAGTTGAACCCCAATCAATCTCACACTGATCCAAGGTACAGTTATTCTCCTACGCCTCTGATCCCAGCAGGATGCTACGTACTTGATTCCCTTAGCTGATATCACCCACAACTAAGAGTTGCTACGACCCAAAGTCGAAGACTTTAATAAACAAATCTGTATCACACAGAAAAGTCTACGGTGATAGATAAATCCGTCTCCCACGAATATACCTATGAGTTTTGTTCTGTCTTTTGATAATCAAGGTGAACAGGAACCAATTGATAAACCGAACTTATATTCCCGAAGAACAACCTAGTATTATCAATCACCTCACAATAATCATAATCGACGCAGCGAAAAAAGATATTGTGGAATCACAAACGATGAGACGAAATGTTTGTGATTACTTTTCTATCTTTCCTATCGAAGATATAAATCTCGAGCCAATTATTACAATCGTACTCGTAACGATAGAAGATGCAAGATCAGATCACACAACTACAAGAAAAGTAGTATCGGTCTGGATTCACAATCCCAATGAAGTCTTTAAGTCGTTAACCTGGTTTAGAAGAAGAAACCAAAGGTTAAAAGAGAATCGACTCTAGCTATGCAACTAGAATCACACGTAAGGTGTGGGGATTAGGTTTCCCAGTTTCTAGAGTTCTCCTTTATATAGTCTTTCAAATCAGGGTTTGCAATCAATGTTATCTTGGTAACAAAGCATTCAATATTCACCGTTAGATGAAAACCTGATTAGATTCAAGCTAATATTTCTCAATCGTTGGATCGAAAACTTAGCTTGTTACACACAAATGAAATGTCTAATTTTGGGTTTACGAACCGTTCCCAAACATTAACATTTGTTGGTTCAACAATAGTTAACTAAATGGTTAGATATATGATTACTTTCATATCCACCGTATTCTTCTTCACCATAACTAGTTTAAATGACTCAAATGAACTAGTTAGAGAGTTGTTCAATTGCTTAGATATTATGTAACTACACAAGACACGGTCAAAGCAAAAACGGTTTGATTCACTCGAATCGGTTCATGAACTTTATAGCCACGCTTTGCAAAAGCATTCCTTAGTTTATATAAACATGAGTTCAAGAACAACCGGTTTTAGATATAACCTGCTCAAGTTCACGGACTGGGTTCGCGAACTTAAGCTCACGGAAGGAGTTCACAAACTCCAGCAGAAATTCTCGGGTCGAGAACTTCCGCCAGTTCGCGGACTTGGCTCAAGCCACATTCCGTTTCTCTTGATCAACAAAGTTCGCAAACTTTGGTTCAAGGAATAAGGAATTATACATATATGTGTTTCCAAAATAATGCTTATATCCTACCAATGGTTATGTAATCTAAACTCTCATTTCAATCATTGAAACATTCTCAGAGGACGGATAAAGCCGTTATTGATGAGTGCTAAAAAGTGCATATTTCTATATATTTTTCTTGGCATTTAACTCATCTTTTGTGCATTAATTCTACATTTTATCCCATATTCTGTATTTTCATTGTTTTCAGGAATATATATTTTTCTTACTTAATTTTGCATTTTTAGGTAATAAATAAAGTTTGGATGAATAGCAGAGCGGAAAAGAGCATAAAAGTAGTGAAAAGCCGGGAGGAATTACACAAGGAAGCCGCGAAGAATGTTGTGCACAAGACCAAAAGGCTAGAAGTGGGCTTGAAGAAGAAGAATTGTCCTTAAAGAAGATATGGGCTTGGCATACCCAAGGCCCAAAACCCTTACTCAAACACATTTCCACTATCCAAGCCCGTCTCGGATTTCAGCCGTCAGATCGAAGCATTTCAGCATCCTACGGTCGCTCCATCATCGCACATCAAACTCCGAAGCCCCCGCTTTACATCGCAACGCCCATCTCCATCTTGGGTCGTCCGTTTTGCTACATCCCTTCATCCGACAGTCGTTCCACGCTTACCTCCGTATCGCCGTTGGATCCACCTACCATCTTCCCATCCATCGCTCCTTGTCGCAGATCATCAAACCTCGCCGAACCCGCCTAACACCCAAGTATCGAACACCCTATACCCATCGCCAAACACACCCTTCTCCCAAAAACATCGAGTTCTTCTCCTCCACTCCGTCTGCAGAGAGCTGCTCCACAGCTCTGCAACTCCATCACCTCCACCAGCTACACCTTCTTCTCGAACCACTCCACCACCACAACCACCCGACAACACCACGACACCCCAACCCTCTAGCCTAGTTGCTTTTTCAAACCCACATCTCTCTGACCTAGGTGTGGAGTTGATGAAACAACTCGAGCTAGGGTTGCAGTACATCAATTGGAGCAGGAAGAGCATCAGAGGGACATCAAGAAGCATGGGTCGAAGCCATTTTACACATGGGTATGTCGAATTTGATTTTCCCCAAAAGTTAGGGTTTGCAAATTTAGGGTTTTGGTGAAATTAGGTATTTTGTTGTAAGCTATAAAAGGGAAGTGATGTAGGATGTTAAAGGTTGTTCTTGGTTAGCCGAGAAACCCCCTAATTGGGTTAAATTAATTCTCAATGTTAATTTAATTTCACTGTTAATTTTTAGGGTTCTTCTTTTGCAATTTTCATTCACTGTTTAGTAGTTTAAATGATCATGTTTAGTTCCATTGTAGTGTTAATTATGTTCTGAGTCACTGCTGAGGCTCAGATGAAACCTTAGTTCTATTGAATGATGAATTGCTAGGAAGGCCTGTTTTGCTTGAGTAATGGGAAGAAGTTGGTGCTCTGATATGCCTGTGATTGATTGTTCTGTCAAAAGACAGTCAATGCTAGGGGCAAATCAGTGAGCAAGCTGATTCTCTTCCCATTCTAGTTGGATGCTTAAGTTTTTAAATCTAGAATTGCATTGTTTAGCTAGGACACAAGGTGGATTCTAAGCCTTAGCTTAGCCACAGCTGCAAACTCCTCCCTGCCCTTGGCTAACAGCCTTGGTTTATTTGGCTTTGTTTCCTGTTAACTGCCACTGTTACCTTTGCTTCACTGTCACATTTACTTCACTGCCTTGGTCTTTCTCTTTGCTTCATTTCCATTGTCTCATTATTTCACTACCATCTTCATTGCTTTGTAAATATCACAGTTTCACTGCCACTATTTGCTCTTTCTTCTCTTTTGTTTCTCCTGTTCTTGTTACTGCATTCACTGCCTAGTGCTCTGCTGCCTTGTTCTCCCCCAGCTGCTACTACTTGCTACTGCTAGTCCCATTCATGAAAATAATGTTGAATATGAACCTAATTTAGAGGAACATGAATCGACTAATGACACCACCACTGTTAATGAGGACCAATATGCATGCTACCATGATGATTATTATGATGATTATGATGATATGTTAGAAGAACATGAAAATATTGTGGAACCTGTTGGTTCATAAACATATGGCTTCTCGCCCTCGACCTTCATGCATGTTGTTCTTTCTAATACTCATTGTAATTCATATGATTTTGATATTGACATGGGATTCGTACAATTATTCTGTGAAGATGAGCATGACATAGGAGCAGTTGAATCTTTTGTAGACACTAATATGCATGAAAATATATTTGATGTGTCTGATTCTCTACCTAGGTCACATTGTGATATTTTTCCTGATTTGCCGATGCATGAGAATGAATCTGTTGATGATGTTGATGACTCTGATTGTGATCTTGCCGATTTGTTTAATGATTGTGAGCATGTTATGACACTTGTAGAAGAATTAGGAGATGTTGATGTGATTAATAATGATGTGCCTATCGTCCTACATAAGTCACAATCTGATGGCCTTCCATCCAACCTAGATTTGGTTTGTACCGATATTGTCAAACCGACTTTTCTGAGAGTCCCTAATCTAGGTTTGGAACTGTGTGCTTCCCAAGTCCTCTTGGACTATTTTGCTTCTAAGTATAATACATTTGAGGAACCACAGTTGGAATTAGCATGTTTGCCCGTCCCTAGCACAGTTCATTTCGAGCTAGACCTTGTGCATGATGAACCCCCAAAACTGCGAGATTTTGTTTCCAAAATTTTATCCGTCGAAAAATCCAGGTTTGGGGGTAGCTCATTTTGTTTCACAGCTTCACTTGCATGCCTACCATATTATTATTGTGTGAAGCTGTTGAAACCTCTACACTTTGTCTTTTGGGTTGATCCTCAACTCTTTAGATTGTTAGTGTACGGTGAATTTTTTGTATATAATCCAGTAGATAAAAATTTTAAAAATCCCTTTGTTCCTTTTGTATATATTTTGCTAATCCAATATGATCTCGGCTGACATATGTTGGATTCTTGCCTTGAATAACGGAGTTCTAATATTGCTTTCGCCGAAATCGGGTATTCTCTTTCCTTCTTCTCTACTCAACATGATCCTCTTCATATGTTGTATTATAGTTTTGTTCATATTTTGAAACATTGAGGACAATGTTTAGTTTAGGTTTGGGGGTGAAAAGTAGATACTTTGATAATATGCCATAATTGAAAACAAGAACTCCTTCTTTTTGAAAAAAATGAAAAATGAAAATAAAAAATAAAAAATTGAAAAAAAAAAAACATAAAAATGGAGCTCATTTACCTTGAAATGTTGACTCTTGTGCAAATATGTAATTATTAGGAGTCTTAGTCTAGATATTTAGGCACCCTGATTCTAGCACAATTCACATAGTGATAAGAAATTTGCACGCGCACGATCTACCAATACATGTATAGCCTCGATCTTCAAGGTGTTTGATAGGAAGTCACGATTGCCAATCACTTTAGAATACTGAACGAAACTTGACTAGCTTGTTCTTTGGTTGGTTGGGATAGAAGGTGGAGGTTACATTAAGAAAGACAACCATCGAATTTAACTGGGTGCATCAAAAAGGGCTACCTCTTGCAAAGTGTCATGTAATCTTTTGTTTCCTTTTGTATATGTATCAAAAGTGTTTCTTTATCAAAAAAAAAATATTAAAAAAAAAAAAAACGATGTATATATTCAGAAAAAAAAAATATCAGAAAAATACAAAAAAATCAAGTATTTATCAATTCCATTCTCTTGTTCCAAAAATAAAAGAGAGTAGTCAATGTAAATAAGAGTCATGTAAATAGTCATCTTTTGTGTTTTATTGTAATAAGCAAGGAAGGGTGTATTCCATTGATGTACAACGCGAGTAATTGTGAAACACCTCCAACTCATTCACAATTCTCGTAAAGTCCGGACAGCTAGCTAGATTTCGACCTTGGTTCTTAGCCTGAGAAACTATCTCTTGGTGATTAGTAGTCATAACATCCGATCTTTCTTTACACATGTGTAGATACACTTTACACTCTTATCACATGTCCTTATTTGTTATCAGTGCTAGGATTGTGCCTTCGATAGCTAGATTGACATCTCCATTTTGCTGTGAGCTTAACTGACTTGCACATGTCACATTTGATGGAATCTGAGCTTATATTTTGACCTAGAACTTTGTAGGTACGTTCTAAGCAAACCTTCACGAGACTTCAACTCGTCCACTAGGGACACTTAGTGGTTTAAAAGGCTTAGTGCATACGCTAAATGCATTCGAGAGACCAGCGACAGTGGTATAGGTAGGATTTCCTTAGTTTTGTTTTACTTGAGGACAAGTAAAATTCAGGTTTGGGGGTATTTGATGAGTGCTAAAAGGTGCATATTTCTATATATTTTTCTTGGCATTTAACTCATCTTTTGTGCATTAATTCTACATTTTATCCCATATTCTGTATTTTCATTGTTTTCAAGAATAAATATTTTTCTTACTTAATTTTGCATTTTTAGGTAATAAATAAAGTTTGGATGAATAGCAGAGCGGAAAAGAGCATAAAAATAGTGAAAAGCCGGGAGGAATTACACAAGGAAGCCGCGAAGAATGTTGTGCACAAGACCAAAAGGCTAGAAGTGGGCTTGAAGAAGAAGAATTGTCCTTAAAGAAGATATGGGCTTGGCATACCCAAGGCCCAAAACCCTTACTCAAACACATTTCCACTATCCAAGCCCGTCTCGGATTTCAGCCGTCAGATCGAAGCATTTCAGCATCCTACGGTCGCTCCATCATCGCACATCAAACTCCGAATCCCCCGCTTTACATCGCAACGCCCATCTCCATCTTGGGTCGTCCGTTTTGCTACATCCCTTCATCCGACAGTCGCTCCACGCTTACCTCCGTATCGCCGTTGGATCCACCTACCATCTTCCCATCCATCGCTCCTTGTCGCAGATCATCAAACCTCGCCGAACCCGCCTAACACCCAAGTATCGAACACCCTATACCCAACGCCAAACACACCCTTCTCCCAAAAACATCGAGTTCTTCTCCTCCACTCCGTCTGCAGAGAGCTGCTCCACAGCTCTGCAACTCCATCACCTCCACCAGCTACACCTTCTTCTCGAACCACTCCACCACCACAACCACCCGACAACACCACGACACCCCAACCCTCTAGCCTAGTTGCTTTTTCAAACCCACATCTCTCTGACCTAGGTGTGGAGTTGATGAAACAACTCGAGCTAGGGTTGCAGTACATCAATTGGAGCAGGAAGAGCATCAGAGGGACATCAAGAAGCATGGGTCGAAGCCAATTTACACATGGGTATGTCGAATTTGATTTTCCCCAAAAGTTAGGGTTTGCAAATTTAGGGTTTTGGTGAAATTAGGTATTTTGTTGTAAGCTATAAAAGGGAAGTGATGTAGGATGTTAAAGGTTGTTCTTGGTTAGCCGAGAAACCCCCTAATTGGGTTAATTTAATTCTCAATGTTAATTTAATTTCACTGTTAATTTTTAGGGTTCTTCTTTTGCAATTTTCATTCACTGTTTAGTAGTTTAAATGATCATGTTTAGTTCCATTGTAGTGTTAATTATGTTCTGAGTCACTGCTGAGGCTCAGATGAAACCTTAGTTCTATTGAATGATGAATTGCTAGGAAGGCCTGTTTTGCTTGAGTAATGGGAAGAAGTTGGTGCTCTGATATGCCTGTGATTGATTGTTCTGTCAAAAGACAGTCAATGCTAGGGGCAAATCAGTGAGCAAGCTGATTCTCTTCCCATTCTAGTTGGATGCTTAAGTTTTTAAATCTAGAATTGCATTGTTTAGCTAGGACACAAGGTGGATTCTAAGCCTTAGCTTAGCCACAGCTGCAAACTCCTCCCTGCCCTTGGCTAACAGCCTTGGTTTATTTGGCTTTGTTTCCTGTTAACTGCCACTGTTACCTTTGCTTCACTGTCACATTTACTTCACTGCCTTGGTCTTTGTCTTTGCTTCATTTCCATTGTCTCATTATTTCACTACCATCTTCATTGCTTTGTAAATATCACAGTTTCACTGCCACTATTTGCTCTTTCTTCTCTTTTGTTTCTCCTGTTCTTGTTACTGCGTTCACTGCCTAGTGCTCTGCTGCCTTGTTCTCCCCCAGCTGCTACTACTTGCTACTGCTTTTGCTGCTGCTGTGCACTGCTTCTGCTGCTGCTGAAGCCACCACTGCTGCTGCTGCTTCTTCTCCAACCCAGCCTTGTCTGCTGCTGCTCCAAACAGTTAGCTTAGAACCAAAGGCTAAAAGCCCAGGTTCAAAGCCTAAGTTTAAGGCCAAAGCCTAGTTCACAGTTCATTCCAAAATCATTCAAAGGCCCAAGGCCTAAAGCACTTCATCATTACAACAAACCCATTAAGCCCAATTTACTCAAAGGGTATTCAAAGCCCAACAGTTCCAAAGGGTATTCATAACCCATTGGTACCACAACCCTTTGATACCTAAAGCCCAATAGCCAACTAGAACCCAAATAGCTAGAAACTCCAAACACCCCCAGTCTCTGTGGATCGACCCGTACTTGCACGAGCTATAACCGACGACCGTGCACTTGCGGTATTACTGTAGGCCCGTTTCATTTCGATTCAATTTTATACGCTTTCCCGGGCCCACCAAGTTTTTGGCGCCGCTGCCGGGGATTGGTGCTGTGTTTTTCTTGTAGTTTTATTAGCTATTTTTGCATTTCACTGCATAGCATTTTCATCTGCATCTGCTTCACTTCATTTGCTGTTGGTCCTGCTGTTCTGAACCAGTTTTTCCTCTGCTGGGACGCCACCAAGGAAAAGAACCAAAGCCCAACTGGGTTTTTGCAACAATATCAGAGCAGCTGGGCTGTGCTTAAAAGGTAACCCATTTAAGAGAACCCGAATTGTGGGCTTCCAATTTTTAATTGTGGGCTTGTAATATTAAAGCCAATTTTTGGGCTTTTTATTTTCTGTTGGGTTTGTAATTAATTTTTGTGGGCTTGTTTGTTTAATTTGTGGGCTTGTATTTAATTTTTGTGAGCTTGTTTAATTTGGACTTGTATTTTGTATTCTGGGTTTTTAAACCCAGCTGAGCTTGTAACCGATCACGCTAGGTTAACTCGTTAGTGGGCCGAGTACCCAAATTCTAGGCCGAGATTTTGGACTCAGTTTCACCAAACGTTTTCAAACCAGCTGAGCCAAAGCAAACACAAAACCAACAGTGGGCTTGCTCCCATTCAAAAACCAAATTTTATTTTTTTAAAAAAAAAAAAAAAAACCAAAATTTTGCTCCTAATTCAAAAAAACCAAAACTTTTCTCCCATTCAAAAACCAAATTTTACTTGCTCCCATTTTAACAACCAAATTTTTTCTTCTTTAACCCATTAAAACCAAACTTGCTCCCAAATTTTAAAAAACCAAAAAAATGTCTCCCACCAAAACCAAATTTTTCCCAAAAATCCAAACCCTTTAAAAACCAAATTCTGAGCTTTGTACATAGTTACTTAGCTTTTGAGCCAATCATGTCTAGATTTTCTGCTTGGGGAGTGGAAACAAAACTTAGAGAACTTGCTTACGGGCCAAATTCACATTGTGATCCTCCCCCATTCCATGATGTCAATAGTATAGGAATTATTATGGACATTTTCAAAGTCCCGAGCCTCAATACATGAACCCTAATGACTATTCACACATGCATCATTCATCGCAACGTGAAAATGAACATTCTGCTAGAGCCTCACTCACACAATCATCACTTATGGATCAAATAGAAGCTCGAATCACAGCTTTAGAAATGCAATCACATGAGGAATCTGTCACATCTAATTTTCTTAGGCAACCTGAAATCTATGCATGTCCCGCATGTGGTAGTTTAGACCACCCTGTTGAGAATTGTCATATTTTGCATAATTTTAGGCAATCTAGAGAAAATCCAAGGTATGAAATGCCCATAAATTGTGAGAATGGTAGTCATTGGGACCATAATCAATCCTTTGAGGGTTGCGATCAATATTTTGTAAACCCTAATGACCATGCACACATGTACCATTCACCACAATTTGAACATGAAGAATTTGGTACTCCCATGAATTTAGACTCCACCACAGAAGCTTTAAGACTCTGCAAGCAAGACTATGATAGATCTACATCACGAATTCATGCATTTAGATCAGATTTTGCTTCACCTACAAAAGGAGGAAATTCATGAGGAAATGTATGTTGTCCCTAATGAAGTGTCTAGTCCCATTCATGTAAATAATGTTGAATATGAACCTAATTTAGAGGAACATGAATCGACTAATGACACCACCACTGTTAATGAGGACCAATATGCATGCTACCATGATGATGATTATGATGATTATGATGATATGTTAGAAGAACATGAAAATATTGTGGAACCTGTTGGTTCAAAAACATATGGCTTCTCGCCCTCGACCTTCATGCATGTTGTTCTTTCTAATACTCATTGTAATTCATATGATTTTGATATTGACATGACATGGGATTCGTACAATTATTCTGTGAAGATGAGCATGACATAGGAATAGTTGAATCTTCTGTAGACACTAATATGCATGAAAATATATTTGATGTGTCTGATTCTCTACCTAGGTCACATTGTGATATTTCTCCTGATTTGCCGATGCATGAGAATGAATTGTTGATGATGTTGATGACTCTGATTGTGATCTTGCCAATTTGTTTGATGATTGTGAGCATGTTATGACACTTGTAGAAGACTTAGGAGATGTTGATGTGATTAATAATGATGTGCCTATCGTCCTACATAAGTCACAATCTGATGGCCTTCCATCCAACCTAGATTTGGTTTGTACCGATATTGTCAAACCGACTTTTCTGAGGTCCCTAATCTAGGTTTGGAACTGTGTGCTTCCCAAGTCCTCTTGGACTATTTTGCTTCTAAGTATAATACATTTGAGGAACCACAGTTGGAATTAGCATGTTTGCCCGTCCCTACACAGTTCATTTCGAGCTAGACCTTGTGCATGATGAACCCCCAAAACTGCGAGATTTTGTTTCCAAAATTTTATCCGTCGAAAAATCCAGGTTTGGGGGTAGCTCATTTTGTTTCACAGCTTCACTTGCATGCCTACCATATTATTATTGTGTGAAGCTGTTGAAACCTCTACACTTTGTCTTTTGGGTTGATCCTCAACTCTTTAGATTGTTAGTGTACGGTGAATTTTTTGTATATAATCCAGTAGATAAAAATTTTAAAAATCCCTTTGTTCCTTTTGTATTATTTTGCTAATCCAATATGATCTCGGCTGACATATGTTGGATTCTTGCCTTGAATAACGAGTTCTAATATTGCTTTCGCCGAAATCGGGTATTCTCTTTCCTTCTTCTCTATCTCTACTCAACATGATCCTCTTCATATGTTGTTTATAGTTTTGTTCATTTTGAAACATTGAGGACAATGTTTAGTTTAGGTTTGGGGGTGAAAGTAGATACTTTGATAATATGCCATAATGAAAACAAGAACTCCTTCTTTTTGAAAAAAATGAAAAATGAAAATAAAAATATAAAAATTGAAAAAAAAAATAAAAAGGAGCTCATTTACCTTGAATGTTGACTCTTGTGCAAATATGTAATTTTAGGAGTCTTAGTCTAGATATTTAGGCACCCTGATTCTAGCACAATTCACATAGTGATAAGAAATTTGCACGCGCACGATCTACCAATACATGTATAGCCTCGATCTTCAAGGTGTTTGATAGGAAGTCACGATTGCCAATCACTTTATAATACTGAACGAAACTTGACTAGCTTGTTCTTTGGTTGGTTGGGATAGAAGGTGGAGGTTACATTAAGAAAGACAACCATCGAATTTAACTGGGTGCATCAAAAAGGGCTACCTCTTGCAAAGTGTCATGTAATCTTTGTTTCCTTTTGTATATGTATCAAAAGTGTTTCTTTATCAAAAAAAAAATTAAAAAAAAAAAAAAACGATGTATATATTCAGAAAAAAAAAATCAGAAAATACAAAAAAATCAAGTATTTATCAATTCCATTCTCTCTTGTTCCAAAAATAAAAGAGAGTAGTCAATGTAAATAAGAGTCATGTAAATAGTCATCTTTTGTGTTTTATTGTAATAAGCAAGGAAGGGTGTATGCCATTGATGTACAACGCGAGTAATTGTGAAACACCTCCAACTCATTCACAATTCTCGTAAAGTCCGGACAGCTAGCTAGATTTCGACCTTGGTTCTTAGCCTGAGAAACTATCTCTTGGTGATTATTAGTCATAACATCCGATCTTTCTTTACACATGTGTATATACACTTTACACTCTTATCACATGTCCTTATTTGTTATCAGTGCTAGGATTGTTCCTTCGATAGCTAGATTGACATCTCCATTTTGCTGTGAGCTTAACTGACTTGCACATGTCACATTTGATGGAATCTGAGCTTATATTTTGACCTAGAACTTTGTAGGTACGTTCTAAGCAAACCTTCACGAGACTTCAACTCGTCCACTAGGGACACTTAGTGGTTTAAAAGGCTTAGTTCATACGCTAAATGCATTCGAGAGACCAACGACAGTGGTATAGGTAGGATTTCCTTAGTTTTGTTTTACTTGAGGACAAGTAAAATTCAGGTTTGGGGTATTTGATGAGTGCTAAAAAGTGCATATTTCTATATATTTTTCTTGGCATTTAACTCATCTTTTGTGCATTAATTCTACATTTTATCCCATATTCTGTATTTTCATTGTTTTCAAGAATAAATATTTTTCTTACTTAATTTTGCATTTTTAGGTAATAAATAAAGTTTGGATGATAGCAGCGGAAAAGAGCATAAAAATAGTGAAAAGCCGGGAGAATTACACAAGGAAGCCGCGAAGAATGTTGTGCACAAGACCAAAAGGCTAGAAGTGGGCTTGAAGAAGAAGAATTGTCCTTAAAGAAGATATGGGCTTGGCATACCCAAGGCCCAAAACCCTTACTCAAACACATTTCCACTATCCAAGCCCGTCTCGGATTTCAGCCGTCAGATCGAAGCATTTCAGCATCCTACGGTCGCTCCATCATCGCACATCAAACTCCGAAGCCCCCTTTACATCGCAACGCCCATCTCCATCTTAGGGTCGTCCGTTTGCTTCACTCCCTTCATCCGACAGTCGCTCCACGCTTACCTCCGTATCGCCGTTGGATCCACCTACCATCTTCCCATCCATCGCTCCTTGTCGCAGATCATCAAACCTCGCCGAACCCGCCTAACACCCAAGTATCGAACACCCTATACGCAACGCCAAACACACCCTTCTCCCCAAAAACATCGAGTTCTTCTCCTCCACTCCGTCTGCAGAGAGCTGCTCCACAGCCCTGCAACTCCATCACCTCCACCAGCTACACCTTCTTCTCGAACCACTCCACCACCACAACCACCCGACAACACCACGACACCCCAACCCTCTAGCCTAGTTGCTTTTTCAAACCCACATCTCTCTGACCTAGGTGTGGAGTTGATGAAACAACTCGAGCTAGGGTTGCAGTACATCAATTGGAGCAGGAAGAGCATCAGAGGGACATCAAGAAGCATGGGTCGAAGCCAATTTACACATGGGTATGTCGAATTTGATTTTCCCCAAAAGTTAGGGTTTGCAAATTTAGGGTTTTGGTGAAATTAGGTATTTTGTTGTAAGCTATAAAAGGGAAGTGATGTAGGATGTTAAAGGTTGTTCTTGGTTAGCCGAGAAACCCCCTAATTGGGTTAATTTAATTCTCAATGTTAATTTAATTTCACTGTTAATTTTTAGGGTTCTTCTTTTGCAATTTTCATTCACTGTTTAGTAGTTTAAATGATCATGTTTAGTTCCATTGTAGTGTTAATTATGTTCTGAGTCACTGCTGAGGCTCAGATGAAACCTTAGTTCTATTGAATGATGAATTGCTAGGAAGGCATGTTTTGATTGAGTAATGGGAAGAAGTTGGTGCTCTGATATGCCTGTGATTGATTGTTCTGTCAAAAGACAGTCAATGCTAGGGGCAAATCAGTGAGCAAGCTGATTCTCTTCCCATTCTAGTTGGATGCTTAAGTTTTTAAATCTAGAATTGCATTGTTTAGCTAGGACACAAGGTGGATTCTAAGCCTTAGCTTAGCCACAGCTGCAAACTCCTCCCTGCCCTTGGCTAACAGCCTTGGTTTATTTGGCTTTGTTTCCTGTTAACTGCCACTGTTACCTTTGCTTCACTGTCACATTTACTTCACTGCCTTGGTCTTTCTCTTTGCTTCATTTCCATTGTCTCATTATTTCACTACCATCTTCATTGCTTTGTAAATATCACAGTTTCACTGCCACTATTTGCTCTTTCTTCTCTTTTGTTTCTCCTGTTCTTGTTACTGCATTCACTGCCTAGTGCTCTGCTGCCTTGTTCTCCCCCAGCTGCTACTACTTGCTACTGCTTTTGCTGCTGCTGTGCACTGCTTCTGCTGCTGCTGAAGCCACCACTGCTGCTGCTGCTTCTTCTCCAGCCCAGCCTTGTCTGCTGCTGCTCCAAACAGTTAGCTTAGAACCAAAGGCTAAAAGCCCAGGTTCAAAGCCTAAGTTTAAGGCCAAAGCCTAGTTCACAGTTCATTCCAAAATCATTCAAAGGCCCAAGGCCTAAAGCACTTCATCATTACAACAAACCCATTAAGCCCAATTTACTCAAAGGGTATTCAAAGCCCAACAGTTCCAAAGGGTATTCATAACCCATTGGTACCACAACCCTTTGATACCTAAAGCCCAATAGCCAACTAGAACCCAAATAGCTAGAAACTCCAAACACCCCCAGTCTCTGTGGATCGACCCGTACTTGCACGAGCTATAACCGACGACCGTGCACTTGCGGTATTACTGTAGGCCCGTTTCATTTCGATTCAATTTTATACGCTTTCCCGGGCCCACCAGTTATTCACAGACCATTTTTCGTCAGAGCAATTTCCAAAGTGATTGATACATAACATGACATTAGTAAAGATGAATTTGGCTAAAGAGAAAGCTTACCAACACATATTTCGAAAAATAGATAGGCGAGTTACACTCGCCTCGAAATAGCAAATGTGTATAATGAAAGTCTATACATCAACACGACTTTTGTCTCAAGGGTAGGAGATAGAGTAGATAGACTTTCGAGTGACAGATAAGTTCAAGTCTCCACATACCTTTTAGTCGATGAAGATGCACCAGTTCCTTGAGTAGTCCTTCGTCTTGTATGATGATTGCCATGGAGTCTTGAGCTCAACTGCACTTTCTATCCTAGTCCGAGACCTTTAGCTATGTAGGCTAGAAATCAAGACTTATAGTTTTGATCATTAACATTGACAAACATGCTTGAGATAGCAACGCATGCGAGTTCGACCGAGCAATGCTCTAACATATATAGATGACAAAAAATATTATAATAGTGCTTTATTGTAATTATTTACTTACTTGTCTATCGTCATTGCATAATTTTTCATCTTGAAGAAGAGTTGTTGGAAGAACACCATGTCCAATAAGAATATCATTGTCTTCTTTTATTTGTTGAATTTGTCTATCTTGTTTCTCTCTTTCACGGTGCGTTTTTTTGCCAAGCATCGTGCCTGTTGTATATTTCAAACAAAAAATTACTTGTCAACTGTTGAGGGGTGAATTCAGTTTTTCGGTTCTACCCATCCTATTTTATTTATTTTTTGATAAGTCAAAAAATTGAATTAAAGATGATAACAAAATTTACAAGTAGTTTACAAGAAAAAGAGGTCAGAAAAACCTCAAAAAACTCATAAACTATTTAAATCTGAAATACTCCACATTTGGATATTCTATTGAACTCAAAATATTTGGACGCCCAACATAGTGCATTCCCACTTCATTATCAAAAGAACACCCCTTTTTAGCCATTTGATCCGCTGAAAAATTAGCTTCACGAAAAGTATGAGTAAAGCGGACTGAAACATAAGAGTGACGCACATCCAACCATCTCTGTTGCACAAACCAGGGAACGGAATTCTCTTTAAAAGCCTTAATCACACTGGTAGAGTCTGAACGAATAAGAATTCGCTGAAAACCCCACTGTCTCGCCCATTCCAAGCCAACAATTACGCAATACATCTCTGCCAAATAATTGGTTGTAATACCAAGTCCAATGATCATCGCTCCAAGCATATTGCAATCAGCATCTCTCGCTACAACTCCAGCGCCTGCTACACCCGGGTTAGCACGAGCCGCACCATCACAATAAAGAAGTAATTCATTGCTCTCCGGGGGCTGCCAATAACAAGGAACATGTTCCACATGCTTCACCTTTCTATGAGAAACTCTAAAAAGGTTCAAAATACGAACATCTTCAACTGAATTGTACATGAAACTCTTCAGCCGGTAAGAGTACTCATGAATAAGCTTAAATACACGTTGTTTAAAGAAGTGTAAATTTGTTGTTTGTTTTTCATACACACACTTGTTACGAATGAAACATAATTCAGACCTTACCACCAGATTCGCCACAAGCCATAATTCCTTGATAATTCTACTACGACCCTTAGCTTCCTTGTAAGAAATAACTAGATTAAAGTGAGGTTTTAAACCAAACATACCAGAAATCCAAAGCCAGAGCTGAACAGCAAAGTTGCACGACCATAAAACATGTTCCAAAGACTCCTCATCACATTTACACACCATGCACTTGTTCGGAAAAGAATTTTTGAACCTGCTTTTAACTTTATCTAAAGTAGCGCAAGCACCCCTTAAGAATTTCCAATTTTGAGCAGCTAAATTTGGATGAACAGCTGAAGTCCAAAGCAAGCTAATCCCCTCCATAGCAATGTATTTAGTACTCACCAATTCCTTAGCAGATTTAACAGAAAATTTACCTTTGAAGTCCGGCATCCAAACTTTTCTGTCACTTCCCATATGCAGCCTAGGTAGATTGTTCACGTCAACACCTGCAGAAAGCAAATGCTCCATGTGCTCCTCCGGGATCAGCCAAAAGCCTTGTTGAATCAAATCACCCACACAAGCCTGCCTGTCTAAGTCCGTGCGATTCAAAACATCAGAAATACTCTTTTCACCATACCATATATCATAATAAAGTGAAGTCATTCTGCCATCTCCTATAAGAAATTTAATATTCCGATCCACCACTTTTTAAACCCAACGCATACCAGCATGACTGGTTGATTTTACACCATACTCTTTAAACTTGCCATTTCTATACGTAAATTTTTTTTCCAAAAAACGAGACCAGGCTTTAGAAGAGTATTTGATATTCCACCAAAGTTTCATAAGCAAATCCTTGTTTAGAACTTCCAAATTAGGAATCCCAAAACCACCTTTTTTGTAAGGACAACAAATTTTATCATAACCAACCACAAAAGAACGAGATAAATTTGAGTCACCCGACCAAAGAAAATTCCTTATCACCCTCTCACACTGCTAAATAAACTTCTTTGGCCATTTATAAATTGCCATATTGTGAATTGAATAGCTAGAAAGAACTGAATTTATAAGAACTACTCTATCATGAAAAGAGAGAGTTTTACCATTCCAAATCGTGAGCTGATCCTTAAGTTTATCCACCATATTACTAATGTGAGCATACTTCACCGCTCCAGGCATGATCTTTACTCCAAAATAGCGATCAGGGAAAGTAGTTATAGACATACCCAAAAAAACAGCAATACTTTGACGACGATTCAAGGAACCACCCCCGTAGTAAATTTTGCTTTTCTGACGACACACAGTTTCCCCTGAGGCCTGTCTATACCGCTCCAAAAGGTTCACCATATTTGTAACACTATGCATGTTTCCTTTGCAGAAAATCATGATATCATCTGCAAAGAAAAGGTGAGTAGGAGAGATACCATTACGAGTAACCATATACGTCATCTCTCTATTTTGAAAAAGTTTTGAAATATTTCTACTCAAAAAATCCTCAATTAACACAAAAATAAGAGGAGAAAGAGGATCACCCTGGGGCAAGCCCCTATTGATTTTGAAAAAACCTTCAGGACTGCCATTTATGATAATAGAGATACGAGCCGATTGAAGAATATGATGAATCCAAGTGCACCAATCTTCAGAAAAACCATATCTTCGAAAAACCTCCAAAACAAAAGACCAGCTCACTATGTCAAAAGCTTGTGAAATATCTAGCTTCAAACCCAAATTACCATCCTTACGCCTAATTTTGAGTTCATTAACCATTTCCGAAGCTAAACTAATATTCTCATGGATATTTCTCCCCTTCATAAAAGCCACTTTCTCCTCCAAAATCAAATTACCAAGAACACTACCCATCCTAGTAGCTAAAATCTTAGTAAAGATTTTGAAGAAAAAATTACTGAGCCCAATCGGTCTAAAATTCCGTAGAGTATTAGCACCACACACCTTAGCAAGAAGAACAATCAAGCTAGAATTAACTCCACTTGAAATTGTTTTAGACTGCCAACAAAAAATAATAGCATTAGTCAAATCAAGTTGAATAATATCCCAACAATGACGATAAAAACAACCTGAAAACCCATCTAGACCCGGAGCACTATCAGAATCCAAACCAAAAACCGCCTCCTTAATTTCATCAAGGGTAGGAATACCATCCATAATACCACTTTCTTCAGCCGTAATTGAAGGTCTCTCATAATCAAATAAAAGATCATCAACAATTGTGTCATCTCCATTGAATTTATTCTCATAATAGTTCACAATATGGTCACAGAGCAAAGCACTATCAGAAATAACACTACCATCATCAGAAACAAGTTCTGAAATTGTGTTTCTTCCCCTCCGAATATTTATGATGTTGTGAAAATAAGAAGTATTACTCGACCCCTCCAACAGCCATTTATTTCTAGACTTCTGCTTTAGCATAATGTTTTGTTGGTTACGAATACCTTGGACCTCAGAAAAGGCATCCTTGGCAGTATTAAATTTGGACTCATCAGAATGATCTTCATCCGAAATTCTGAGAGCATTTTCAAGGCGCAACTGTGCCTGCTTCAAACGAACATTCACAATTCCAAAAATCTGTTTGTTCCATAATTTGATAGCTACCTTAAGCCGCTTCATCTTGTAAGTAAAAATAAAAGCGGGAGTGCCATGGAATGGAGCGTTCCAACTATCATGAACAAGTTTCATAAAATCTGGATGTGAAAACCACATTTTTTGAATCCGAAAAGGAGCACGTTTCGGACGCTGAGTAGCAAAAGGATAACCAACCAGTGTCGAATGATCAGAAACTTCTCTAGGAAGAGCTTTACACCGCCAATTCGAAAATTATTCAACCAGACCTCATTAATAATAGCACGGTACAATTTACTTATGATACGACGAACTCCTGATTGACCATTAGCCCAAGGGAAAGTAGCACCCAAAGCATCAGCTTCAAAGAGCTCATTATCATCCATCCAATCAGAAAATTCATTAATACAATAAGTTCTTGGTTCCCTACCACCCTTCTTCTCATCAGTTCTTAAAACACAGTTAAAATCCCCTATAACCAACCATGGTACAGAGTGATCATTA
Source organism: Papaver somniferum (assembly GCF_003573695.1). Classification (NCBI taxonomy): domain Eukaryota; kingdom Viridiplantae; phylum Streptophyta; class Magnoliopsida; order Ranunculales; family Papaveraceae; genus Papaver; species Papaver somniferum. The sequence goes on along the minus strand of NW_020651304.1, from coordinate 2,097,431 downwards.
ACATTCATCTGATTCCAAAGTCTCATTCTGTTCACTTGAATATAACTCGCATGAACAAAGGAAATAAGCACACCATTCAAAGAAACCGTAATAGCCTGCCTACTAGTATTCACCACCAAAGGATCATCCACATCTTCTGACCAGAGAATCCACAGATTACCCATAGTAGTAAGAGTAGAATTATGTACAACCATCTTCTTAAAACCAAGCAAATTAAGCCTTTCAATAACAATATCAGCATACGAAATTTTAGGTTCAGCAATACGCAATATTTGTGGATCATATTCCCTAACCAACTCACGTAATTTTGTACCAGCTTCCAACTTAGCCACGCCATTGATATTCCAAAATATCACACGCATTAAACAAAATTGGATGGTTTATTTTTTAGCTTTCCAGATGTAGCATTACCACCCGGATTCCTTGTCAAAACTGGAGACCGCCCACGCTGCACCTTAGTGCCAAGTTCATTGGTTTCCGATCCTATCCATCCTAGCCACACCAAATGACCTCAGTATACTAAGAATAGGAAGAGAGAGAGAGAGTTGTCTTTCCATTGTACCTTGTCCTTCTTTATATAGACTTTCCAAAAGCCCCTTTCTTTTATGACATTATGTCATGTGTCCTAAACTTCTTTAATTACTACTAATGCCATCCTTTCTCTAATAAAACCTCATTCTTTCCTATTAATTCCCCCCCTTGTCCTTTCCATCTAATAGACACTTTATTGGTGGACTTGGGCTATAGTCCCCATGTCTCATGTTGGGTTTGCCTCCCTTTTGGGGGCACACTAGCACGGCTGAGGGGTGATATTTTTCATGTATCAACATTAGTCCCCTGACTATTGGGTCAATTGTTAAATGAACCGATAGTCAAATCATCCTTCATTCTCGATCACCATGCGTCGCAGGCAGCGGGGCGGTTATTATGCCATTTATGATGACATTTCCTCTATATATAGGTATTGTTCTTTCTATTCGATCATCCGCTTCATACGCCTCGTTTTCCATTTTTGCTTCTTCCCATAGGATACTTTACTTAGATGGCTCATTCCCTTCATGGGTATGTTTTAACTTTAGCGCCTATTCCTACACTGGTCTCAATGTTCAAGGAGGCGGAACTGGAGCGCCTATTGTTAGTGAAGGCTGAAATTGAGGCGCTTCGTGAACACAGATTAGAAAAAAGGGACTCCATGCGTTCCCAGTTCGCGGAACGTCATGAAGTGCATCAGTCGGATCAGAGGGTCGGACACATGACATATAACATGCAGTATGCTTTAGACGACATTGTCACAACTCGGTACGCTGCCAATTTACTCCTCATGGAGTCCTCACTAATGACAGCAACTATAGATCATGCCATCGCTGATTTTCGTTCGCGTACCCCTGACCACGTGACTCTGCGGCTCCCGGGGTACACTCTCTCCCTAGCGGCTGTCTCAGCACTCGTAAACTTGCTCTATCCTAAAGATGAGCTCGCACGTTTACTAGCGTTAAGAGCAGAGGTGAAGGCGTTGTGGGTTCTCAGGAGGACTCGCTTAGAAAAAGCATGTAGGGAGTGTGATGAACATGAAGGCACTCTTGCGCTTGCTCGTAATGCAAGAGGTAAGGGTAAAGCTATGTGAGATATCCGTAGGTTGATAAGCGAGGCTAACATGGAATTATCTCAGGCCACCATACAGTGTGACGAGGGGTGTTTAATGGCGGAAGCCGTGGATTATGGTTAATGTTGCGTGTCGTTTTGGGGTGGATTATTTTGCTAGCTTTTTCTTTTGTGCACTTGTTTTGGTATTCTGTCTCTTGTGGATTTCTCTTTGATGTTAGTACTATTTATTGTTTGTTTCTATGCTTTTCTTCCCTGTTGCTACTTTCCCTACCCCTTTGTCTCGTGGATATTGCCCTGCTGGTCTTTGATCTCTGAGTCCCCAGGACTCGTTTCAAGTTTTCCTTCCCTCTAGAAGGTACCCCAGAGTTGTCTGGGGAGCATCGTCTCTTGTACTCCATTGTCAATGTGAATCGACGCGTATCTCCACGTGTAACGATAAAAGGGGGGGTATGGACGGTAACTGCATCGTGAATCACGTCCTTCACCTTTATATACAGTTCTTCACCCTAGTATGCTTACTAGTTTCTTTTTAATTTCATTTTCTCCTTCTCTTTGTCAATTATATTGCCTGTATGGTCGACTCTCTTCACGGATATGTGTTATCCTTGGCGCTTTCTCCCATGTTGGTTTCAGCGATATTCAGACGCTGTGAACTAAAGCGACTTCTGCTTGTGAAGTTCAAAATCGAGGAACTTCAAAAGAAGAGGAAGGTAAATAGAAATGCCAAGCGCGAGAACTTTAGGTTACAACATGAGGCGTACCAGACTGCTCGGCAAGCTGAACCATCAGGTCGTATGCCATTAGAGAACCAACGAGCGCTGGACGAGGCTACTACCGCTCGCGACGCGGCCAATCAATTATTCGCAGATTCTGTGATGCTGATGGCTACAATAGATCACGCCATTTCCGATTGCCATCTCTGGATTTCCGATTAGACAACTTCACCACTTCTTGGGCATAATCTGACCTTGGAGGCTGCGTCTACGCTCATACCTCACTTGTATCTTGAGGACGAACTGGCGCGTTTATTGGTCCTAAAAGAGGAAGCGAGTTTGTTATGGACGTTTTGATTGATTCGTCATGATAAAGCTCGTAAAGAGTACGATGAGCATGAGGGCACTTTATCGTTTTCTCGTGGAGCCGGAGCTGAGGATGAGGTTATTCAAGACATCCATCATTTGGTGCATGGAGCTGATCAGGATCTTCGTTTGACCACTGCCCAGTGTGATGACGGACGTTTGATGGTAGAAGCTTTGGATGCTGATATTGGTCGTTGTCGGGCGTTAGTGGCTGATTAGGTTGCGTATCCCTCTGCAGTTTTTTTTTTTTGACACTTAATTCCTATGTTCCCTTTTGTGTTTGTTCTGAATCAGCATGAATAGTTTTTGCTTTTAAGTTGGAGTATTGTTTTCTCTGTTCTCTTCCCTTTTTTTTAATGCACTTACTTCCTTCCTCTCGCGTTTCCATCTCTTTTTTTTTGTGAGATGGGTATGCGTACTCCCTTCCTCTTTTATGAGGGGTTATCACTGATAAAAGAGGGTTAACTCCCTAGTAACGCGCCTACTCCCCCTTCTTTTTATTGAGAAGGTACTGGGTGGGGTGGGCGTTAGTGAAACTCGCATACTCCCCCTTCTTTTTGTTGAGAAGGTGCCGGGGGGTGCATTAGTGAAACTCGCCTACTCCCCCTTCTTTTTATTGAGAAGGTGCTGGGTGGAGTTAGCGTTAGTGAAACTTTCCTGCTCCCCCTTCTTTTCGTTGGGAAGGTGCCCGGGGGGGTGGGGGGGGGGGGGGGGGGGGGGGGGGGGGGGGTTAGTGAAACGCGCCTACTCCCACTTCTTTTTGTTGGTAAGGTGCTAGGTGGGGTGGGCGTTAGTGAAACATGCCTACTTCCGGGGCGTTAGTGAAACGCGCCTATTCCCCCTCTCTATGCTGGGAAGATGCTGGGTGGGGTGGACGTTAGTGAAACACGCCTACTCCCCCTTCTTTTTGTTGGGGGGGGGCGTTAGTGAAACAAGCCTACCCCCTTCTTTTTGTTGGGAAGGTGTTGGGTGGGGTGGGCATTAGTGAAACGCGCATACTCCCCCTCCTTTTTGTTTGAGAAGGTGCTGGGTGGGGTGGCCGTTAGTGAAACGCGCCTACTCCCTCCCCATTTTTTGTTGAGAAGGTGCTGGGGGGTGGGCGTTAGTGAAAAACGCCTCCCCCTTCTTTTTATTGAGAAGGTGCTGGGTGGAGTGGGCATTAGTGAAACGCGCCTGCTCCCCCTTCTTTTGTATTTCGGACGGGTGATGATGTCGGTAGAGAAAAGTCGATCGGGAGCCTTTGGCTTTCCGAGACCTTTTGCAGATTTGTCAGGTGATCAGGTGCCGTCGGCTTTCCTGAGACCTTTTGTGAATGTCAGTCAATCAGGCGCCTTTGGATTTTCTGAGACCTTTTGTGAATTTGTCAGTCGACCAGGCGCCCTTGGCATTCCTAGGACCTTTTGTGAATTTGTCAGTCAATCAGGCACCTTTGGCTGTCCCGAGACCTTTTGTGGATTTGTTAGTCAATCAGGCGCCTTTGGCTGTCCCGAGACCTTTTGTGGATTTGTTAGTCGACCAGGTGCCTTTGGCTTTCCTGAGACCTTTTGTGAATTTGTCAGTCGACCAGGCGCCCTTGGCTTTCCTGAGACCTTTTGTGAAATTTGTCAGTCGACCAGGCGCCCTTGGCATTCCCAGGACCTTTTGTGAATTTGTCAGTCAATCAGGCGCCTTTGGATTTCCCGAGACCTTTTGTGGATTTTTCAGTCAATCAGGCGCCTTTAGCTTTCCTGAGACCTTTGGTGAATTTGTCTGTCGACCAGGCGCCCTTGGAATTCCCAGGACCTTTTGTGAATTTGTCAGTCAATCAGGCGCCTTTAGATTTCCTGAGACCTTTTGTGAATTTGTCAGTCGATCAGGCGCCCTTGACTCTCCTGAGACCTTTTGTGAATTTGTTAGTCAAGCAGACGCCTTTGGCTGTCCTGAGACCTTTTTGTAGATACGTCATTTTGGATAACTTACTTTTATTGATCTGGGCAGATGTTTACATGTTGCGATAAATTTTTTTCAACCACTTGTCGTTAATAGGCGTTTTGACTTTGGTTCCATTCATACGCCTAAGCTTGTAGTATCCGCTTTCTGCCACTTTCCTTACCATGAACGGGCCTTCCCAATTTGCAGCAAACTTTCCGGCACTGGCGTTTGTTTGTACGTGTGGGGCGATTTTTAGGACCAACTCATCCACCTTAAATGTTCCTTCCCTGACGCTCTGGTTATAGTAATTAGCTGCGCGCTTTCTGTAGGCTTCCGCGAATCTTTCCGCTCGTGCTCTCCTTTCCTCTATTGTGTCCAAATGGGCGAAGCGTCTTATTTCGTCAGGTGTGGTGTGGCTAGCCATTTCCACCCTTGCAGATGGGATCATTATTTCTGCAGGCAATATCGCATCTTCTCCGTAGACTAGCGAATAAGGTGATGCTCCCGTGGAGCTGTGCTTCGAAATCCTATATGCCCAGAGCGCTTGTGGCAGCTGTTCGTGCCATTCTCTATGATGATCTTGCACTGTTCTGCTAAGGATCCGAATGAGCGTCTTGTTAGTCTCTTCCGCCTGCCCATTCCCTTTGGGGTAGTAGGGAGTTCACGTGTGGAGCCTTATATTGTACTGGCGGAGCAAGTCAATCACGTCCTTATTCACGAATGATTTTGCGTTGTCTGCCCTGATTATCATAGGTGCGCCGAACCTGTAAATGATGTACTCCTTGATGAACGCGGCTACTGTAGCTCCTGCGTAATCTTTAAGGGGTATTGCTTCGACCCACTTGGACGCATACTCTGTGGCTGTTATTATGTATTTATGGCATTTTAAAGACATCGAGTTGATCGTCCTATGAGGTCGAGTCCCCAGCTATGGAACGGCCACGACGTCACTATGCTGCGTAGTAGAGTGTGAGGTTCTTGGATCTAATTTCCATGTGTCTGGAAGTTTAAGCATTTTCGAACATGTTCCGCGGTATCTCTTTCCATGGTTGGCCAGTAGAAGCCTCCCTCATAAAGTTGTAAGAACAGTTTCCGCATCCCCTGATGTTTAGCATCATGAGACCGAGTCATTACCTTTACCGCCTCCCGATCCGACAGAAACCGTAGCGCGGCGTTACCATAGCTTCTGCGGTAAAGGACCGTCGTGTATGAAGAAAAGCGTTGCCTTGTTTTGCATTTTTAGAGCCGTCTGCCTGTCACTAGGTAACCTCCTGTGTTGGATGAAATCGATGTAGGGTTGCCTCCAATCTGCTTCTTCAATAGCGCAGACTTCCGCAGGCTGCGGTGGAGCTTGACAATCGGCGCAGCTGTCCTGGAGTGCTGCCGCTTGAGCTGACATTCTCGATCAATATGCGCCCAACCTTTGAAGTTTCCTGTAGAGGCGGACGGCGCCGGTTTGCCCACATGTTTCCGCGTGCATCTCCTGGAGAAGCTTCTCAGCTTCTCTTTTATTCACACACCTTGCAAGGGATCCTCTGGCTTCCCTATAGTACAAGCCTCCTTGGATCACTACGAATTGCTTCAAGGCTTGGGTAGGTATCACTCGTCCTTCATCCATCCGGGTCAGATCTTCAATATATACTCGCCTCCGGTCGTCTGTTTCCTCTAAAGACAGGTCCTCTTTTCAAGTGCTGGGTAGCTCTTTTCTTCGTATCGTGACATTGCCTTCTTCCTCGCCATTCAATTGTACTTTTCTCGCCAGGGTTGCAAGGGCATCTGCGTGCTTATTTCCGCCCCTACTAGTATGGTCCAAAGTCGACCCCGTTTGGTTCATCAATCTTTGGGCCTCTGCCCGATAGGGCGCTAAGTGCGGTTCTTTGACATGAAAGTCTCCATTCACTTGGTTCGTCACGAGCCTCGAATATCCCTTGACTTCTACGCTCCCCAGATTGAGCTCCTTCGCCATTCGGAGTCCCAAGATCAGTGTTTCATACTCCCCGACATTGTTACTACATGGGAAGTCCAATTTGAACGAGTACGAGAGAAGCTCCCTTTGTAGTGCTTCGAATACTACTCCGGCGCCTCCGACAGTACCATATGATGACCCGTCAAAGAACATGGTCAAGGGATTGTCAATGTCTGCGGCTGCCACTTCTTCAGGTATATATTTGTGCACTTCATCATCCCCTTCTCCAGGAAACATTGCTATGAGATCGGCTATTGCTTGTCCTCGAACTGCATTTCGGCGTTGATATTTGAGTTCGAACTCCGACAATTGTAGTAACCACTGGGCAGTCTCCCCGTTAGGACAGGTTTCGAAGCTAAGTAGGCTATAGGGTTCGCCGCCGCTACTACGATGGTTTCATGTGTCAAAACATAAGGTCGTAACTTCTGCGTTGCGTATATGAAAGCTATATGAAAGCTAAGAACGCCTGTTCTACGCGCGGGTATCTCAATTCAGCATCTCGCAGAACCCGACTGACATAATAGATAGGCAATAGCTCGTTCCCTCCCATATCCTGTGCGAGGAGTGCGCCTATTTCCGAGCTGGTAAATGCTGTATAGAGATAGAGAGGGACTCTACGTATTGGGGGCTTAAGGATCCTGGGGCTGACAAGGCATTGCTTTAGTTTCTCGAACGCGGCGCACTGTATTTCTCCCTACACAAAGGGCACGTCTTTCTTTAGTAGGGGAGGAATGCAGTCATTAGCTGCGCTAGACCGGGCACGAAGCGTCGAATGTACGATATCCATCCTATGAAAGCTTGCAGCTCTTTTGTGCTTGATGGTGGTGCCATTGTCGTGATCGCCTCAACTTTGCTCGGATCCACTCGGATTCCCTCGCTAGTCACGACGAAGCCTAGGAATTTTCCCGACGTTTCCCCAAAGGCACACTTGAGGGGGTTTATTTTGAGTTTGAATTTTCTGCATCTCTCAAAAGCCGTCTTGAGGTGAGAGGTGTGGTCCTCGGCATCTTGTATTTTAACCACGATATCATCAACATACACTTGTACCGTCTGATGCAGAAAGTCGTGGAATATGGACGTCATGGCGCGCTGATACGTGGCGCTAGCATTTTTTAGGCCAAATGGCATCACCACGTAATAGAAGTTGTCGTACGGAGTTTGGAAGGCGATCTTCTTTGCGTCTGAGGGGTCCATCTTTATTTGGTTGTATCCGCTGAAGCCGTCCATGAAGGAGTACCTCCCTTTTCCTCATGTTGCATCTAGCGTCATATCGATGTTTGGTAGCGGAAAATCGTCCTTCGGGCATGTTTGGTTTAAGTCTCTGTAATCTACACAACATCTGACTTTCCCGTTTTTCTTTGTCACAGGTACGATGTTAGCTAGCCAAGTAGGGTGCTGGATATGCTTGATGAATTTGGCCTTTAGCAATCGCTCCACTTTTCCTTTATTGCAAGAGCAGTGGCCCTAGGGAACTCCCTGTTTCTCTGTTTCACGGGCTTGAATTCAGGCGACACCCCGAGATTATGTACCACAAGATCGCTGTCTAGACCAGACATCTCGTCATAGTCATAGGCGAAGATGTCCTTGTAGTCCTTGAGTAGCGAGATCATGGATTATATTTCCTCTTTATCTAAACTCTTGTTTATCGTGATAAGGAGCTTATCTTCTTGCGTCCCTATATTGACCTCCTCCATCTCATCTACAGTGAGGTCCCCTGGTGTTCGTTCTTCGGCAACCTTGGCGGTAGTGTCTGTCAACTGGTCTCGTAACTCCTCGTTATCAATTGTGCTATAGGGAAGCTCGGACAAACTTTGTTCTGCGCTCTCATCAGGAGTCTCTTCTTCGTTCATTAGTATATCGGCGTGATTTTGCACATTCGCGGACACTCGCTCGGTTAATTGATACAAACGATACACGTGTCCTCCATCTGGCTTGGAAAAGCGCTGAAAGCTGGGTTTCTCCTCTTGCTTCCTCTCTCTTTCTGTTGGAAAACCAGCCTGGATGGACTAAACACGGACTTGACCGGCTCCGGTTTTTCTTCTTCTCCCCATTTTGGTAACGGGATGAGTTTCACTTCTGGCACTTCGTCTTCTTCTTTTGGTATGTCATAGAAAATTACGTCCGCCATATATGCTTCCTCTGGGTCGAAGGGGTTACTTGTGGCAGGGATTCAATACTGCTTACCTCCTATGTTAGTCTTCACGCATTGGTGGTATGTTGACGCGACCACCTTATGATTAAGCAACCAGCCCCGCCCAAGTAACACATGGAATGCAGTATCTTCTTCTAATACATAAAACGGTGTAGGCCCTCGGATAGGACCAACCTTCATGACCAGGTTGACGATCCTAATGGTTGTATGAGCGTGGCCTCCAAACCCTTTCACCGTTGTAACTCGCATTCTGATTGCAGACCGTTGCACACCCAGGACGTTTAGTGTATGCATCGAGATTAGATTCAGAGACGCGCCTCCATCGATGAAAGCTCTCTTTAGCAGTTGCCTGTTGATGTGCGTCGTGAGATGTAAAGGTCTAAGGTGTTCCCTCTGATAGTAGATATCTTCATTTGTGAACACAATTGCCTCCTTGGAGGAGATCACAGGTTTTTCCCGCTGCTATAGCCGCTATGGCCTTGGTCGCTTCCTTGACCTGATCTTCGCTGAAGCCGAGTGAGTCAAAGAACTGTTAGGCTAACACCGTTTTAGCGAACTGGCTAGCCACACTGTCTGTGTTTGCAAATGCTGGGTTCTCCATCTCGACTTCACATACTTCTTCCTCATTGTCATCCCACGGTTTCCAGATGCCTCCGCTTGGATCATGAGAACATCATGACTTGGTGTTGGATCGTTTTGCCGCCTTCCGGATTGTTCATCTCAATTTCGCTTATTTCCAATTTTTTCTGGAACATCCGACGAAGGTTGAAGCAGGCGACCGTAGGATTCTGTATCCTGCGGTGGAAATGGCAATACCTGGCATCATTTGTGTCGATGGCGCTGGGGTCTTTCTTTGTTGGGGGCAATTCCGTTTATTTGTTTGCTATCCATTGCTCCAATAATCCCACAATTTGTTCTTTGCTGCAGGGTAAGGGTGGTGGAAGTGTCTGTGTATTCCAACCCTATCGACCATTATTTGCACGAGTATTTCTAGGCACGGTTGATATGGTGTCAACTGAGTTCCGCCAAATGTAATCTGAATTTGGTTCCTCGATGCAGTCGGCGATTCTTGCGGCTGCTTCTTCCAGTTCTACGAATGTGGGAAAGCGAAAGTTGACCAAGATTTTCTTAAAGGATGGAGTCATTCCTCGTACACAAATTTCCACTAGCGCTTCCTCCCTGACATCTTCGTGGCAGTCCAAGGTGAGAAGACGAAACCTGGCAACGTACTTTTCTATTTCCTCGCCCGGGCGCTGATTATATTTGCTCAAGTCTATAGCTGTGACCTTCCTTTTTGCTGAATAGAATTTTCTGAGGAAGAGCGTGGACATGGTCGACCACGAGCCAATTCTTCCCGGTTTTAGGTTATCGTACCAAGTGAATGCCGTATCAGTTAACGACTTTGGGAATTCTCTCAGACATAATTTCCCATCAGCTGCGCGATCGTTCATAGTGGATAGGAATCAACTGAGGTATTCCCTTGCATTTCCTTGGCCATTGTAGACCTCGAATTTTGGCGAAGTGTAATCCTCCGGGTAGTGATATTCTGTGATCTCAGAGGAGTAAGGACTCGCCATGAAGTTGTAGTTATCTTGCTTTACAACCCTATAATTCATCTCTAAGTATCTTACCATCGCCTCCTGCTACAGGTTCTCCTACCTTTTCCTATGAGTTCTCCGTTGTTTCTTTGGTACTCTTCTCGGCGTTGGCTTCCTTGATGAGTTTTCTCAATTCTTGTTCTCTGCGTATGTGGTCTTCTAGTTCCTTCTGCATTTCTTTGAGGGAAGGCTGGATGGGTGGCGCTTCCTCAGTTTCATGCTGTTTATCTTCTTCGCGCGTGGTACCTGGTTTCAGGGCCGACCCTGAGATTTTTTTGCCCCAAAGCAAATCCAAAATATCTTGCCCCGTTATCTTAAAAGAACTACATGATCAACAGACAACAACATAGCTGCATAAGGTTGTTTGTAAGCGGTTTGAGTTAAATTTCCATTCTGAAAAGCAAACATACTAAAATTTGATCATTGGTGATCCATGGTCTATTAGTATCGTAATCAACAAGGAAAACAAGTTGATTCTGTCCAAATGTTCTTATAGGAAGGTGAAGAAAGAAATCCAAAAGGCCAGCACGCAACAGAATAGTTGGTGATCTTGAGTTACTTGTATTTGTAACATGTTATTTGTCTTTGGAGCAAGAATTCCATGTAAGTATTGAATTATATATAGCTAGATCTTATCATCACAAGAAAGCGTGTTGTATGTCAACATCTACACTAAGTAGATATTGATTTTGAGTCAACTAAAATCCCCGAAAAGTAGAATGGAGTTACATGCATCATCAAAATCCCTGAAAAATAGAATTCTAACGGAACCTATATCGGATTAGACATTAAAGTCCACATATACACAACGACATCATATATATAAACCCCAAAACTTACTGTGAGAAATAGGGAGATCAATTGGACTGATTAGATACACAATGGCATCATACATCTAAACCCTAAAACTTACTAATTAGAGATAGAGAGAATTGGACCGATCAATTTGTCTTTGTACCTATTTCTTTTCACAGTTGAGCATTCATGTCTTCATATCAAATACAACTAAGGATTCCTATTTTGTTGCCCCTGTAGGCTTGCTGCCCCGAAGTGGAGCTTTCCCTGCTTCCCCTTCGGGGCCGGCCCTGCTGGTTTTCTTACTTGTGTGATTGGGTCTGACATTATCCCTACTCTCTCGCCTTCTGGGTTAAGTGGGGAGATGTTTGGACTCTCTGTCGTGTCTGAGCTGGCGCCTTCTGGTTGTGTCATGGTGAGCTAGGCACGAGCCTCCCGTTGTGGTCGTCAAATGTTGAGGGGTGAATTCAGTTTTTCGGTTCTACCCGTCCTAGCCACACCAAATGACCTCACTATACTAAGAATAGCAAGAGAAAGAATTGTATTTCCATTGTACCTTGTCCTTCTTTATATAGACTTTCCAAAAGCCCCTTTCTTTTATGACATCATGCCATGTGTCCTAAACTTATTTAATTACTGCTAATGCCATCCTTTCTCTAATAAAACCTCATTCTTTCCTATTAATTCCCCCCTTATCCTTTCCATCTAATAGACACTTTCTTGGTGGATTTGGGCTTTAGTCCCCATGTCTCATGTTGGGTTTGCCTCCCTTTTGGGGGCACACTTGCCCGGCTAAGGGGTGATATTTTTCATGTATCAACATCAACATAATTTTTTACGTAATATTATTGTAGTTATGAATTAGAATTTTACTCTTGATGATTCTATTATTGTTTGATGCATTTTTTTCTTTTATCTCTTTTTTATAATGTGTTTTTTGTGCCAAGAATGTTGCCTGTTATAAATTTTAAACAAAAAATTACATGGTATTCTAAGTAATGTTATTTCTCCGTCATATATAATCGTAGTGATCAAAAATTAACTATATTAGATTTTTATTCTTGATGGCCCCCTTTCTGGTTGTTGTTTGAATCCCCTGCTGCAACATCGTAGTTCTATCGCACCATTTCCTATCAATTCATGTGATTTTGCTATTAATTGCATCATAATGGTTTGTTGTAATTAATTACTTGCTTGTTTCCCATTGATGTTAACTCGACTTACTTGTTTCTCGTAAGTGAATATTGCTTCTGGTTGCAGAAAAGATGTTGATAAAAGCTTATACCAGCAGGTGATAATAAATTTGACGGTGGCCTAAAACATATGAGATTAAAAATAAATAATAAACCATGTTGAGTAGAGTAATTTAAATAACATAATTGAATGCGTACCTCAATCATGCGTACCTCATGTTAATGAAAATTAATTATGCGTACCTCATGTTAATGAAAATTAATTTTGAAAAAAATCATTATAACAAACTAATTGATTACTAGTAAATAATAGTAAATACGAAGCACGGACACGCCAGTAATGCTACCGTGTCCGCGTCAGACACACGTCGGACGCAGGACGTGCGTGGGTGGGACACCGACACGACGCACGTGTAGAAATCTATACGTCATTTTACTAATTGGATAACCAAATGAGTTATGGATATTAGTATAATAATTAATTTTTGTATAAGTGGACTAACCAAATGGCATAAAATTGAGTTTTTCATGTATTTGTGTGATTAACGTATTTGATATACCACAATACTATGATATTAATGTATGAAAATTATGAGATGTTTTGTAAAAGGGTCGCATCTTTATAGCCATATTAGGATCTGGGTCCTAAAACATGCAGTTGATGCATTTGGGTCGTTGACTCACTTTGACTGTTTATTTTTTTACTAAGATGTCCTTATCAAATTGCTTAAGGACATAATATCCTAACATTAGTTAGAAACATAACCGGGTTTAACCAGCCGACCCATTTATAAAATGACCCGATATATTTGTATCGACGTATAATACAGTTAGCTAGGGTTAAAATTTCAATATATCCTAATCATAACCTCACTGACGAGTTTCAACAGAAACTTACTGAAACTCCTACTTTAGCTAATGGTTCACCAGAAACTTACTAATACTCCTACTTTAGCTAATGGTTCACCAAAGTTGATCAGCTGAGAAATCAATTTACTTTAGAAGAAGATTGAGATATGATATGGGTTCGCCCAATTGAGAAGAAGAAAGGAGCTAGCTGATAAAAGAATTGTAACTTTGGTCGTTTCCATTTTGAATTAATTCTAGAACCAAGTTGCTCCAAAAGCTGATCATAGAATTGGTAAGGATTTTCTTGTCTGCTTGCGAATTTGTGATACTTTGGATAAGGGTTAGTGTAATTTTGTTAGGCAATTGATTTCCACTTTCAGTTTTTACTCTTTATTTTGAATAGATTTGGTTCAAGTTGATCTAATTTTGAATAAGGAGATGCCTAAATTTTATTGATTGATAAGGTTTCACAAACGCACATAACGTATTTGATTTTAGTTCTTAGATAATGACATCTGTGTGTCGAAGGGAACAACAGCTGTTGATTTTAATGAAGTCAAAAATGTGAAATGAGATGAAAGGTTCGATGGGAAAGTCTGGTGATGATTTTGGGGGTAAAACAGAACCCCTTCACCGATACTCAAACACTCAGCACAGTCAACTATTGGTCGGGGGTTTTCTAAAACCGGAAAAATCAGTTAACTGTTGTCTAACGGTCTTCAGTTAATCCACGACCCAGATACACCAACTGCAAGTTCTAGGACCCAGACCCTAATATAGCCAAAAAGATACGACCCTTTTATAAAATAACTCAAAAATTATTCATACTATGATATATATAAATTTGTCCGTGTCCTGATGATTTTGGATGTTATCGGTCCCTATTTCCGTGTCGTGTCGTGTCCGTGTCGGTGCTTGCCAGTTTTAGTGCTAATAGGTATGTTCAATTTCAGAGACGTTGATATACATAATTTAGTTGTGGTATTCCAAATACAAATCTGATCAGATTAAGATTTAGGATAGGCAATTGTCATGATTAGGAAATGTAATTAAATCTGGAAACTTCAGTATTGGTCAAAGTAGACCCGGTAATCATTTCAAATTTTTGGCCTTCCTTTGCCAGAAAATTGGTAACATTGGTAATGATGTGTACAAAATTTAAACTGAAAGAAAATTTTGGAACAATGAAGCTAAGGTCAGCTTCTACTAATATATTGTACTATGTCCCGTGAATGTATTATCGATGTAATATTTGGGTCTTGATATTAAGTTAATATTGGTTTCTTACTGGTAACGTTACAATTGATTCAGCAACTTGAAGAAATTTATATAAAAAATATACGTGATCACTTGACAGACAGCCAAAGGCTGCTCCATTATGAGTCTCTAGTTCCTAATCAGAATTAGCACAATAATTTAGTTTATAACCAGGATTCAAAGCTCGGTGTTTCAAGGATGCTTTAGTCTATAAACAGGATTCAAAGCTTAGTTTTTCAAGGATGCTTCCCCTTTCCATGATGTTTAATTTGGAAATATCCAATCATCGGGATCTTGGGGATATATCATCATGAATAATGACCTAATTGATTTAAGATTTTCTGAATCCAATAACCTTTCATACGACCTCTTTCAGAAATAGGATAAAACAGGTACCGGTCAAATAAGTTTACAAAAATATGCCAATTATATTTAATAGAATAATGTTTAAGCGTGTATGTTCAACATAGGAAATCGCTACCTAAGATATCAGCAGATTAACGACTTCAAAGTTGATATTTATCTCCAAAACAAATATTACCCGGTAAACAATACTATATCCAAAAGATGCAATTATCAACAATGAAGCTCAATTGAGCATCCACTCTGAAAATCTTTCTTTAAATTAAGTTTCACCTTTGTGTTAAATGTGCAAGTCAGTCCAACAAATGAGAGACCCAACCAAGAGCTACTGGAATTCCACTAATATATGGTGAACCTAGGTTTACATAATGCACCTATATGCTATGCTGCCATCCATCCCATGTAGCAATACCTCCACGAAGCGAAGCCATGCATGCTCATGTATAAAGTGATGATGAAATTTACTGCTACTAGACCAAAAACATCCGATTTGGGACGGATATACGCGTTGCAATTAACCTTACCAACACTTATATCCGTTGGACATGTGGCGTAGCAAATTTGTGTGCTGGTCAAATTAATTTGGGCAACGCATAAAACGTTGGTCACCCGGTTTACCAACGTTTTTCAGCAATGGATTCTTTAATTTGTGCAACGCTTACAATAATTTAGGCAAGGTATACTCTATTTTGAGCGACACTTACAAACGTTGCAAACCAATTTAAAGGTTAAAAAAAATCCGTCGATAATTCCGATGGATTTCTGCACCTTCATATACCATTGTAGATCAACTAAAAGACCCAATTTTTCATATGGAAAGAATCTCATCATCACAAATCCATCAAGATATATTCATATATATCAGCTTGTAACAAATGAACTATAATAAACCATACTATTATTTGGTTGATTCAAAGATAAGTACCAACTTTGGTTAAGAATCCAAGTTTCTGAATTTGGCAATATGAAAGTTAGTTCATAAGAATACCTTCAGTTGTTTACATATTTTGTATAATGAGAAGTACCAATGGTGGAAGAGCATTAATATCAATCCTGCAGAGTACAAGACAGAATTATAATCCAACTGAAGTTGATACATAAGCCTCATAGTTATTGACAAAATCAAAATGTTGACACTTCAATTCATGACATCAAAAGGAAACTTACTTAGTAAACAATGTTTGTCTTTGGGTAAAATTCAATGTGTTAATGGTAGATAACACAGAACCTGAGGGTACTATTGGCACCTTATATGGAAACATGACCTGCAATTGCATTCCATCATCGACTGCGTACATCTGAACAAGAATAAAAGAGAAACAAGCTTTATTAATAACGACGACGAATATAATAATTAGTAAATGTTCAGATTCCTAGAGTAATGAAGTAGTGGTGGTCATCTACATAGTTAACAAGAAGAATATCGTAAAGATGAATAATTAACAATACTAACTTTAGTTAAAAAAAATTCACGTGCAAAACAATCTCACCCAACCTATAAATATCCAGAGAAATAATTGTATATCAAGAAACAACAATCTCACCCAACCTACAAATATCCAGAGAAATAATTGTATATCAAGAAACGAACCTGCTTAGATAGAGTGCAATCATGATCTGGTGAATTCAGGATTTCATAGTAGAACACTGAGAAGTTAAGAGCAAGTCCAAGCCTTATTGGGTGAGTAGGATTCAATTCAGCAAAAGAAATATCCTACACCAGCAACAAAAAAATGAGACCGGGATCAAAACCACATTAAAAAGAGAGGCAGATCCTACTTTACATACAGTTTTTAAAAAAAATACAGGGCGACCCCGAACTAATTGATGGCTAAACACATGCAATGATCTGACTGATATTATTGGGGGACGGTTTGGATCCGCACTGCAACATAATCAGAGGGCTGTTTCACCAATGTAGTTTTACTTTTTTCGCTTACATTTTTGTTTTATTCTTCGGTTCCCATACAAACCTGGGACCAATTAACCAGAGATAAAATATGCAGATTTAGCAATAATTTAGACATGAGGAGGTAAAGGAACCCACCTAAAGTAGTTTTACCAACTTTCCCTGAGTTCACTCTTCTAAATACAGACAAATCCTTCTTTAGAGCATGATGTTTCTTTGCCCTGCTTGTAAGATTTCTTCGCAACAATAAGATTCACATAGACCCTCATCTGAGCATGAGGGTGAATTAGAACGCTGAACAGCTGTTTCCCAGTCCAAAGCTCTACTGGCTGTGGTCCTGTGGACAACCAATTTCATTTCAATTAGTGAAAACTGACGTATGTAGAAACTACGGAACGACATAAAACACTGCAATTTACACACACTTTTGCATAATAGCAAGTGTTTTTTTTTCTTTGTGTAGTTCGATAAAGAAGCCAAATTTTGATAGATCTCTAACCAATTTAAGGATATATGCAAGACCACAGCTACAAATTCCATGCAAGGCTACTTGCATCTAGGCGAACAACATTTTACAGACCAATTTTTATTTGCAAGAAACTGAGTCAGGAGTAGATCCCAATTATTCTGTAAAAAAATAGTTGCATTCACCTTTGCATCCATTTGAACTAGATACTCATGGATCTAATGATTCAAAGATGCAATGAATAGAAGCAACCTCTGTTTCTAACTTATATATGACAAAAGGAAATTCCAAGAATAGTAGAAATACCATCAAAGCTGCCCAAACATCATCTTTGAGATAATCCGGCACGGTCCTCCACTTAGCGAAGTTATCTGGAACATGACTTCTGATTAGATCTCCTGTCCTAGTAGAGAATTTGCAAGCATAATCTCCCACAGGCTCGAAACCAATGTCAAGTTCGAGGGGAAGTTTCGTTTTTACCAAAGAAGAGCTGGACATATTTTGTTGTGACGTCGTAAGATAATAACAGTAGACACTGAAACATCACAATAAGAGCAGAAGCAATTATTATGAAATCATTGTAAGCCGAAAATCACAAACTATCACAACAAATTAAGGTTCAAAATACAAACAGGATGTAACCGTGCCTGTTAACGAAAGCAAAAACGGACAGAATTGTAACTAATGTACATATTTAACTAACATGCCATTCACTTTTAAATCATGCCTCACTAGTTCAAACCTCTTAGATTTTGCATTACAACGAACACGACAAGGACAAGGACAGAATTGTGAGTCTCTGGTTCTGTTCTTATATGCAAAGGCAATAAAAGTATCCACTCATATTCTAAACCTATCTCCAAACAACCAACCTTTCCCAGTCTGTTGAGACATTCTACAGTAATAACCACAGACCGGATTATAAAATAGATGCACTATTCTAGCCTATAATTTCACCAAAAAAAAAACCAATCTTCTGAAATGAAGAGCAAACTAAATTGATAACCAGAAACTGAATTATAAGCAAACTGAGAGCAAATTCATTCACTTTTACAGGAGACTTTACATAAACCAACTTCAACAAGCCATTAAATTGAAACCCAAAATACACCCAAGCCTTAAAATTGTACATTATACAAAAAGAAAAAAAAATCCACACAGCAAGACACCAAAGTAAAAACACCAAAACAAATTCAATAAACACACTAAACTGAAATCTAAATACACCTCATGATTTAAAATTACATAATGTAAAAAAAGAACACCAAAATCTGTACATGCAGTAAGACTCCAACTTCACAGAGTTAGGTCAAATAATAGATCAAAACATACCCAACAAAATCAAAATTCAACAATAGTAGTAGTAGATACTGGTTTATACCTGATGATGATCAGCAAAGCAATCAACTATCACATGAATTGATTTTGGATTTCAGGAACAAAATTGATTTTCTAGGTTTAGGAATTTTTTCAGATTTTTAGAAAAAAGATCGAGATTTGTGGGTTTTGATTGATGAATGAAAGGTTTTTTGTTGGGATCCTAGTCCCACATTGGTTAGATGAGCCTTAATTGGTAGTTTATAAATCAATGGGTTTTCTCATCTAGTCAACCGGTTTTCGAGTTGAGTTCTCCCATGGGCTTATGGTTAGTTGGGGTGGTAGCCTAATATTTGGTATCAGAACCAACCACCACGACCCATGCCCGCTCCACGGAAGGGGTATAGGCTGGATTAAAGTGTTGGGGCACCTATGTATGGGTGTAGTTGTCACCCGCATTGCATATTGATAGGGGAGTGAAGCCGTCATAAGAGAAAGGGTTACCTTCGGGTCAGTGTCGATAGAGTGGGCCAACCAGAATGTTGGGTCGGGAAGCGTGGTGAAATGTTGGGATCCTAGTCCCACATTGGTTAGATGGGGCTTAATTGGTAGTTTATAAGTCAATGAGTTCCCTCATCTAGTCAACCGGTTTTCGAGTTGAGTTCTATCCATGGACTTATGGCTAGTTGGGGTCGGTACCCTAACATTTTGTCATATGGATGGTAAAGCTAAAGAGATCTCTGGTTTTGATTATGAGAGAAAGTTTGGGTTTGATTCGGGTTTTTTTCCGAAGACAAACTCTATGCAAATAAGAGAGAAAGAGCAAAAGACGAGAATGAAAATAAGAGAAAGAATACTTGGTGAACTAATTTTAAGATTTTCTAAAAAAAAGAAAAATAATAACAAAAATATCTAGAAATTAAGAAGACAAGACTACTGAAAGCCCACGAAAATATCTAATATTACATAAATGACATTGATGTACAACATTTTTACTCGTCTCAAAACGTTGCTCTATTAATTTTATTTAATTAACCACTATTATTTATTTTATGCAACGTATTTTCGATGTGCAACGCATATTAATGTGTTGCAAAATGCAGGATATGGTGTAGTGTGCAATAGTTCTCTTTAAGAGTGACACCTATTTGAAAAAAAATAAAAAAAATATGACCTATTATCTAAGAAGGCACCTTGTAGTCTACCAAAGCTAGCTTGAACTTCATAAAAATGAGACTTAAGATGGATGTTGAACGATAATGAGAATTATCGTTCGCCATGTATATTGCAGAGTTGTGTCATCAAAAGCATGTAAAGGTTTAGCCTGCTCAAATTGTGGTGCCATTTGGGGAGTCGAACCCACAACTACATGGTTGAGAACCACGTGCTCTGCCATTTGAGCTAAGACGGCATGCACCGTTTCCTAATGTAAGTGAGATCTGATATTGCGACACTTAAGCACAAATTATTTACCTTCGGCTAACTTCTGCTAAGACAGCAAGTACCATTCCACAAATCGTTTATAGGCAAAAAGGTTAGTAAGCAAAGATTTTACCTTCAGCTAACTTATAGCAGGGTACACAATATATTCATAACAAAAGTCATGAGCAGCCTTTTACTATAGACAATGTAGACCGTGGAGCTTTTGAAATTTAATTAAACACTTATGGAGCTTGTAGCATGTAAATGTCAAAAAGTTGAAGCCTTGTCTTATCCAAATACGAAGCAACATCTCAGCAAAAGATTTTTTTTTTCTTATAAAAATAAATAAAACATAGTTTTCCCCCACATGTTGAACTACAACCATTCTAGACAGTTAAAAGTTGGTGCTTGTATAGGTCGACGTAAAACTCAGTTACTACTGATACTATATGATATTTAGTAACCTTACCACCACCACCATTATCTCCCTCATCATCATCTTCTCCAGATGGATTGCTTTGTATTTTACTCCCTCCGTCCCAAATTAATTGAACTAATTGGTTTAAGAAATAAATCATTTCTTATAATGTATATTCGTTATGACAGTTACCATAGTTGATGATGTGGCACCGATTCTGGTTTGGAGTTGTGTTTGGTCGTAAACACGGTGTTTAGGGATGCAGACTACAGTTGAATATAGATCATCGCCTTCTTCTCCGTGTCTCAGCTCTTTCCGATTACATTTTCTTTAATTTAATTGTAATCGATCTCAAGCCTTAGTTCGCCGAAGAAGAATCCACTTTACCATGAAAGACTCGTATGCAAAAATAGTCGTATCCATGAATCAAACATGTTAAAAAATGTTATGCAATCAAAAGAAAATCTGGATGAAAACTGTGAAAATTGAGAGTGGGATTGCAATTAAGCAATAAAACCAACATAATTTATCAAGTAGTCACAGTGGTAAATCAGACCGACAATTTATAGGCGCCAAATGGTCCAAGCCAAACCAATCAAAGTATACTATTTAACATCTTATGATTCTTATCAAAGCTTAAATGGAGTCGTCTTGCTTCAAAAACCAACACCATAAACTTTCCTAGTTACTATTCTTTCAAAACTTTACTCCCCCGTTCTAGAGAGAAACAAATGAGTGGTACTCATGAAATTAAATGTGGGCGATTGGCCAAAGACAAACCACTGATATGAACTTGAAAAGGAGAACAAAACGTTTACACAAAATCTAATGATGGGCAAGCAAGTCGATTTAATCAGAGTAGTTATCTACTGATATATCAACATCAATCATCGATTTGCATTATCAGACCACCAAGTTCAACGAATGGTGATGCCTATTCACCACCAAACAGAACCTGAAACTAAACTATATGACATGTCATCAATGATAGTAACCGTCAGATGTATAGGATCCCACGGTTAGTATGTTTTGTCAAAATCCTTTGTCAAGGCTGTTTGTTGGTCGATCCCGTTCCATTCATAGGGCCGGGATCGACCAACAAACAGTTTTTGACAAAGGCATTTAACAAAACATACTAACCAGTGGATCCTAAATATCTGATGGTTACCATAGCTGATGATGTGGCACCAATTCTGGTTTTGAGTTGTGTTTGGTCGTAAACACAGTGTTTAGGGATGCAGACTACAGTTGGATATAGATCATCGCCTTCTTCTCCGTGTCTCAGCTCTTTCTGATTACATTTTTTTTAATTTAATTGTAAACGATCTCAAGCCTTAGTTCGCTGAAGAAGAATCCACTTTACTGGGAAAGACTCGTATGCAAAAATAGTCGTACCCAAGAATCAAACATGTTAAAAAATGTTATGCAATCAAAAGAAAATCTGGATGAAAACTGTGAAAATAGAGGGTGGGACTTGCAATTGAGCAATGAAACCAACATAATTTATCAAGTAGTCAAAGTGGTAAATCGGACCGACAATTTATAAGCACCAAATGGTCCAAACCAAACCAATTAAAGTACATTATTTAACATCTTATGATTCTTATGAAAGCTTAAATGGAGTCGTCTTGCTTCAAAAACCAACACCATAAACTTTCCTAGTTACTATTCTTTCAAAACTTTACTCCTCCGTCCTAGAGCGAAAGAAATTAGTCGTACTCATGAAATCAAATGCGGGCAATTGGCCAAGGATAAACCATTGATATGAAATTGAAAAGGAGAACAAAAGTCACATTTACACAAAATCAAATGATGGGCAAGCAAGTAGATTTTATCAGAGTAGTTATCTACTGATATATCAACATCAATCATCGATTTGCATTATCAGACCACCAAGTTCAACGAATGGTGATGCATGTTCACCACCAAACAGAGCCTGAAACTAAACTATATGACATGTCATCAATGATAATAACCGTCAGATGTATAGGATCCCACAGTTAGTATGTTTTGTCAAAATCCTTTGTCAAGGATGTTTGTTGGTCGATCCCGTTCCATATTCATAGGGTCAGGATCGACCAACAAACAGTTTTTGACAAAGGCATTTGACAAAACATACTAACCATTGGATCCTAAATATCTGACGGTTACCATAGTTGATGATGTGGCACCGATTCTGGTTTTGAGTTGTGTTTGGTCGTAAACACGGTGTTTAGGGATGCAGACTACAGTTGGATATAGATCATCGCCTTCTTCTCCGTGTCTCAGCTCTTTCGGATTACATTTTATTTAATTTAATTGTAATAGTTCACTGAAGAAGAATCCACTTTACCAGGAAAAACTCGTATGCAAAAATAGTCGTATCCATGAATCAAACATGTTAAAAAATGTTATGCAATCAAAAGAAAATCTGGTTGAAAACTGTGAAAATAGAGAGTGGGAATTGCAATTAAGCAATAAAACCAACAAAATTTATCAAGTAGTCACAGTGGTAAATCAAACCGACAATTTATAAGCACCAAATAGTCCAAACCAAACCAATCAAAGTACATTATTTAACATCTTATGATTCTTATCAAAGCTTAAACGGAGTCGTCTTGCTTCAGAAACCAACACCATAAACTTTTCTAATTACTATTTTTTCAAAACTTTACTCCTCCGTCCTAGAGAGAAAGAAATGAGTCGTACTCATGAAATCAAATGCGGGCAATTGGACAAGGATAAACCACTGATATGAACTTGAAAAGGAGAACAAAAGTCACGTTTACACAAAATCAAATGATGGGAAAGCAAGTCAATTTTATCAGAGTTGTTATCTACTGATATATCAACATCATTCATCGATTTGCATTATTAGACCACCAAGTTCAACGAATGGTGATGCATGTTCACCACCAAACAGAACCTAAAACTAAATTATATGATATGTCATCAATCATAGTAACCGCCAGATGTATATGATCCCACGGTTAGTATGTTTTGTCAAAATCCTTTGTCAAGGTTGTTTGTTGGTCGATCCCGCTCCATTCGTAGGCCGGGATAGACCAACAAACAGTTTTTGACAAAGGCATTTGACAAAACATATTAACCATTAGATCCTAAATATCTAACGGTTGCCATAGTTGATGATGTGGGACCGATTCTGGTTTTGAGTTGTGTTTGGTCGTAAATACAGTGTTTAGAGATGCCGACTACAGTTGAATATAGATCATCGCCTTCTTCTCCGTGTCTCAGCTCTTTCCGATTACATTTTCTTTAGTTTAATTGTAATCGGTCTCAAGCCTTAGTTCGCTGAAGAAGAATCCACTTTACCATGAAAGACTCGTATGCAAAAATAGTCATATCCATGAATCAAACATGTTAAAAAATGTTATGCAATCAAAAGAAAATCTGGATGAAAACTGTGAAAATAGTGAGTGGGAATTACAATTAAGCAATAAAACCAACATAATTTATCAAGTAGTCACAGTGGTAAATCTGACCGACACTTTATAAGCACCAAATGGTCCAAACCAAACCAATCAAAGTACACTATTTAACATCTTATGATTCTTATCAAAGCTTAAATGGAGTCGTCTTGCTTCAAAAACCAACACCATAAACTTTCCTAGTTACTATTCTTTGAAAACTTTACTCCTCCATCCTAGAGAGAAAGAAATGAGCCGTACTCATGAAGTCAAATACGGGCAATTGGCCAAGGATAAACCAATGATATGAACTTTAAAAAGAGAACAAAAGTCACGTTTACACAAAATCAAATGATGGGAAAGCAGGTCGATTTAATCTGAGTAGTTATCTACTGATATATCAACATCAGTCATCGATTTGCATTATCATACCACCAAGTTCAACGAATGGTCATGCCTGTTCACAACCAAACAGAACCTGAAACTAAATTATATGATATGCCATCAATGATAGTAACCGTCAGATGTATAGGATCCCCCGGTTAGTATGTTTTGTCAAAATCTTTTGTCAAGGCTGTTTGTTGGTCGATCCCGTTCCATTCATAGGGCCGGGATCGACCAACAAACAGTTTTTGACAAAGGCATTTGACAAAACATACTAACCATTGGATACTAAATATCTGACGGTTACCATAGTTGATGATGTGGCACCGATTCTGGTTTTGAGTTTTGTTTGGTCGTAAACACAACGTTTAGGGATGGAGACTACAGTTGAATATAGATCATCGCCTTCTTCTCCGTGTCTCAGGTCTTTCCGATTACATTTTCTTTAATTTAATTGTAATCGATCTCAAGCCTTAGTTCGCTGAAGAGGAATCCACTTTACCAGGAAAGACTCGTATGCAAAAATAGTCGTATCCATGAATCAAACATGTTAAAAAATGTTATGCAATCAAAAGAAAATATGGATGAAAACTGTGAAAATAAAGAGTGGGAATTGCAATTAAGCAATAAAACCAACATAATTTATCAAGTAGTCAAAGTGGTAAATCAGACCGACAATTTATAAGCACCAAATGTTCCAAACCAAACCAATCAAAGTACTCTATGTAACATTTTATGATTCTTATCAAATCTTAAATGAAGTCGTCTTGCTTCAAAAACCAACACCATAAACTTTCCTAGTTACTATTCTTTCAAAACTTTACTCCTCCGTCCTAGAGAGAAAGAAATGAGTCGTACTCATGAAATCAAATGCGGGCAATTGGCCAAGGATAAACCATTGATATGAACTTGAAAAGGAGAACAAAAGTCACGTTTACACAAAATCATATGATGGGCAAGCAAGTCGATTTTAATCAGAATAGTTATTTACTGATATATCAACATCAGTCATCGATTTGCATTATCAGACCACCAAGTTCAACGAATGGTGATGCCTGTTCACCACCAAACAGAACCTGAAACTAAATTATATGACATGTCATCAATGATAGTAACCGTCAGATGTATAGGATCCCACGGTTAGTATGTTTTGTCAAAATCCTTTGTCAAGGCTGTATGTTGGTCGATCTCGTTCCTTATTCATAAGGGTATAATTATAAAAAAAAATACTTAAACATGCTCTCTTTATTCCTTGTTTTAATAATTGTGCAAACTACAAATAACTCAATTAATTAGGGTCGGAGGGAGTACGACTTAATGTATACTACAATAACGCAGTTGTACCTATTGTAGTTTCCATGCTTGTGGTTAACATCACTTATTACATCAAATGAAAAATCAAATTCGTATTACATGAAGAAATTTAAATCAAATACAAACCCGTAAAGATATAAGAGAATAAAATCTGAAAAAATAATAACTTAAACATACTTTGATCCTAAATAGTAGATTCAAGATTAAAGGTCGGATGGAAGGTGTATGGTGGAAGGAAACCTAACAAAAATAGACCAAGGGGTTCATACTAAACCAACTAGAACATCCCTAACCCTATAGTTATAGACTGAACGGAACAAAAATAAACTGATCTTAGATGGACATGACTAAAGGGTTCAAATTAAACAATTGTAGCAAACACGGTTACAACCAAAAATAGCATAACTTTAGCACAAATGGATCCTAAACTTGAAGTTCAGACCCAAAATATGATGATCTTAAAAGGAACAAACTAAAACCGCTAAGCCATGACCTCAAAGACTGTCAGATATACATATTATATGCGCTTATATATGTTAAAACTTACTCCAGAACTCATAAAATAAAAACAGATTGCACCACCACCCAAATCTGTATTAAATTTGTTTACCGTACAATTTCAGGTTATCAGCTTGCGAAGTAAGATAACACTAACAGAAAAACAATTGTTTCCAGTACTATCTAACAACATAGTTCAAGACAAGCATCTTCTTGCTTAAGAATAAGAAATCAGTTTAATAGTGAAACGAATTTTACACCTGAACATGAATGAAGTCCAACTCTCCCTACTTCACAGTGATGCTAATTGTAAAAAGGCACGAACTCCTCTTCATCTAGGGAGCGCAAGCTCTTAAGACTATCATGGATACATGATGGAATGACCTTTTGAGTAAAATTTCATGCCACCTAGGATATACAAAATTTAGAGAAAGTGAAAACATAAAACTGGATTGTGAGGATAAACACATATACTATAACCGAGAAGAAGCAGCTGATAGAAAATACCTCAGGAAGAAGACAACA
Source organism: Papaver somniferum (assembly GCF_003573695.1). NCBI lineage: Eukaryota > Viridiplantae > Streptophyta > Magnoliopsida > Ranunculales > Papaveraceae > Papaver > Papaver somniferum. Next base: position 2,071,003 of record NW_020651304.1, on the reverse strand, counting down.
GAAAGCACCATACCTGATTGAAGGTTATGGTTGGGAAATATCGGTCATGATCGGACATGAAGTCAGTAATAATAGGTCAGAGATGTATTTAGGATTGAAAAATCTAATGGAATGACGAAGTTAGGATAGCAACATAGGGCATAAACTAATAATAGACAGAAAATAGAAGAATAGAAGAATAGAACGATATAAATCAACAAGACGTTGATAAATTGAGTCTACGGCTAGAAGCCAAATTACTCATTAATAATCTAACGATTATTTTCTTAAATCAATAATAAAATCTGCCTTCTAAAGGCCATGATAACTACTATTTATACTACAAATTAAGAAACCCTAGAAAAGAAATATGAAACTATCTAGACCGACCAAAACGCCCTCTATACGAGCTGATAAATAAAAACTAATAAACAAGGCTAACTAATATAGAAATCCTAAAATGCTCCTGCATCAACCACCCCAGGTTGAAAGAAAGCTCGTCTCCGACGAGAACGTCTTTACAACTTTTAGCATGTATCACAAGACTAATCCATCTCAGCTTATTCCAGCTCCCATGTAAAACATCCAACTGAGTTTCCAAGCTCTTAGCTAGGCATGTAGGAGCGACCACTCCCTTCGCAACAATAGCTTTTCCCACGATCAAACACAAATCCCAAACCTTTAGTTTTGATAAAGGACTGAGTTATGACATTAACAAGCTGTAACTCCGTCGCCCCATCTTGATATTCGTCATATATTAATCTCTGGCACGAGCTAGTCGCTAAACCACGGGAATCAAGCAATGGATTTCTTCTTGGATTTTCTTATAACTCGATATGCCATCGAGTAGCATTCACTATTCTTGCGTACTTCCCATTAGTAGCTCCCACCTCTTGATGCATACTCCTTATATGACCAGCACAAGCCTTGCTGTCATTATTGATATGTGTATTCCAAGGAAGTAGCTCGCTATCAACAATTTGTTGTGGATGAAAACCGGACGGTGTTTGATTAACTAGAGTGTTTAAAGCACCAATAGACGTCTCCCTTGTTTTCCCACGGTCGAAAACAAAATTGATTACATTATTAATGAATACCGTAGCTTGTCCTCCTTGCAGTTTATTATGTCTTGGTTTATCAGCAGTTATATTTTTATACTCCACATTACTTTTCTAGATAGTTGCCTTTAAAACGGACAAATGACCTAGTCTATCAGTAAGAAGCATTAATTCCACCATCCCGTCTTCATATTCACAACCATCTTCTCTTTTCAATCTAGTGACAACCATCTTCTGTTTCGACTTTCCTCGATCAAAAACAAAAGCCACGTGATCAGTGGTGGTGACGGTGTCAGCCATGTTAATTGCGACTAGATTTTCTGAGCAAAGAATGGCCATAATCATAAAGAAAATAGGGGCTACTGATAACCACTACTGCCAGTAGATTAATTTAATTATCATACTCTCTATTTTCAGCCTCGCCAACATGTTCTTGTTGTTCTTGTGATGCTTATCATATGCACTCTTGTGCAAGAAGAAAACTGCTTCGTAAAGAATTCAGCGAGACAATCTATATGACTAATATTCGCCAGCTTAACTATCTTCACTAATGTTTCTTCAATAGATTCAACAACCTTTAACGTGTAAACAGGACATGTGTCTTCATGAATCCAGTTAGAAACCTTCCTAGCATAATAAACACTAGTTTCTTCTTGCTCCTGGTCAACCGGTAAAACTACGACATTTTTTGTTGCTCCGTTGATTCCCCTATGGACCAACTCATGGAAGTAAGAGAACCTAAATTCCTTGACTACTGGAAGCGATCTCCGAATGATAAAATAATGGTCGCAATAATGGAAAAGCCTTGAACACCACCTTATAGAAACTTTATCACTTTCCCATTCCTTCACCAGCTCCTTGACCACAATCTCAATGTGCTTCTCTATTAAAGACGACATAACCACAACATATACAACAAACTCAGAATAAGTTTTGCTATAATAACACATGTCAGAGAACAATGGAAACTTTTCTTGGTTGAGGTCTCGAATATTGGCACAAGATATTCGGTGACAACAATCTTTCTTGCTGCAACTTCAAGGTCTTTAAAAAGTTTTACATACCTTGAGGTTACATAACTCAGGCCATAAACATCCCTGTCGATATAGTACAGTCTAACAAAGTTCCTTATGATTGAAATGACAGTATTCAGTATAACAAAACATCTAGTCTCCTCTCTTTCTTCGACATAAGTATGCTTTCTTGTTAGAAGAAAATACCCTGACAACCGAATTCCATTCAATCGAAAGTATACAGTCACATGTTGACCGAACCAAAATAAGCACCTTGACAACTAATCTTACATAATAGCATATGTACCAATAAGTTGACATTGTCCAAGAGATCAATTCCTCAAGAACACTATTAAAGAAAGAGTTAGGCTCACAATTCTCAAAAGAATGCACGACTTTTGATGCCAGTTCTCTCAGAACCTTCTCCCAGTAATTCACTTTGTTGCCCAATAATTCTTATGTGCTAAGATGAAGATAGTCCTTCGACGAGACACATACACCGAAACACAGTAAAGACTTCACACGGGATAGTAGAGAGATGTAACTCTGCGTACTCACGTTGTCGATTCTATGTGTAAAACCTCCTTGTGTTTTCGTAGTCAAATTTACCAGCGCTAAGCAGCCTTCATATATCTCATCGTGATAACAAAAATTCTTCTTATACAAGTCTGAACTCGAAGTAATACTTTCTGCCATATACAAAACTGGAGTTTCATAAATACGACCTTTATAACATAGTGATTGACTTACACAGTTTGATAAATCCTCCATCATAACGTTTCCCCTGGTGTTAAGTAAAATTCTCCCACGAATTTTACTTGCATAATTTTCACCACTAGCTTCTTTACGACAAGCGTTTTCCCTTAGCTTATACAATCAAATTAAGATTGTCGACAATATACGAATCTTGCTTCTTATAAGCAGAATGATATAGGTTTACGGGAATACTCACGATGCTTATGTTTTCTCCCGTAAGAGGATCATTATGATCTGGTTGAAAGAAAATCTCATCTTCAGCTTCCGAATAAGTATCGTAAACTGGTGGCGAACTCCAATCCATGAAGGCTTGATATTCGCCGTTCTCATTAACTGAGAATAAAACTGCTTCATGATCGACGTGTCCATGAAACAAAGTTTCATTGAACACCTCATGTGTGCCATCTTTAGAATCTCCTCCCGGTAGGTCTGAAGAGTCGCTTTCATGATCACAATCCTCTTGAATATCTTCCGATAATTCAATAGATGTGTGATTGGTAACAAGATAATCCTCCTGACTGCCTTCCGACAATTCAACAGGTCCACAGTTGCCTTCTGGGTTCTCCATTAGGGCTTCCGTACGTCTACGTTGCTCTAGCTTATCCAACCATAGCAACATGTTGTCAACTATAACTCTAATCTCGTTAAGTTCTGCTGAATAAGTTTGATTACCTCTTCCACCACGACTTTTAATTCTTCCTGCCATTATAGCCGGCTAGGGTTTGTGGGGTTTGTTTCTAGCGCCAAATAATGAAGTTTGTAGGATCGATTTTGGCTCTGAATTAGGCTAGCAACATAGGGCATAAACTAATAATAGACAGAAAATAGAAGAATAGAACGATAGAAATCAACACGATGTTGATAAATTGAGTCTAGAGTATTACTCATTGATAATCTAATGATTATTTTATTAAATCAATAATAAAATCTACCTTCTAAAGGCCATCATAACTACTATTTATACTACAAATTAAGAAACCATAGGAAAGAAACATGAAACTATCTAGACCGACTAAAACGCCCTTTATACGAGCTGATAAATAAAAACTAACAAACAAGGCTAACTAATATAGAAGTCACATTCTCAGATCTTGGTTAACTTTGTTATATGCAACTTCATAATCAGGGCTAGCACATCATAAATTTCTAGCATTTTGATTTTTCTCTCATTTCTGTTATCAACCTGCACGCATTAGGTTTTCAATTAGGTGGGCTGAAGAGGAACTACCAATGCAAGAAGGAAATCAAAAGTATAATGTACCTTTTTGTCATGTGCTTTTTCCATACACATGAAAAATGCGAATCACATCAGGTTAGCTAAATACAAGGACGCCCATAGTCAACAATAATGGTACTTCACTCTCGACAACATATTCATCCAATTCAGTCCCCTATGAGTAGAAATTTAGGTGCATAACAAAGATATATAAGAAAAATAAAGACCGAAAAGATATTAAAATTAATCCAAGCAAATTAGCATCATTTAAACCTATAACATATAGTGTTAACATTACTGAACTTGATTACAACACCTAACGTAAACCCATCGAAAGATTGGTAATCTTAACTGACATGATTTTACCTCTGGTATGCAACTCATCCCATTTTGATTCGTACACTTACAATTAAAAATCAGAATATGATGGACGTGAACTTACCTTATACACCACAAAAAGTTAGAAATTCATCTCATTAACCACTGCACTCATACTGCCAAATCCACCATCTGATCTGTGTGAGATGAACACAAATTTAATTTTGAGTTGAACACAAATGCCCAGCAGTTGATGGATCATACTTTTGACATGTGCAAATGGTTAGATAGTTAAATAGCTGTCTCCCTAGTGTTGCTTGCCATTATGGGTGTTTCAAGAACAAAAGCCCCCTGTCGAGGAAGTAGCATTATAAATTTCAGGATCCGACTGGAAAGTTTATGGAGCTCTTACGTCAACTAAAAATACATTAAGTTACATTATATACTCGATCCTCATATTCATTGCACAACATCCCACAAAGTACGAATAAACAACAGAAACAATTAACCCAAGGTGAAGATGCAAACATAAATTCCTAAGATTAACATTCGATCAGAATTTAATATTTTGAATTTCCCAATTGTAGCACATCTTGATGTATAACTTTTTCCTTATAAGCAAAATAATGTGTTCTAAATTACCATGAAACGTCAAAATTTCCCTATGTACAATAGAGATTCTACAGAGAAAAAAGATAATTAAGTATCAAACGTACGGGCAGCTATTACTTGAGGAGTCATGGGCATATGAGGGGTGACCTCTGGAGTATGAGCTACGCCAGGAAGATGAGCAAGTGGTACACAAGAACATGAATGCTTATGTAATTGGATTCCATGCCAACCTTAGTAATAAAGCAAATTGTTTATCAGTTATGAGTGTAAATTGCAAGAGCAAGAAGAAGAAACAAAATAGTGTAGGAAAATAATAAGATCATTCAATTGCACCGAACGGGTTTTTATATACTGCTTATACGCAGTCAAAAGATGTGAAAACAATCAAAATCAGGTTAGATAAGAAGAAAAAGAAGCACATGCCATTAGAAATATGAGGTTTAGAACAATACCTGGATAAATTCTAAAATCCTACGGAGTGATTTATTTTTCAGTTGTTTCTGTGGCATTCAATGAAAAATAAGAGATAACGTTCACCGAAAAACATCATAACATAAAAAGGCCTGATAAAGCATAGTTGATAAAAAAAGATATAATTTACAGGTTAAATATCTCAATCCTAAGAGGACTTGATTGAGAACAGGATTCCAGCCAAAGATTAAGAGATAAGACCTAGAATTTTCTATTGAATTCGTTTTTTTTTTTTTCTTTTTCCTGTTTTGTCCTACAATCCATTCTATTCTCCGTACTCAACTTCTAAAATTAATTTGACTGTGGCTTAAAACAAATCATGTAAATATACAAACAATGTACTGTATTGAATATCAAACAATAATATTGGGAGATTGAGAAGAAGAAGAAGATAAAATAAAAAAGGCTTCAGATTTATTTGTCATGACACCTTTTCGAACAATAAAAAAAACAAAAACAATGTTACAGAATCAAGCTGTTCGTGGGTTCAAAGCCCCGCCAAAAATAACAGGCTGAACAAATCAGATCAAAAATTTCTAGTGATAAATCAGAACTAACCTATTTTTCCAAAAAAAATAAATACACAATTACCTAAACTGATTTTTATTGATAACGAAAAAATTAGGGTTTGAAAAGAGATAGTGAGATATATACCTCCACATCTTGAGGTACTTTGTAGGTTACTTTTTTAATCAATGAAATTGTTTCGTATGATAGTCCTGGCTATCATGGAGACAAAACTCATACCTTTTTATAAGGGGGTATTTTGTATTTCCCTTTCTAAAAGATAGCTATTTTACATTACCCCTTTTTAAATCAATAATTGGTAAATCCCCCTGTCTGTTATAACTGGTGTGACCGGCTGGTTAAGTTAGCACGTGTGATGCACGTGTTCCACGTGCTGAAACGTCACTTTATCTCTCTCCCCTAATCTCTTTCTGTTCTTCTTTCTGAGCATAAAGTAAACTCCATTAATGAACAAGCTCGAGGAGAAATAATCAGATGAAATTCTAAAGCATTAACAATTGAAAATCACTAGTCAACTACTAATTTCATTCACTTACGCACAAATTAACCAACGAAGGTGTTTTTTTTTTGAAGCAATATACAACTCAGATGATGGAATCTGTAATCAAATCCCATTCTCTAGATGAAACAGATGGCAGATTTTATCAGTACATACATTTAATTATCATCTCTCAAATATCCTTAGCGCATACATCTAATCATCCAAAAATTAGACCCAACTTTGAAATTTGATTACAATTACTTTCGGGTGAGCTTCAATTTATGAATTTTCTACCTTGATTTCTTAAATTTTCGGTCGAGACAAGAGAGCCTTTCTCTTCTTCTTCACAAATCTGCTTAGATTTTAGGTTTTGCATTTTGTTTCAACAAATCTGCAATCTAATCGAAACCCATGGAAATTTGAAATCAAATCTATAATTTTTCTAAACCTAATTTTTTCCCTAAAATCATAAATCAAATCATTCAACCTCTGATTTTGGTGGATTATCATCAGGTATAATCTAGTTTTATTAATTTTATTTTTATCTGAAATCATTTGATAGAGCTAGGGTTTTTGATTTTGAGCTAACTAGTATCTAAAAAAGTTAGGGTTTTTGATAGACACATATTTGTGTCTTAATTAGTCCTGATAATATATATTGTTGGTGATCATTTTTTGTACTAATTTGGGTATTTATTTTATTTTTGTAGGTACATGAATAAAATGGGCTATGACTCGAAAAACGGTTAAAACTGGGCTTGTGCGCATAAAATATGGATTTTGGAATGGAACAAAGATCGAAGCAAATGGGTCAAACCGTGGACCATGCAAATTTATCCATCCATTAAAAAAATCCAAAGGAGTTATAATTTTCAAAAGGAAGAATTATGAAATAATTGCCTACATGCATCACAGAAATAAATACTTGAAGATTTGGAGATTTGAGAAATTAATGGCATGCATGAGAAATAATCCAAAATATTCTCTCACTTATTGGGTATTATTTTCCTTTAAATGGTGTAAAGTGATGCAGAAAAGGACGATGTGGCACACTACCATTGGGTAATTGGTTTATCACTTAACACATGACAAACTTCTATTGGATTGATGATGTAATGATGAGAATTAAAATGGAAGGTAGGATTCTTCTGACCCTATATATACCATGTTATTCAATCAATGAAGGGAAGGTAGGTTCCGTCGAGCAGTAGAGTTTGAGTTTCATTTTCTTTTCTTTTCTTCTTCCTTTTTGTAATGGTCGGGTGATCTCTTTACTAGGGCTAAGAGGAAGCCCGGTGATGTATCTTAGAGAGTTTAATTCATTTTAATAATAATTCTCTTGGGTCCTATATTCTCGTTTATCATCATAACAATTCTTTTTACATGTCCTCGTGCTTGCTTAAAAGAGTCTATATTCTTGTTTAGAGACCATCATTTTAAGTACTGGGAGTTGTTAGTATTTTGAGAGTCGAATGGTTATAAAGTTATATTTTCCAAGACGTCTTATGTGTCCTAAATCGTCTTGAGTAGTTGTTGAGAGAATATTATTTAAAATAGTTATAATTATCTAATTGCGTCATAGTGGTGAAATCTAAACCCTAGGTTTTTCTTCTTATTTGTTTATTTCTTTTATTAGTTTAATTATTATTACATCTTTTTGGGGTAGAATTTATTAGAAAATTTTATTCCATCGATAGCCATGTACTTGTGGTGTTGTAATTAATATCTCATCAGTTTTTGATTGTGGTGTTCTTGTTTTTTGTAATATGTAGATTTGAAGTATTGGGTATGTTTTGTTTCAGTTGAAGATGAAGTTTTTGTGAATGACTCAGTTGTATGTAGAGTTTTATTTTTTGAGTCATCTGATGCTTTATTTGGGTCATTTTTGTGTAGAGTTTTAGTTTTTGTGTAGAGTCTTTGAAGTTATTTGATGCTTTTCAAGGTGTTTGTAGTGCTTTTACATCATTTGGTAGAGGTTCTGTAAACTAGATTCTGATTCTAGATGTTATTATTGTTGTTGTGGTAACCTGCTATAGTTACTATTGCAGTGAGGGCATGACCTATCTGTAGCATACATTACTTTTCTCCAAACTAGTTTGAGATTGGATTATAAATTTATAATCATTATACATCCCCTTGCTTCTAGAGATATCCGGAAGGAGTGAATTCCTTATGAAGTGTATGATCAAGTCGATATTAATTCTACGCATCAGTACTTTAGAAAGATTCCTCTAGGATTTTTGTGTAAAACAACTTTTATTCTTGTGTTTTGTCACATAAAAAAATAATGTTGATATACAGGTCTCCAGATCTCTCATTTTGCAACCGGAAGCCTGCAAAAGTAAGAGTGTTTTAGTGAAGCACGAAATAGGCAAAGACCTGATGCTAAGACATGGTATTGGTAAAGGCCTGATGCTTAGACATGATATGGGGGAAGCTTCGATGATGAGGAATGGTATGGGAAAAGGTTTGATAATGAAACATGGTATCGGAATAGGTTTGATAATAAGGCATAGTATGGGGAAAGGTCCAATGACTGCGCGGCATGCGGTGAACAGTAATACACTGATATATTTTCTACTGATGGCCAAATCACCATTAGGAAAGGTAACAACTTGAAATTGTTGAAATCGCAAGAAGCTACACATCAGAAAGCAAAAAAAGTTGGTTCATCAAAACCTTGTTGAGGTAATTATGTTTTGACCGTGTTCTGTTGGTGTTGGGGATGCGTTTATATACTACATGTCTTGATCAGTTATCAGCTTCATGTTTTAAATTTGAAATATTGGTCAACCAGGTACACGTATTTACTGACATTATATTTACTGTTACAGAAGCAGGAGAGTTTACACAATAAGGTGCAGGAAAGAAGGAAATGGGTGGGTATGAAACCAAAGGTAATTATGTTTCTATTCAGTTCTTTTGGTACAAATTGATGTTCAAGACTGTGTAAGTTAAATTTTGACTACAATTTATAGATGCAAAGTCGAAATAATGGAAACTCAAATAAGTCACACCAAGAAGAGTACAAGCTCTGCAGCGGTGAACTAGAGTTCAGGGAATTACAAGGACCAAATCCACCAATGTGTTCAGCTAATTTGGCTTCTAATAAAATTTATTGTTGCTCACTTTGTAAAGGTTTGAAAATGATATGATTTTAGTTAGTTATATATATATATATATATAATTGTTGTTCACTTTGTAAAATTTTGTTTAAACTAGTTTAGTTTTTATTTTCACATAAATAGCATGTTAATATTTAACAAGCTCTCTTCTGTTTATCCAGATTTGATATTTATCAACATTCACTATTAACCATTGGTTAAGAAAATTAGAATCACATCGTAAGAATGTCCCTCTTTCTTCATACAACTTAGTTTTCATATTCTTTGCTTTTTTACAGTGCGGCATGGGGGTCCTCATGAGATGACACAAGGTATCTCTGTAAACATTTTTCTTCATACAACTCTAGTTTTCATATTTGGCTTATTTGGGAAGAATAATATCTTTCCGGGATTCTGGGAGTAAACATTTAGAATGTCTTTTCCCCCACTCATTTTATCACTCAAGGAAAAAGGGGTGTTTTTTTCACAATCATATAAACTAAGTACTTGACAAACTTTGATATTAAGAGTTGACGAAGTGATTTTTCGGCGAAAAGTCATGCGATTTTCTTGCTACGCTGACTAAAGTCAACAAAATTTAGTTCTTCGATTCTTCTTCTGATCATGATTTAATCTCAAAAGTTCATTAAAATTTTCTTATTCTCCAATTTCTTAGTTTTTGTTTTGGTTTTGGTTACAGTTCATACGATTATTGAAAACTATCAATGACCTAATTTCTTAGTTTTTGTTTACGATTTCTTACTCTTGTTAATTTTTATTGACTTTCCATGGATTTCCAATTAATTTAGCTTCCTGTGAATTTCTTAATCGATTTAACTTATTGCTGTTTGTCTTCTTCAACTAACCCTCCTTTCTCCTTGTTTTTATTATAGGTCATGAGATTCTTAAGGCAACAAAGGCTAATGGAGAAGACAGTTCACAGATGATAAAGGGTATGGTTTTAAATCTGGGTTTTCATTCAGAAATTTGAAGGTTTCTTTGGTTTTTTGTAATACTTCACACGGAAAGTTTGATAATTTCAATCAGTCTGTATTTTTCACTGAAGTGTTATAGATATCCTACCTAGTGTAGGGATTTGATGATGTTTATTAGGCAAGTGAGTATTCATTCAGAAACTTGAAGATTTACTTGGTTATTTGTAATACTTCACACGGGAAGTTTGATAAGTTCAATCAGTCTGTATTTTTCTCTAAAGTGTTATAGAGATCCTACCTAGAGTAGGGATTTGATGATGTTTATTAGGCAAGAGAGATGGTTTATCTCTGTTGTTAATGGGAATCAATTAAATTATCTGGTTGAAGTCTTATAATCAAATTAAAAATTATGTTTTTTTTTGGATAAGTGGGTTATTAAAGATGGAATGTTCATTGTTCTTTCTATTAATGGATTTGATATCAGAGGGGGATTAGCTGCTTCAATGCATAAAAAGTTGTGATTACAACTTTTAATCTTATATTAGTTTAATTTTTTATTTAAAGCTGAAAATCGTGATTAGTAAGATTATGGAATCTTTGCAGAAGTATTGGTTAATTCAGTGTTTTTTCTACACTTGGCATCTTCTCATCTCTGATAGTTAACTGAATGATCTCCTTCTGATACTTGAGAATAAGCATTATTCACTGTTAATTCCTGACATTAATTGTTATATCTTAAAAATGGTGTTGTCAACTCTTAATTACAAGCATGCAGCCTTAGTTAATGTGTCATTCACTTCTTACATTGAGAGAAGTGTTTAATCAATTAAAACTACTCAGTTGTCTGTTATTAACTGTCATTCTCTCAATACAGTATTGTCACTACAGGTTCTTGTTTTGTACTATCAATTTCTAGTTCTCTTGCTTTCCTTTGTTTAGTTTCTATTTATGCTATACTTGAATCAATTTCTCCTCTCAGTATCTTCTGTTTCCTTTTATCACTATTTCTAGAATTTCTCTTCTATGAGTGTTTCCCTGATGGCATTACCAGCTGAACAAGTGAGAGTTCTTGACCTTGATGAAGATATAGAAGAATATCCTCATAGATTTGATTCTCTTCTCTGTGATGATAGTCGTAATTACTATAAGTCCTCAATTAAGCACCATCTTAATAGGATTTGGCCTATTACCTCAGCTGACTTCAAGATTGCCAAACCTTATATTCAAGACATGGGTAATCTAAACTTATTTGTTGTCATGTTTAAGAAGAGTCAAGATAGAGATATTGCTTTCCTAGCAAGACCAACCTTTTTATTTAGTAATCTCTTTGCTGTCAGCTTTTGGGTGATTTGGAATCGATTTTTGATCTTGTTTGGTAAGTTACTCTAATGCTAGTACAGATACCCATTCACTCAGATCTAGTTAATAAAGGCAAGGTTCGTCAAGTTTTCGACCAGATAGGTACCTTTGTTTCATCAGGACCCACTTCAGGTAATTGGTATGATGCCAAGGTTATGGTGCCTTTGAAGACACCTATGACTAGGAAGGTTGTCATTAACACTGATAAGAGAACTTATAACATGTATGCTTTTTATTCTAGCTTACCTTATCGTTCTTGCAATAAATGCTTGGTTCTGTATCATGATGATGTCAAATGCAAGGAGATTCAGTCAAGGCTCTATGTTAGGGCTCTTCCAGCTCCTACTCCTCGGGCAACTCATGTGGCGGTTACCAGTGTTAAGGCACACTCTGAGGCGGGTGAAAGCTCCAGGTCTATTATCCCTGTTAGTGGTTCTATCACTCTTGATCAATCCAAACCATCAGCCTTCTCGGTCAACCTTCATCCGATGGGTAATACTGGTAACAGGAGTTCTTCATTCTCTCCTCTTGTTTTGTCAACTGATTTTCCTGTTGTATCTGCTCTTACCATTAAGGAACCCTCAATCCCTCCGTTGTCTTTACCAAATGTTTCAAATACTGTTTTACCTCGTCGGGTTTTGTTTCTCCATTTGAAAACTTTTCTTTCGGAGATATCGGCACAGTGCATGATAGAAAAGGAAAGAGACCTAGAACAACTTTTGAGTCTGTGTATTTAGAAGCTAGCACCTTCTCATCGTTTACCATGATGCCGACTCCTCGTTGGCCTCCGGTTTCCTCGGTGCCTCCTTTTTCGCCTCCTACTGAATCTTTCAGTATTGGAAGTGTAGGATTTGCTTCTACTAAAGCTTCGGTTAGTAATGTTATTTGGGCTACCACTAGTCCGTCTCTCACTCAGATTGTTTTTTCGTCATCAAGTTTCTCGTGTAGCTCAATTTCAGATATGAGTTATTTATCTGAGGTTATAGTGCCACCAGTTTTTGAATCTGAACTCTCTAATGCTCCATCTCTGGCTGAAGAGCTTAAGGATGGTATTATTTTGGAGCCTATGCCTTTAGCCTTTCTTCCACCAGAACCGGTTATCACTGATGAAGATTTCGAGAAGGAAGTGGATCTCATGATGTTGGACCAAGATACTATGACTGATGCTCCTGACATGGCTCATGACCCAGTAAGTACATCTATCTTTCTATTAATTTTATTTATTATTTCAAACTTCCCCCAGTTTTGTGCTTGTATTCCTCAGTTTTCTTGAGTCCTTTGCTACTTTCTTTAAATATGATGATATTGAGCTGGAATATTGATGATTGTTGTTCTGATAAAAAATGGAGACACCTATTTAGTCTTGTACGAAAATATAAACTGAATGGTGTTTGTTTATTAGAAACTATGGTTGACGTAGAAACAGTTAGGAAATACACTCATCATTTACCTTTCGATAAATGGATTATAATCCCTTCTGTAGGTAAGTCTAGTGGTCTTGCTTTTGGTTTCATTGAAAAGTCATCCATTGAGATTCTAGGGCATTCTCATAATATGATTCATATCCTATGTGATGTCACACCTGCAATTAACAACTGTGTAATATCTTTCATATATGGTTCCCTAAATCTGAGTGGTATGAAAGATCAATGGAGCTTCCTTAGTGACATGCATGATAATAATAATAATCCTTGGACGCTGCTTGGAGATTTTAATTTTATTTTAACCGATTCTGATAAGCAAGGGGGTAACCCATCTGGCTCTTTCCCTCCTAAATTTGTAGTGGATAAACTTTTTGAGATGAACATGAATGAAGTATACTCCTTTGGTAATCGTTATACTTGGTGCAATAGAAGATTTAGAAATCCAAATGAACTGATATTTGAAAAGTTAGATAGGGCTTTTATGAATGATAAATGGGTCTCTGTGCTTCCAAAAACTCGTGCCATCAACTTAAGGAGAATTTATTCGGATCATTGTCCTGTTTTGGTTAATTTGTTCCATGGAATGAGTAAAGTTAATATTCCTTTTAAGTTTTTCAAATGCTGGCAACTTAATCCGGAATTCAAAGAAGTTTTAAATAATTCTTGGACTAAAAGAGTCATTGGGTCTCCTTGCTTTGTTGTTGTTAATAAGCTCAAGACTGTGAAATCTGATCTTTGTAAATGGAACATCAATTCTTTTGGGCATATTAAGATTACGATAGCTAGGCTTAATTCTGAGATTGAAAGATTACAATCTCTACCTTATTCACCCCAAGTTGGTCAGTATATTTTTAATTATTCTACCAACTTGATTACTGGTATTAAATAGAGCATTGCTTCTATAAGCAAAAGTCTAGAATTAATTATTTTACTCAGTATGATAGGAATACGCATTTCTTCCATAATTCGGTAAACCTAAGGAATATGTATAACACTATTCATACTTTGAAAGATGATCAAGGCAATGGCTTGAAGAGAGAACGCAGGTAGCTCAATTCATTTTAAGAAGATTTTCACTACATCTTGTCCTTCTAATTCTGCTATTCAGAAAGCATTATTGCTATTCCCACTCCTCAAGAAGTTAAAGAAACTGTCTTTAACTTGGCTTCTTGGAGCTCTCCGGGTCCTGATGGTTTTCAGGCAGGATTCTTTCAAGATAACTGGGATATAGTGCAAACTGAAGTTATTTCTCATGTGCAATTTTTTTTCAAAAATAGGTACTTACTTAAACAAACTAACTTTTCCTTTATCTCCTTAATTCCTAAAATTAAAAACCCTGCTTCCCCTCCTGAGTTTAGGCCTATTAGTCTATCAAAATGCATCTATAAGATTATCTCTAAGCTCTTAACTAATATATTGAAACCTCTTATGAATTCTCTGGTGTCGCCCTTTCAGTCTGCTTTTGTTGCTAACCGTCAAATTCATGACAATGTGGTAATAACTCATGAAATTCTGCACTCTTTTAAAAGGAAAAAGAAGAATAATAAAAATGGTTTTCTTGCTATTAAGTTAGATCTATCAAAAGCTTTTGATAGGCTTGAATGGCCTTTCATTCTTGCTGTTTTTGAGAAACTAGGTTTCTCAAAAGAATGGTGTCAAATGATTTCTCAGTGTATTAATACTGTGTCGTATTCAGTTTTAGTAAATGGTTCGCCTAGTGATGCTTTTTTCCCATCTCGTGGAATCAGGCAGGGGGATTTTCTTTCCCCTTACATCTTTATTCTCTGTATGGAAGTTTTGTCAAAGTTACTCTTGAATGCTGAAGAGAATAATTTGATTCAAGGATTCAGGTTTAAAAAGGATAGTCCATCCATCTCGCATTTATTTTTCGTTGATGATTGTATGCTATTTCTAAAGGCTTCTGTTACTTATGCTAGAAATCTTCTTAAGGTCATAGATATTTTTGCTAAAGCTTCGGGTGAGGCCATAAATTTTGACAATTCGGGTTTTATTACAAGTAATAAGATGCATCATAAACATGTTAAACTTCCAGCCAGAACTCTTAAAATGAAATTTTTGTCTAATTCTGAAAAATATTTAGGATCTCCTCTTTTTATTGGTAAGGACAAATCGAACTCTTTCAATTTCCTTGTTGATAATCTTTACTCTAGATTAAGTACTACCAAGAAGACTAATATTAATGTGGCAGGAAGGACTATTGTTACTAAGCATGTTCTTTCTAGTTTAGCTGTGTACCATATGGGTTGTTTTCCTCTTCCTAAGAAGATTACTTCGAAAATTGATTCAATACAACGTTGTTTCTGGTGGTCTAAAAAGAACCCTAATAGAGCTGCTTATTTTAGGTCTTGGGGAGATATTGGCAAATCTAAGTCTAATGGTGGTTTAGGAATTAGAAATACTTATGCTTTGAATAGAGTTTTTATTTGTAAGCTTGGTTGGAGATTATTGAAAAATCATCATATCTTGCTATCTATCTTCATGAAAGATAAATATTTTCCAAACCAGAATTTACTAGAGATAGACAAAGCGGCTAACACCTCGTCTTGAATTTGGAAAGGGAAAGTTAAGGGAATTTAGTTTATCAAAGCTAACACAGTGATTAAAATAAATGATGGGGCTTCGACTAGTATTTGGTCTTCTAACTGGATACCAGGGAATTTAAATCCTCATGTATCCAGTCATGCTTCATATACTGATTATGTTTTTGTTAATGATCTTATGGATTTAAATAATTGTTGTTGGAATGAAGGAGTTCTTTCCAATCTTTTTTCTGCAGATGAAGTCTCTAGGATTAAGGCAATTAGATTTAACCTTAATCAGAGGGATTCCTTGATGTGGTCTCATACTATAAACGGAGATTTCACAATAAAATCTGCTTATAAAGTTTACATGAAGGATTTTCCTTCTCCTGAGGATACTTGTTTCTGGAGGAAAATCTGGGAAGTAGATTGTTTACCCAAAATAAAATACTTTTTATGGAAAATCTTTGCTTATATGCTTCATGTTAATTCTCTAGTATGTTTTTACAATCCTGAAGTTGATGTTCGATGTCCTCTCTATCATCAGTATGAAGAAACTGTTATCCATTTGTTCATACACTGTTATGTTGCGAAACATATCTGGTTTGGACTGTCTCTACTGCACTTGGTTTCGGTAGACCTGGATTGGATTGATGACTATTTCTTGTACTGGCATGAAACTCATTTAGGTACTTCCCCCTTTAAGGTTAACTGGCCTAGTATTGGATCGATCGTTATGTGGTATATTTGGAAACTCAGATGTGATGTGCTGTTTAGGAATATTTCTATTTATTTGAACAAGGTCATTTTGGAAGTGCAGAGGATGATTAATACGTATATCTCTCCTCGGAATTTTTCAAATGCTTCTCCTATTGTTGGTCTGAGCTCTAGAACTGAGGTTGAACATTTCATGTTCATTGATGGTTCTTACAAGGATTATAACATGGGTTTGGGTGTCATTTGGTGTGATATTGCAGGTAATGTAAAGGGTTTGCGTTCAGACTTTGGTTTGATGACAGATGCAGTAGGGGGCTGAGGATGCTGCTCTAATTTTGGCCATCTCTTGGGCAGAAGAGATGAATCTCTCCAAAGTTGCTTTCGTTAGTGACTGCCTTCAGCTTGTGCAGTACAGCAATGGAGACAATATCATTTTAGCTTGGAGAAGCAGTGATCTTGTCGAACATTGTAGGAGTTTTATTTTCAGTTCTTCGTCTTTTGAACTCTTGTATATAAAGCATGCAAATAATCCCTTAGCTGATAGGCTTGCTCGTCATGCTAGGAAAGTTAGTCTTAAGGGTTCTTGGGTCACTATTCCTCCTTTTTTGAACTCCTTTATTAGGAATGTGAACCTAAATGTAATTTGTAACTCTTTCTTTGCTTAATATATGGTGTGTTTCTCAGGAAAAAAAAAAGACAAACTTTGATATTAGATATCAAAATTTTCCCTTTGAAATCCAAGTTAAGTTAGTACTGGTGTTTAGCTTTTTGATTAAAATATATTATTTATGTGCTAGTGCTGCTTGTAAATTTTTTTTTGATTTGTGTTCGATTGTATTTTACTATCAAAAAAATTTACCCTAACTGTGTAAAAAAAATTACCGAGAAAAAAATGAGATGTGTAAAAAATAATTACGGGGAAAACAATGAGATCCTACCCTTGCCGCATTGCTTTATATAGTGAGCATCCAAGGAAATAATAATAAAATATTGATGAAATAAATAATACTTTTTATTCCGATTAAACAGAATATGGAAGTAGTAAAAAAATCTCCAACTAAGGAAATAATAATACAATATTGATGAAATTTAAGCCAATAAAAAATCTCCACGTTAATTCTCGCTTCTGGTTGATTCTGGCCCCATCTATTTTTTTTTGTAAAGTTATTAAATTTAAGCCAATAAAATTGAAGGATAATATTTTTTTATTCCAATAATGAAATAGCTAAATCTAAAATATTCTTCTTACCTAAAATAGTTAGATTTTAAAAATCTCATCACATGCCAAATATATATTAATAGAAAAATTAAAATATCTTAAATATATTTCTCAATCATGATAATCACAAAAATCCACTTTTTCATCGTGATAATCAACAAATTAAATAACAAAATCCACGAGTGCATCATGATAATCAACGAATTATGCCACAATCCCACAATAAATCAAATGGTTATCAAATAATAAATAAATAACGTCAAATGTCCAATGTCCTTTTACAATCTTAATAAAAAGAATTTTCCTAATTAGAGCCCCGAACTATAATTTAAACTCCAAAATAGATAAATCGAAAAAGAAAAAAAAAACTGATTAATCCGATCATGGGTACTAACCTTTTGATCTGGCGATGAATCTCTTTTGCGTATATCTTTGTTAGTGGTCCTGCACATCAGTTGAAATTTGTGTTAGTATTTTGGATAAAGTTTTGTTAGTATTTTGTTGCAAATATTATAATAAAAAAGAAGCTGATACAAAACAAACAAGCATGGAAAAAAATCGTCCTAATTTCACTATTATTTTTTTAGCTTTGTTTTTTCCATAATTAAAAATAAATATCTACAAACGCTAATTGCAGCGATATGAGGATATCTAACTTTCATCAATATAGTGTTATTATTTCCTTAGTTGGAGATTTTTTTACTACTTCCATATTCTGTCTAATTGGAAAATTTTCCTTGGATGCTCACTATATAAAGCAATGGGGCAAGGGTAGGATCACATTCTTTTCCCGGTAATTTTTTTTACACAGTTAGGGTTAAATTTTTTTGATAGTAAAATACAGGTCTTTATACCTGATGTTCAGTTATTAATGATGGTTTTGGGTTTGCAGGTGTTGGACATTGAACATGGGATTCTAATCGCTGCAAAATAACATCCGGTGAAATCAAAATTGTTCAGGTGACATATTTGATATCTCTATTTTGCACAAGCCGCTACGCGTTATCATTATAGGTTTTTTTACTTTTAAAATCTGGCGTATCATATATTATTTCGTTCCCTACGTAGATCGTAATATAGTTTATTTCGTTTCCTGGATGCTAAAGTCGCTGCTCCCCTTGATCTGATGGGTTTTAACATTACCTCTTTCTCTGATCAGACGAGTTACATCTTGACGGCTCTCCTTGGACATTTGACGTTGCTGGTGCCCTTTATCTGATAGGTAATACCCTTCTTACTAAATAAATAAATCAAAATCTTACGATCTGATGGGAGGTTTAGGGACAGTCAAAATAATAGTCACCAGTGGATTATTCCTTTCTAAATATCAATAATCGCAACATTTATTTGTTTCAACCATGCTTGGACAACTAACACCATTTACTTAGCACTGCTTCTCTCTTGATTTTCTTTTTTTTTTTGTTCTTCTTTCAATTTAGGGTTTTGTTTTCTGATATATGTCTATCTATTGTTTGGTTTGCATGTATCTTAAAATGTTGTCGATCAGAGGATTTTTGCTTCTTTCTCCAATTGCTTATCCGTCTGGCTGTATGTATTTGGTATTGCTTCTCTGGTTCAGGGTTCAGAAAAAAAAAACCACCGTTATGGCAATTATTGTTTGCCGCACATATTAAAATAAAATCTTTCTTTGGTGTTATCGTCTGTTGATGTTGCTTTTGGTTGTCAAACCACCATTATGGTAATTTTTCCACTTTAGTTTTTTTGTGCAGGAAAAAAACCCGAGTTTCAGTTTACATTAGGCATCTGGTTCTTTTTTCCTCACAAACCATCACCATGAAATTTAATCATAATTTTTTTAATATCTGAACATTCCATAAGAAAAAAATTAGAAAATATTCCTAAATAATAATTGATATTTATTTAGAAGAAAATATGCAAGAAAATAAATGTAGGTATTCAAAATTATAAAAATTTCATGGATTTAAATTACAGATATTATTTCGATTTCAAGATATCAATCATTTCCAAAAATAAAGACTATTTTCTATGGAATTTACAAAACCGCACTCGGAGAGAGGCTAAATTCCATTGTTTCGCCTCTGCTTAGGTTTTTGCTATCAAAGTAGCTGCAAATATTTTTGCAACACGATTTCTAATGACGTGGCGTGGAGAAATTGGTAAAGCTTTTTGTCCCTTTCAAATCTCAATATACTTTGTAAACGTTGATGCTATTTTGATATTAGTGTATTCTGTAAACAGCTCGTGCCCAACTCGAAAATTCCTTCTTAACATGTGGGCTTCAATACGTATGGTAATTTACTCTTTCTTTTTCTCGCTATATAGTTGAGAAGTTAAGTTGACAAATGATTCTAACGTGATTTATCATAAATGGTGTTCTTACAAAGGTAACTTTAAGCGTTAAGCAGTTGCTGTAAGCTCAATAAGCTAGCGAGTTTTTGGCCCGCGGGGAAGCTCAATAAATTGGCGGACTTTTTTTACTTACATTTTCCACTTTGTTCAAGGAATATTGGTGTAAATTTTTGGTATGTGTTTCTTGATTTTCCTTACCGGGATTTGTGGGTTTAGTCTCTCTGTAAAAAGCATTTGAGGAAAGGCCGGACCACTGTTTGCACGTTGTTGTTTCTTTTTAGGGTTTTGCTCATTTTTTCTTTTTATTGCGGTTTGGGTATTCTTTTTAATTTACTATTGATGTTTGTTTTGCAGTTTGTTTTGCCGGTATTCTAGAAAATGTAATCGATTGACCTTACAAATATTCTCTCAATGGGTTTCCTAATAGATTGTCGCAAGAAAGAAATTTGACGACATGAATAATTGGTAATCTCTTTGTATCTTCCAAATCTTCGGTCTTGAGTAATGAAATCATCTATTTTGGGTATTCGATATTCCTAGGATTTTTTTTAAGTCAAAGCATTATAAGTGGTGCGATCCATGCGAAAGATATCGCTGCAAAGGAAGTGCACAGAATGAACACCAGTTCATACGTGATAATCCCTATTTGATAAAAGGTTGTCGTGGGGCGGCATTTTATACATACGTGATAATCCCTATTTGATTTTAAGGAAATGTGTTAACACCAGAAGAATAACATACTCTGAATTCTCAATAAAGTTTCTGCAACCAGTTTTATTTATCGTATATAGAGTGTTCCATTGAGTATTTAATTGTAACAAATGGTGCTGTGGAAGCTATATCTTTGTAGTTCCAAGTTCGAACGATCTTCTAAATATTTAAATCTCTTTAGGCTAACTTTTATGGACTAGATATCTAGCAGCTAAATTGGTCATCCACGTCATCTGGGACCATTATAGAACGCTGTTTGGTTGAGCGTTGAGTGTTGTTTGGTTCAGCGTTTTAAATCTCAGCCGTTAGATCATAAAATTTATCTCCCAGCGCTGAACCGTTCAGCGTTAAAAACACTTTTTGAGCGTTGAACCATTCAGCGTTTCAATCTCGCTGCTAGTTGAACTGCGAGCACTTGTTAGGAGAGAGAACTATCCAATGCTAGTGTTAACTTTTTTCCCACACTTTTTTCATGATTTGTAACACTTTTTATTCAATATAGCAGTTCAATCTAGTTCATAGGGATTAGCCTTAGTCAAATAGTCAGTGGTTATAACTTTACCGTTTCGGTGCGATTGGTGCGCTATGTGGATTGGTGACGAAAGGCCAATGGATATATCGATATAGTGAAGGATTTTGAGCATATGATCCCAGATATTTTGGTAAATTGTTTAGCCTATTTCAGTAGGAGCATTTCCATATAGTTTCTTAATTTTGGTGTATTGATTAATCTGACATTTTCTAACCATACGATTTCCCACACAACTCCATTTATGATTTCCTACTTTTACAGTACTTACTAATCGACAATTCTATGACTCAAGATTATAAAAATGATCCGCTATTGTCGATAGAACTATGTTTAATTCTAAGTACTTAGAGCATCCACAGTGGGCGAGTATAACCAAATTTATGGGATGAGATCGTAACACAGTGGGACGGAGTAAAGATCAAATTTGGACCAAAGATCAAATTCCAGACCAAATATGGTCGCGACCAAATCCCAAATCCTAATATAGTCGGGCGTAAATTTAAAGTACGCTTGTTGCTGGACGGACACCCAACCATCCGCCCGTTCACTTACTCATCAGACGGGCACCAAACCATCCGCCCCATTCAAAATGAAATTCATCAGGCGGACACCCAATCATCCGTCCGTTCACATTTCGTCAGGCGGACACCAAACCATCCGCCCCATTCAAAATGAAATTCATCAGGCGGACACCCAACCATCCGCCCGTTCACTTACTCATCAGGCGGACACCAAACCATCCGCCCCATTCAAATTTCGGGCGTAAACCAATTTTACGCCCCATTCAAGCGTACACCAAATTTACGCCCGTTTTCGTGCGGTGATTAATTTTACGCGCGACCAAATTTGGTCTTCTCCCCATAACGTCACAGTACAGATTAAACTCATATTTAGTCTTTCTTTTTGGTCTTTGATCTTTGAGTTTAGTCGTACCATTGCAGTCGCTCTTACAGTACTCCATTTTCTAACCATATGATTTCCCATAGCATATTTAATTCTATCGAACTATTTATTTATATTTTCGGCCGCTATTGTGCCACTTATCCTCCCTCTCCATCCACAAACTGAAAGTTCATTATTCTGATTCTCGGAAACTGCTGCTTATTTAATTTTTTGTAATGTCAAAATGAACAGCAAGAGTATTTTCATATCTGAACGACAATGAAATAGCAGAAAAAATGGTGCCAACTCAATAATAACTGATACGTGGTTCATACAATTGCATCATCATAGATGAAGTCACTGCTTCTCAAATAACGCGACGAGTTCTTACAATTGCTTCATTAGAGAAGAAATCACTGCTTCTCAAATAACACAACGAATTCTTACTTAAATTTTATCTGCACTTATTGTTAGGCTAAAAATCACATGATGTGCATTGGTTTAAACTATCTAGCTAGCTGCACACAAGCTCATACAGGACGAAGGGATGCCAATTTGTAATTTGGGGGTATGAGAAGATGATGAACAAGATTTATAATTGTTGGAATTTTTGAATAGAAATAGGATTTAGTTAGTTGAAACTGAATGGGTGTGTCCACTCATTTAACCCTTTTCAACATGAAGTGTCTTATTCCAAGGGTTGTGACTCTTCATGAAAGGACTTCTCCAAGAGTCACCTCTAACCTATATAAACCCCACTCATTCTCCATTGTAAGTATGGTTTTTAGAATCATAAAACTAGTAGTAGAAATTTAAGAGTTTGCATGTGTCTTCAAGAGTTAAAGAAGAGTTTGTGCTACATCAATTCGTGTTTGATGTTCGGTGTTATCGAAGTGCTGCGAAAAACATCGACGCATTGTTGAATGTTGGAGACATATGCCGCTAAACCTGTAACAACATTTTATACAGGGCATCAAATGTCTTAAGCAAAGAGATTACTCGCCTCAATACACCCCAAGTAAGTTTGTTTAAGTTTGTGATTGATCGTCTTTTTCTATCATTCTTTTCTTGTTTCGTTGTTGGTATTACGAAACGTGATACGTAGATGAAAAACGCGTTACAAAGAATTGTAACGGATCGGTGGATAATACACGAATTGTATTATTGGAGAATCCGTAAAGAAGATAATTATCCAACAATCTTAAGACACTTAATTATCTTTGTTACTGATTTGTATGTGTTTAATCTCTTAAGCATTGAACTACGACCTGAATTTCGATTTTGGTCGAAAGACATTAGAGATATGGTGCCTGATTTTTGAATTAGTTAAATTTCAATTTATGCATTCAAAATTAGACCCCATCTGTGTGGTTCAAAAATGTCTCAGGTGTGAGACATACGTTGCTTGGATGGCTTAGGCATTGGCCTAGCTTGTCACCGGGGTTAATCTACCATTTACTCTTACCATAGTACAAGAATTAGGGCATGGAGGCTGCTGTGTAGGACTACAAAAACTTACCTAATGTTTCTGGAAGTTCTCTCTTTATTCCCTCCGCATAGGCATCTCTTTCAGAATAATTTCCAAAAGTATGGGAAATACGGATTTGAGATGTCTTGTACATCAAAGGGTGAATGACGATTAAGTGCCCATGGTGTCGATTGACGGTTCTAATTTTCCCGAAAGTAGTATCTCCCATTGTTGGAAATTAGCCAACAGTTAAAAGATGACGTTTGTTAAAACACCACATATGGGGAATGTAGAATGGTGTCAACCCAAATTAAGGGTTAACCAGCAGGCTATTAACATCTGATCTGGCTGGTTCTCCATTCGTACTCTTTTAATGCCACTTACTCATCATAACGGATGATGTCATTTTATACAGAGAAGATGCGATTGTTCACAAATTAGACCGAAAGGAAGCCCATCATACTTTCTAGAAATCAGTTCACGCTAAACCAAAAGTAGTAGTTCTGATTTTAAAAAATGACAATAAGTCTTAAACGTGTAAGTTCACATGGGCAGTTATCGTGATCAGCCACATGAAAAGGTACACCGTTTGTGTGCAATTGTTCAATCAAGTATAAATTTACCCCTGGGCAATCAAAAGTCACAGAACTTTTGCCTTTTCCTTTCCCGCAAACAACAAAACTCTAACCATCAAAATGAAGTCATTTCATGAAGAGATACGTCTCTTTGACAGACAACCGCAACAATTTAGGATTTGTTGTATCTTTCTCATCTCGATTCCAAATGGAGATTAAAAAGTGTAATCAAGACAAAATCCTGGTCTACAACTTTCATTTCTTACCACAAAATCAAAAGAGAAACCAAAAATATTGGAAAATCATTCTGGGCTAGAATTGATTTCCCGCTCTATGGAAATTTGGCAGAAACGAGGCTCAATTTTCCGAAATTTGTAAAAAATACTTCTACTACTCCAAAAATTCTAAAATTTGGTGTTTTAACAAACGTCATCTTTTAACTGTTGGCTAATTTCCATTAATGGGAGATACTACTTCCGGGAAAAGTAATTTAGTTTGAAACTGTCACCAAGTCAATCGGGTTCATCATGACTGCAGGGAGTATCCATAAATTATTAAGATCACTGTAAAAGAAATCTTGATGGAAGTTTAAATTGGATAAATGATTTTGAATCCAAAATCATTACTGTCTTATTAGAGACATTAAAATGAACCAGTAATTGGTTAGTATACCAATTTGAATGATGATAAATCATTTGTTAGTTGACTTGGATAGCCGAAGATGCAAGGGGTCCTATAATTGGAAGGACTGGTTATTAATACAGGTGATGGCCTGTAGATAATACAATTAAGACTAATTCATTTGAAAGAATGTTATCCGACGAGTCAAGTATCAACGACAGATGGAATTTACAGTGATATGTGACATCAAGAGAAACGATTTATCGGGCCAAATGGTTTCCGTCTTGATGAGATATTTTGGTGCTTCAGAAATGTGGACACTGGAAAGTGTCGCACA
Organism: Papaver somniferum; assembly: GCF_003573695.1. Taxonomy (NCBI): domain Eukaryota; kingdom Viridiplantae; phylum Streptophyta; class Magnoliopsida; order Ranunculales; family Papaveraceae; genus Papaver; species Papaver somniferum. The sequence goes on along the minus strand of NW_020651304.1, from coordinate 2,045,816 downwards.
TACCCAACAGGATAACTCTATGACAAGATATCCCGAATGTGCACACTACTTCGTTAGTTTTGGACAGAAAATTATAAAGTTGTGCTGCGGAGGAGAAAGAATCCTGAACGAGAAAGAACTGTGGGGAACAAAATGTTATGACAAGCGGTTTGTTATAACTAGAGTGGCTACCCGATAGCCAGAACGTGCCCCTAATGAAGTCAAACTGGGAAACAGTCATTTCCAAGAATTCACAATAAATGTGGGGGGAAAGTTGATCGGAACAACTTTATGAATGTGGAAAGCGAGATGCATTTCCATAAATTCAACAAAGTGCGGGGGTCGATAATGGACGAGAAAGCACAATTCACGTTCTCCAGTGAAATGGACGTGAGTGCATTAGAACTAACTGTAAATGAAAAACCAACCATGTCAGATTGATCTCCTGGTGATAGATAGAATGTGTTGTTTAAGACAACAGAACTGGATATTGGATTTATTGATTAATGGATAAATAATCGGTACTCTCTAAACTGCGAGTGGGTTTCACTTTTAACAGAAAGGGTAGAACAATCAGATCAAGGCATCTGATAACCACTTGCAAAAGGATAAATTCTATTTGAAATTTGAGACAACGCATCCAAAAGTAAAAGAGGAAGATAAATTATAGAATATAATTTACTCTGAGATATATCTATCAACGTTGAAACTAAAACTATGTGTTTGTCGTAAAACGGATATGGTTGCGAGCAAGGAATTATCTGAACAAAGGTTGATAGTGAAATCAACTATGAACTCCGGAGCTTTGGACGAAGAAGAAGTTAGAGTAACTTCGGAAATTCCTTGAGTATATACTAATGGCCAACGTATATGTATGCTAGAAATAGATTGTTCTGATCAAACAATAATTTTGGAAGAAACACATAGTTTGAGATATTACGGTGTCTCGACAAATGAATCGTTGATACAACACCATAAAGCAATTGCTCTCAAATGCGCGCATCTAAAAGAAATAATGTATGTGAATTGTATTAAGCCGGCAAATGATACGAATTCTAGAGAGCGTATAATTGCGTCATCGAGGGAAATGGGATAGCCTATACAGAGTAGTATTTATAGCGGACACCCAACCTAGCGATTGGAGATCCCATGGTTATCTAGGTTCAAAAAGGACAACCAAGTTTTAAATTTATACTCACCGGAAACACTGTGAGAGTTTACTCTCTTTCCCATTTCTATGATGAAACAGTGTTGTCTGTCAAGTGAGAGGTTGAGAATTTCTCTTAATGATTCCTATGTCTTAGTTTTCACTAAGAAAGTATGACAGGATACTTTTCAAATAGGAGATCACCTATATGAGTGTGAAGTGGGGCCGCTTCTATGATAACTACAAGGCTAAGTTAATCTGGAGCACTCATGAAAACCAACATCGTTCAGGGCCGAAATGAACACAACCGAGAACCGAATATGTAAGGAAATATACTGTGTGATATCTATTGCATCGGTTTACATCATAAAGTTGGGCAGTTCAAGACATCGCGTTCACTGAACAACTAGTAAACCCGATAGGTATTCACTACGGAAGATTCAAAGCCAAAAGCTATCTCTCCCGATGCAGTGATGTTCCGCGCACAAACTCTTTCTCGTGTCTGCATTAAACTTGCATGGATTTCTATTCAATGTGGGGGATTGTTGGAATTTTTTAATAGAAATAGGGTTTAGTTAGTTGAAACTGAATGGGCGTGTCCACTCACTTAACCCTTTTCAACATGAAGTGTCTTATCCCAAGGGTTGTGACTCTTCATGAAAGGACTTCTCCAAGAGTCACCTCTAACCTATATAAACCCCACTCATTCTCCATTGCAAGTATGGTTTTTAGAGTCATAAAACTAGTACTAGAAGTTTAAGAGTTTGCATGTGTCTTCAAGAGTTAAAGAAGAGTTTGTGCTACATCAATTCGTGTTAGTTGTTCGGTGTTATCGAAGTGCTGCGAAAAACATCGAGACATTGTTGAATGTTCGAGACATATGCCGCTAAACCTGTAACAGCATTTTATACAGGGCATCAAATTTCTTAAGCAAAGAGATTACTCGCCTCAATACATCCCAAGTAAGTTTGTTTAAGTTTGTGATTGATCATCTTTTTCTATCATTCTTTTCTTGTTTCGTTGTTGGTATTACGAAACGTGATACGTAGATGAAAAACGTGTTACAAAGAGTTGTAACGGATCGGTGGATAATACACGAGTTGTATTATTGGAGAGTCGGTAACGAAGATAATTATCAAACAATAATATTATTATGATGCGACTTTGTATTGATAATTTTCCTGACGATGAAGTAAAGACATACTAATATTACCCCCATAAATTAATAGTGTTCGGCCCCACCAACCAAAATTATCATTTTATCTCAATATTAAATACTCAATACAATAATAATTATCAAATTATATATGAATTAATAAATTTAACCAATGAATAATCGTACTAAAATAGACGTGAATACCTTTTGAATTATCTATGAGAAAATATAATTTTATATTTGTTGATTGACGAGAAAAATGATAATGTGAAAAATTGCAGATAAAAATGTAGTGCTACCTTCACGTAAATAAGTTATAATAATTGCAAAAGTATTGAATAGCATTTTTTTATTGTATAATAATGAAACAACAACGCGGGAAATTCTATTAATATTAAGAAAGGCCAAGTTGAAATTTGATATGGCATTAATTTTAAGAAAAAACTAGGTCATAGCTAAGTCATTCTTCCCCAAATTAGTATAAATGGAGAACTCATTTATATATATAAATTAGAGAGTTATTAATTTATATATAACACGGGACGTGGAGAAGGATTTAAAATTTATCAATTTATAAATTTAGCAGGTCATTCCTGACTTGGGGCCAGCTAAAATTATCATTCTGTTGTGATTATCGAATTGTATAATAGGGTCGCGTTCTACTATATAATAATTGGATGGACTAAAAAAAACAAAAATATATATAAGAACAAGATCGCGAGTTACTGATATTTTAGGATTATCAAAATTTGAAGAAAAACTAAGAGCAACATAACATTTAGTCAATTTATGAAGCTAAATAAGTATTACTGTAGTCTTTATATGCTTAAAGATATGGCACTTCAAGGCAAAGCTTTAATTATTTTTTACTATTTCATTGGTTTTTTTATTACTTTTCACTGTTTTGTTAGTTTTAAAGTCATGAGCTTACTGATTCTTTTTTAATTTTTAATTATATTATTGAATTATATTTTTTTTTTCATAAAATTAATTTTAAAGCATGATGCAATATTTCATAACCGGAAAACAAACCCGTGCATCGCACGGGTGAAAAACTAGTATGATATAATTATAACTTTACTGAAATAAATGTATAGGTAGATGGATGGTTTGGACGCTCTGCAAGTTTCCTAAATAACCGTTACAACTCCATTACCATTTTCCAGCAATCTCCATCAAACTTCAAATCACTCACTGTAGTTAAATCTCACCAACAACTACTGCGCTCGGATACAAATTGGATCTCTTCGTATTTCAAACGAAGATTTCCTGAATTTTAGTTTTCAAACTTTCTAGATTAATAGCCTCTGGAAACTTCTTTTAATTCTTACCGTCTTCATCCTTCCCATCATGTCTCTATCAAATTTCTCCACACAACAACACCATCCAAATTTGCTTGATGAATTTGCGAATCTATTAAGTCAAGGTACCCCTTCAAAGAAAATATCCATTAACACTCCTTTACAAAATCCATCGAAACAATACCAAAATTATCTTGTGCTCCTAATAATTTCTCCTCGATCGTTCCACATATCTCAAGTTAGGGAAATTCTTCACAAACTCTGAAGTTCCTTTAAACAAAATTTTTATGTTTCTGAATTCACAAAGGAAACTTTTCTAATTAAATTCGAATCACACTCTGATTCTGAATTCATTATGGAAGCATCTCCGTGGGTGACAAGAGATGATCTTCTGGCTCTAGAGAGGTGTATCCCAAATAAACTTCCAAACGAGTATTTGTTTGACAAGGTGGAATTTTGGGCTCAATTACATGGTCTCCCAGTGAATTATTTGGATAGAAAGTTCATTCAAGAACTTGTTGCATTTGTTGGAAGTCACAGAATAATTACCACTCAAAAATCACGTAACTGGGGCAAATTTGCAAGAGTTCGCTTACCAGTGAATGTGAAAGTTCCTCTCAGAGACTTAATCTCTTTTCCACTAGCAGATGGAAAGGAAATAACGGCAGAGATCAGGTATGAAAGACTACCAAGATTTTGTGTTTTCTGTGGTCTTATTGGACATCTGATGAAAGTGTGCCCTAAAGTACATCAATTCAAGGACAAGATTCACGAAGAACTCCCACCACATCTTCAACAAAAGGCTTATGAGTTAATAGTTCCCAAATACCAAAAATCTATTAATGCTGCTTCAAAGGATTATGACAACAATCCTGAACAACTGGAAGAAGATTTTGATCAAACTATTATAATAACTGATTCCTTGGATAGTAGACATCCAGGAACAGGAGAATTTGCATGGATGATGAGTCTTCAGACCAACTCAGCAATGACAGAAAGATGGAATGCTACATCTGCAATGACGGAGAAAAATAATGCCACATCAGCAGCTGAACCGTCACTTAATATTGGAGATAACTTGAGAAAACAGTTATCTGTACGTGAAGTTAGGAAACACAATAAAAGCTTTACGGTTACAGAGCAGTTACGATTTAATTCAAACTCATTCAATAAGGAGTTTTATTCAGTTTCTCCTAGAATATCATCAAACAAACCAATTGCTGAACTTTCTACGGTACTAGATCAAGGTCATTATCCTGAGCCAATATCTATTTCTATCCCCTCTCTACAAAAATTGAACTCAACACTGGCAAAAGGAAAATTCATTGATTTTCAACAACATCTTGATATCCCTCAAAAAAATTTCAATAATTCTCAGTTCATCTAAGTGACAGACTCTCTCCAATTTGTAACAAAAAAATTAAAAGCAGCATCTACAGAAGTTTCGAGCAGCTCAATCAATGAGAATCTTCATCAACTTCTATCCAGGACACACCAACAATCACAGAATTGTGACAGTGGACGGATTTTACGGAATCCCAGAAAACCAACCAAAGTTACCAGGAAACGTGAATGGAAATTCATCCAGAATATACAGGCAGAAGTGATATCTTCCTCCAAAAGTTTAATTCATCTTCAAGTGAATCAAAATGGCGCCTTTAGAGAATGAAATCTCATGTGTGTCTATGGTCCTCCTAACAGAGTTGATAGAGGAAACTTCTGGCAGAGTCTATCAACTTATTCTCAACATGTTGAAGGTCCTAAATGCTATATTGGGGACTTCAACGCTATCTCTTCTTTAAGAGAAAAATTCGGTGGTGATCAATCTTTGAATGGAACTATTACTCACTTTAATAACAGAGATAATCACCTCCTGGATTTGGGTTTCTCAGGCCTGGCTTATACGTGGTCAAATGGTAGACAGTTTCAGGGTCTTATAAGACAGAGATTAGATCGTGTTGTTGCCACCCCAGATTGGTGTTTGATGTTTGAAAACTCGGGTGTCTTGCATCTTCCTAGAATCTCAAGTGATCACTCTCCAATCCTCCTCAACACTTGTAGAATTATTCCGATAAATCCACCTTCTTATAAGTTTGAAGCTTACTGGTGTACTCATCCGGACTTTCTTAAAGAGGTGTTAGATTCTTGGAACATCAATTTACATGGAGATATGATTGAGAAATTAAAATATTTAGGCGGATTTCTTCAAAGTTGGAGTAAACATAAAATTGGGTGCATCAAAAACTCAATCAGCAAGCTGAAGAAGAAACTACTTCATCTTCAAGGTCTTAACCCATCAGTGGCAACTTTACAACAAGAGAAACTTATCGCTGACCAGTTGAATGAGTATATTATAATGGAAGCTACCTATTGGGAACAAAGAATGAAACAAACATGGTTGAAAACATGTGATAAAAACACAAAGCAATTCCATCTCTCGGTACAACAACGAAGGAAGAAAAACAATATCTCTAGCATACAAGTAGTCAATGGACAATGGCTAACAAACCCTAGTGCTATAGCAGATGAATTTATTTCTTTCTTCAGTGATTTGTTTCAAGAAGATCCAAGCACAATTTCGCCTACTGTCTTACAAGCTCCGTGTGAAGTGGTAGATCAAACAACAAATACCAGTATAGCTTCAGTTCCTTCTTCTGAAGATATATGGAAGACAGTAAAAAACATGAATTCTTTTGGTTCACCGGGTCCAGACGGTTTCCCAATAATCTTCTACAAAAAGTGATGGTCAATAGTGGGAGAAGAAACAATCAAGTTCATTCAGAATGTTTTCAGTTCAGGCAGTCTACCGAGTAAGTTGAATCATACTCATATTAGTCTAATTCCTAAAGTTCAAACCCCTGCTACAGCAATGAAATTTCGTCTCATTTCTTTATGCAATGTCTTATATAAGTTTATAGCTAAACTTATTGCTGTAAGATTAAATCCCTATATGAATTTGTTTATCTCTTGGAATCAAACGGCTTGTGTTAAGCATAGACAAATTACAGATAATATAGTAATTGCAAAAGAAATTTTCCATTCAATGCATAAATCAAAATCGCAACAAGGGGTCTTTGCTTTAAAACTAGACATGTCGAAGGCGTATGATCGTGTTTCTTGGTCATTCCTTAGCTTCATGCTTCATCAAATGGGTATACATGATCACTCTCATAATCTGATAATGAACGCACTACTTCAAGTTTTTCTGTCATTATAAACGGTGCTCATTATGGAAACTTCAACAGTGGCAGAGGTCTGCGACAAGGTTGGCCACTATCACCAGCCTTATTTATAATTTGCTCGCAAGGATTATCTTTACTGATGGCAAAATATGAAGAACTGAACCTATACAGCGGATATAAGTTCAAACATGGAGGACCTTGTATCAGTCATCTCATGTTTGTCGATGATTTGTTTTTCTTCGGTAAAAATTCAGAGTATAATGGAGATCAATTGAAGACAATCCTAGATACTTATGCTTATATTTCATGTCAGATCATTAACTACTCCAAATCTTCAATTCACTTTAATTCTGGCTGCTCTAGTTTTCATAAAAGTAGAACTATACAGAAATTTGGGGTGTAGGAAATGGAAGTAAGTGAGAAATATCTGGGTTCTTATCCTCTGAAATCAGATTATAATATTGAAACTCATAACCCTCTAATCTCCAAGTTTGATTGTAAACTAGCAGGTTATAGATCCTTCTTTGTGAATTCGACAGGGAGAACTGTTTTGTCGAAAAATGTTCTTTCAGCCATTCCAATTTATTCTACGGGTATCAGTAAACTGCCAAAGGGAGTCATCAAGCACATTTCACATATCCAACGCTCTTTTTGGTGGGGACACGATACCCATACTAGGAAATGTCACTTCATCAATTGGGACAAAATGGAAAGAGCAAAAGAAGATGGTGGTCTTGGTTTGAGAAACATGGAGCAAGTAAATATTTCTCTAGTTGCAAAGCTAGTTTGGAGATTATTAACATCTCCAGATGCTTCATGGGTAAAAATGTATTCTGAAAAATATCTTCATTCAGTTTCCTTCTGGGACTGCGAGGCAAAACCAGGAGATTCAAAACCCTGGAAAGGCATGTTGTCTATCAAAGAAATATTCTTGAACAACTGCTGTTGGTTCATCGGGACAGGTAACTCAATCAAAATCTGGGAATATCCCTGGATCCCAGGGATTCCGAGATTCAGACCAACTAGATTAAACCAGATAAGCATTGAGGTGAAGTTTGTTTCGGACTTGTTCATCCAAGGTCAGAAAGTCTGGGATATTCAGTTATTGTCGCAGCTATTTCCGACAGATCAGGTTGAAATCATTGCTAGTACCTATATCCCACAAGAAGTTTCAATTGAAGATAAATATGTTTGGCTGAAGACAAAATCTGGTGTTTTCAGTGCCAAATCTTGTTACAAGATTTTGGCTGACAACGTGGCTACCTCTTCTACAATCTCTTCTTTTCCCTGGAAGAAGTTTTGGAAAAATATGAAAGTTATGCCAAAGATCCATACGTTTGTCTGGAAAGTCTTACACAATGGGCTAGCAGTTTATGAAAATCATTCAAAGTTTAACACTCAAGTTTAAAATGTTTGCGTGTTTTGTAATTCGGAAGCGGAAACGATGGATCATCTGTTATTCTCCTGTCAGTTTTCAAGAGATGTTTTTCAAGCAAGTCCTCTGCAGATTAATATTTCAGTAGGAGTTACACAAATGGAGATCATTCAACATTGGTTAGAACAGTCTGATCAAGGAATTATGCTAAATTTGGGAGCATGCATTCTGTGGAACATATGGAAGTCTAGAAACGACAAGGTGTTCAACAACGTGCAACAATCTGTACCCATCTGCATTCAAAAAGCCCTTCAAGACTTTAAAAGCTTCGATTTACATCATGCCCTAAATTACTGCTCTTCAGTTCAAGTGCAAAGACAAAATACATCTCGGTGGCAAGCTCCTCCTCGTTTCCACTTTAAAATAGGCGGGCCTGCAGCTTTTGTAGATGGAAGAGGCGCGGCTGCAGCTGTATCACTAGACTCAGCAGGTAGACATTTGGGTAGTGCGGCTTTCTGTTTCAACTCATTCTCCTCAATGGTGGCAGAAGCAAAAGCGTACGGTCTTGGGGTCCAGCTAGCTACAAGAATTCAAGGCTCCAGAATCATTGTAGAAGGAGATGCTGAAGAAATCCCTAAAGCAATATCAGGGAATACAAATGATATCTCGTGGAGTATTCATTCCACTTTTCTTTCCATTCGTGATCGCGTCAAGAATTTTAGTGATATTAGTTTCACTGCGGTTCCTAGAGACGCAAACTCAATTGCATATGATTTAGTTCAATTTGCAATCTCAAACTTTCAAAACAGTTGGTGGTCTTTTGATGATCCACCTCATTGTATCATGCAACGTCTCAATTCTTTTGAGGATTAATTCAATGAAATATCTGTTTCCTTCAAAAAAAATAAAAATAAATAAATAAATGTATAAATATCTAAACAAAAAAATCACCATTAATTAGTCAATTTTCATTAATTTTGGTAAATATAATACTAATCTGGTATTCCTATATTATGTTTATATCCTAATCAATCTCCATTGATTTTGGTATTTCTGTTAATTTTGGTATTTTAATTATACTACTTCAGTAAATGTATAGCATTCATACTTGTGTAACTATTATAGTTACACGCTGCGGCTTCGCCACGCCTCGCTGCGGCTTACGCCTTGAACAACATAGTTTACCTGATGCAGGAGTGGATATGTCCCAGCTTACATGTGGAGATTCCCGAACATTGCTAATGTACGAGCATGGGGAAACAAGTGTGAGATGCTCCTACTGTCACACAATTAATCTTGCCAGACCACCAGCACCAGTACCAGGTTTGTTCTTTGTGCGAAAGTTTTGCGAATAATATAAACTGTCCCATATTTTGCTGAAGAATTTATTTGCTTAGACTTCTAGCATCAACTGTAACTGGATTCTAATTATGTAAACCTTTCATCTTTTACTTCCAAATGCTTAACTAGATACTCAGACCATTAGGAAGATAAACTCTATAAGGAGATCTAGTTTAGGTGCCAGACGGTGCTAATACTAGTTTTCTGTGTATCTACTGACAAGTATGATTTATGGAACTCAGGGCATTTAGTTATTACACTATTCCAACTATGTCAGTTGTAGGCTGCATGCGCCGGTTAATCTGAAGGATATAAAACACACCGCTAAGCTGAAGGATTTTCTGTTTTGTCCTGAACATGCTATTCACTTCTTGTATACACATGCAGTTACAGTTGACATGAGCCGTTTACTCTTGATGAGTTTTCCCAGGCATTTCATGACAAGGTCTTTTCATACTCTCTATATAACCAAAAATCTTTGTCAGTACTTTGTGATCAGGACATGCAAACTCAAGCGTTCTTTAATTTTTAGGATTCCTTGTTACTTGGAGAAATGCACGTGGCCATTTTTCAAGTTTCTTCTATCAAATGTTGAGGTACAGCTTAGTTGTGGGTTATATTCCCATGCAAGCAAATACAGCAGGTTTCTAGCATTTCTTCACTATGTGAGTTTACTCTTGAAGGGTGCAAACTTATAAGAAAAGATAAGGTATGTCATCTGAAAACCTTTTGTAGGCTCTCTTGATTAGTTCTCGCTGAAAATGGCCCATACAGTTTTTGTTAATCAATTAAGCTTCGTCCTGCTGATCCATTGTTCACACTTCCATTATTTTTAGATTGCTCTGTGATATGTTCCTGCAGTCGTCATTTGGCTTTGTTGATTACCACGGTAGGAGGTGTGCAACTCTAGCAATAATGACATTGTATGGGAGGTAGCTGTAAGTTGGCTTCCTGTTTTATATTTATCATGCAACGCCCGTAAGATTGGGCCTAACATGTGTAGCTTTCTTTTAACTCCTTAGGGCATATGCTAGATGCCAGAGAGAGGATACTTCAGGGCACTTCAACATTGTTGTAGGCGATTTGAGTCCTAAGGTTACTGATGCGACTCTATTTTCCTGTTTCTCAGTCTTCCCCAGCTGCTCGTAAGTTTTAGTCCTAAGGTTACTGATAGACATTTCATCTCTGACTTAAGAAGTCGATCCCTCCCTCATAATTTTTATTCCCTCCTCATAATATATCCCTCCTCAAATCCAATCTTTCCCTCCTATTAACAGGACTCGAGTTTATTAGAGGGAGTTTGGGGGAGTTTGAGAGAGTTCATTCCTAACTCATTCTCTTTAAGTAAAAGAAAAAACAAATCCTCATTTGCAAGTAAAAATTATATATAATCAAAAGAAAATAAATAAATAAATATGATCCTATCTCTATATCAATAGTATGTTATTGTTGTGCAACGAGATAATTTTTTTTTTCATTTTAGCGGTCTCCATACAATTCTAACTCCTTTTGTTCACGACCATTATCCCAGATATCATCCGCTATGCTCTTTCTCCATGCATTAGCTTCTTGACGTTGTTGTTTTTGAGTTTTGTGTCAAAACTTCGTCTTCATTTTCAAGCGTTGATGAGGATGGATGGCTATCTTCCTCTTCCTCAACTGGAAACTCATTTGCACAAGCTGTCACTATCTCCGCTTGCACTTGATACGGAAACGGAGGTTGAGACTTAAAGATCGAGAAACGAGACTTCAAAACACCAAACAATCTTTCAACTACATTCCTTAAAGAAGCATGACGCAAGTTAAATAATTCTTCAGCCTTTTTCGCATGATTACCCGTACCAGAAAATTCTTCAAATGATAACGTTAGCCACGAAATGGTGTTAAACAATATCGCCGGTTTGCAAACCCACTATCCCCCAAGTAATATTTACCTGAATAAAACACAAAAATAAAACTTCGTCAAGTAGAACCCAAATATAACTTAACCAGAAAATCAAAACTTCACATTAGATAAAATTAAAATTACCTTGCGGTATTTTCAGTCAATTTCTTTTTGTCATTGCGTCATTTAGTATTTTCGAATCATGAATAGACCATTCCCATCCACTGAGCATGTATATGAACTCCAAGTCGAAGTTGCAAACCACTAACACATTTTTAGATGTAATTCCATGTCGATTCTGATAAACGGTTGCATCTCTTTTCTTTACCATTGCTGGGATATGTGTATCGTCCATAGCTCCAATGCAATCCTTAAAGTAAGGATAAAATCGCGTACACTCTCGAATTTTAGTTGGAATTGCACTGTTGGCTTAGCCATCATCTTCGAGGCAGTTAAAGCTCGCAACATCCTGTTGAAGTTTTTACTAACTTTCCATCGAGAGCGACCAAATGTGTCACGTATTATGCAATATCGTGAACTTTGGTCAACAACGAGTAAAAATGTACCAAGCATTTCTTCAATAAAAACACATCTTGTATCACGTAATGGTGTAGTTTCTCGAATGATACAACATAGTTTTACAAAAATATCAAGGTACATCCTATAACTTCGTCGAAAGTCTTCTACGTCTTCGCGCAAAACTCTCATTGTATAGTGATCACTCTTTTCAGAGTATCAAAGATAAAGAAGTGTAGTATAGTCGTGTTCGAACCACAGAGATTGTTGGTGTTCAAGAGAATTATTAAGCTAAAAAATAATGTAAAATTGATTTGTAGTTGAGTTGTGATCGAGAACAAAACAGAAGATGATTGTAAAAAGTAACAGTTGATGTAAATCTACCAAGACACAAGGTTCCACCTAATGGCCTTCAAGTCTTATATCATCAAAAGATAACCTTAAATAGAGACATATAATATCCTCTACCCGGAAGATACGACAAATATAACTCTCAGTGCAACTAAAAATACCATTACATAAGATTGATATTATGTTCTAAATACAAAGCCCAATTGAGAAGTGTCACAGGGATTTCATAGCATTCAATGTACCCGGAAATCACACTAAATCTAAGAAGTTTATAGACACACTCAACACAAAACACAATAAACAAAGATGAAATGGATTAAGCATTAAAATGATTTATTGATGATAACTTAAGAACATTGAACCCATTAAGCTTCCCCTCTTGTCTTGGCAGAGAGGGGTTTGATTCTCATTGTTGTGTAGATATCCATTAAAAGTATTGAATCAAAACTCTAACACCCAAGAGAACTAAAAAGAACTGAACTAAAAATAGAAAGCAAAAGAAAACTCAGATTGCAGTATTCAGTCGTACCCTTCTTGGTTGATTAAGCTCATCCTTTATACAGCCAACTTGACTTCTTCTCTAACTACTTGATTCAACTTCCTGGATTTGGGGAAAACACTCCACATAGTTGTAACGTCTTCCACATATTCTGCTCACACCAGCTTCTTAGCACCACTTGCCACATTTCCGACTCAGTCTCATTCTGCCCATCTAACCACCTTTCTACCCAGCTGAACCCAGCAACACGTTCCATCTCTACTGAGCACCACAAGATGCTCATGTGAATGCCCATACAATTAGTAACCTAAGCTCAATTTGGTTCATACAAACAGCCTCATAACAACTCATTCAACCAACATCAGGACCTAGCTTTGCCAAACCAATCGACTCTTCAATCTCAGACAACAAGCACACCTCCATATTCATTGTTGCAGATGTAAAAATCAACACCGAAATGCCGAACTCCATGTTGCTTCAAGTTGAAGTTAACCCCATCTTCAGTTCATTCAGCTCCAAACTCCATCGACTGAAATCGAGCAGCAGCATACTCAACCCACACAGATTCAACTCAAATGCCAATTCCAACCAAGTACCCAAGCTACAGATTCCTCAATCAAGCCATACTTCCCTTTGTCTTCTAGAATTTCTCTTAACTTCCTTTCTTCGCAGCACCAACACCAACTGCACTCAATCCTTGATATATAGTTAACTTGATTCACGACAGCAACACATACATCACCACTTTCACGAATTACTCCAGTAAACACACTCATCATTACTGATTCGCGCGATTTCATTTATCCATCGATTTCACAGATAACAGATCCACAACTAGTCAATTCTTCTTCAATTTCAAATCCCAGTTTCTGACTTGTACCGTATCTATCTAACTGAATCTGAACCCAACCTTGTTCTCTGCAAAAATCCCTAAATTTGGATGCTGCTGTTCAGTTCGATCCCAATTGAAGACTTCCGTTTAAACTACACCATCTAGATCAGTTTGCTCCCGTATTCTCCTGCATCTTCATAACACAAAAATCACAAACACCCATCTCATAATCGAGCCCTATACATCCATGAATGGATGGAAGCAACACTAATTCAAATCAAACCCTGAAATCACCTAATTTGTTGTTGTAAACTGCCATAGATCTGTACGGTCTCTTGCATCTTCGTCTTGGTCACCGAATTCCATTAAATTCTCATGATTCGAACCACAACAAAATCCATGACCTTATGCTCAGATCCCCTTTCTTTCGATAAGAACATCACCAGCTTCACTGAGAAATGAAACTTCCCTTTTCTTGTTTTCATATGAAACCAGATGTGATAGTGGAACAAGCCACGTCTCCCACTTTCATTATTCCACCATTCGCTCTATCCGTGAAATGAAAGAGCCAAGCAAGTGGCTCGAGTGGTTAGCGTCATGAGCGTACAAGGCAGACCACCAAAGGCCCGAGCTCTTTTGTTGCTTTTAGCTTTGTTGTCGCAACCGCCATTCAGCTCATCGTTTAGCCATTTATTTTCCAAGTGATCCAATTCCTTTGTAATTCCTGTAAATGACTTAAAACAATATTATTAGCTAAATATCGAGACCTAGCTAGTATAAATGTGGGTATAAAAATGTGGCACTTACGTGCTTATCAAACTCCCCCACACTTATATTTTGGTAGTCCCGAGCAAAACAAGAAAATTATATCCACTACACAGCTGGATATGAAGAGACGTCTGCTAAACAGCTAGACCGAACCACTAAAAAGTGATTGAGCAATGTCTGCTAAACAGCAAAACAAATCCGCTAAACAGATGGATTAAAGGTGTCTGCTAAACAGCTAGACGAATCCGCTAAACAGCTAGATTAAAGGTGTCTGCTAAACAGCTAGACGAATCCGCTAAACAGCTGGATTAAAAATGTCCGGTAAACAGCTAGACAGTGGTGTAGAAAGACCGCTAAACAGCTGATCCTATCATGTAAAATTCCACTTCATCATTTATTTTTTATTTTTATTTTTTTTTAAAATTCAGATGTACAAGCAAACAATAAAACCTGAATATGCAGACAAAGAATCAGAAAAGCATGGATTTAATTTACCCCGAAACTCCCCCACACTTAATTTCTACATTGTCCCCAATGTGGCAGTGGTTAAAAACAGTTCAAAAGTGAAAAGGGGTTGATTATTCATGATAAAGAAAAGAAAGAAAATAAAACTACATTATTTTACCACTGTCGCAGGTCAGTTCGGTAGCATTTAGCCCATGCAGCAAACCTTGAAACCTCAAGCTTGCACAAGAGGACGAGTCTGTCTCGTGAGGGCTTCCAACTGTGATACCCACAAACACAAGGGTTGTCTCCCTAAAGTTCTGAATTTATGTCTCCAGCCAGACATCTGCAAAACATAGCCAATCAAACATAAGAAGGATCCTCTAGAGTCGTGGTATCGACTTCTGGATTCATAAGTTCCAAAAATGGCTTCAACCTCTACCCATTAACCTTAAAAATATTGCCATTATTTGGATTTTCAATCTCAACAGTACCATAAGGAAAGACATTCTTAACAATAAATGGACATGTCCATCGAGATTTAAGCTTGCCAGGAAATAAATGTAATCGAGAATCATAAAGAAGAACTTTATCTAAAGGTTCAAATGTTTTCCTAATAATATGCTTATCATGAAACATTTTCATTTTAGATTTATAGTTCCTGGAAGTATTATAAGCCTCGTTTCTGATTTCTTCGAGCTCATTCAGCTGCAATTTCCTATGTTCACCAGCCTGATCTAGGTCAAAATTAAACTTTTTGATTTCCCAATAAGCTTTGTGTTCTAACTCTACAGGTAGATGACATGTTTTTCCGAATATAAGCCTATAAGGAGACATTCCTAATGGAGTTTTGAAAGCAGTCCTGTAAGCCCACAATGCGTCGATGAGTCATAGTGACCAATCCTTGCAATTTGGGTTTGCAGTCTTATGCAATATAGCTTTTATCTCTCGGTTGGAAACTTCTACTTGACCACTCGTTGAGGATGATATGCTGTAGCTACTTTATGAGTAATGCCATATGATTTCATTAGCTTTTCAAAGGATTTGTTACAAAAATGAGTACCCTAGGGGTGCCAAATCTAGATAAAACGTTCTCTTTCAGAAACTTAGTAACAACCTTACTGTCATTATCCCTGCAAGCAACAACTTCAATCCACTTAGATACGTAGTCAACAACAACCAATATATACTGATAACCATAAGAAGAAGAAAATAGGCCCATAAAGTCTATGCCCCATACATCAAAAATTTCGAAAATTAAAATAAGATTTAATGACATCATATCTCGTCGAGAATTTCTTCCTACCTTTTGGCATCTTTCACAAGCTTTGCAAAACAAGTATGCATCTTTGAAAAGTGTTGGCCAGTAAAAACCACATTGTAGAATTTTGAGGGAAGTTTTCTTACCTGAGAAATGTCCTCCACATGCACTAGAATGACTGAAGTTCAAGATACTTTGATGTTCAAATTCTGGTACACACCTTCGAATCAGCTGATCTGGGCAAACTTTAGACAAAAACGGATCATCCCACAGAAAGTGACCTACAGCAAGATAGTTTGCAATTTCTGCATACCAAGGTGTTAGTGACACACTAAACAACTGTTCATCAGGAAAAGTTTCTACCACATCACTTTGAAAAGACGACTCAAGTACTATCCTAGATAGATGATCAGCCACAACATTCTCAAATCCTTTCTTATCTCTGATTTCTAGGTTGAACTCTTGCGAAAGAAGAACCCACCTAATCAGTCTAGGTTTTGCATCTTTATTTGACAAAAGATGCTTAAGGGAAGCATGGTCCGTGTAAACAATAACTTTAGATACGACTAGGTATGACCTGAACTTATCCAAAGCAAACACAACAGACAAAAACTCATTTTCCGTAGTGGAATAGTTACATTGTACATCATTTAAAGTACGGGTTGCATAATAAATAACACATGGTAACTTTTGAACTCTCTGTCCTAAAACAGCTCCAATTGCAAAGTCGCTAGCATCACACATTATCTCAAACGGTAACAATTAATTAGGGGGTTGAATGATCGAAGTTGTAGTCAATAAGGTCTTTAGCTTTTCAAAAGCTATTTTGCACTCTTCATCAAACACAAAGTCTTTGTTTTTTGATAAGAGATTGCACAGGGGCCTGGAGATTTTACTAAAGTCCTTAACAAACCTTCGGTAAATCCCGCATGTCCAAGAAAAGACCTTATTTCCTTAACATTCTTTTGGTCTGCCAAATGTGAAATAAGGTCAGTTTTAGCTTTATCTACCTCAAGTCCCTGAGATGAAACAACATGACCTAACAAATTTCTTCTAGAAACCATAAAGTTACACTTTTCCCAGTTGAGAACAAGATTTGTTTCAGTGCAACGAATCAGAGCTAATTCTAAATGATGCAAGCAATCAGTAAAACTATCACCAAAGATTGAAAAATCATCCATAAATACTTCCAAATTCTTACCGACCATATCAGAAAAAATACTTAGCATGAGACGTTGGAACGTCGTTGGTGCATTGCATAACCCAAAGGGCATTCGTCTGTAGGCAAAGGTTTCATACGGTCATGTAAAAGTCATTTTTCCCTGATCTTGTCGAGCAATCTCTACTTGATTATAGCCCGAGTATCCGTCGAGAAAGCAATAGAACTTATGACCTGCAAGTCGCTCAAGAATTTCATCAATGAACGACAAAGGAAAATGATCTTTCCTACTAACAGAATTCAACTTGCGATAATCAATGCAAACACGCCAACCAGTGACCTTCCTATTTGGGATAAGTTCATTATTTTCATTCTTAACAATTGTAATACCAGATTTCTTAGGAACAACTTGGGTTGGACTGACCCATTCACTATCAGAAATAGGATAGATCATACCTACATCTAATGGCTTAAGAATTTCAGCTTTAACAACATCTTTCATGTGAGGATTCAACCTACGCTAACCTTGTCGACAAGGTCTTGAATTCTCTTCCAAGTTAATCTTATGCGTACAAATACTAGGGTCAATTCCTTTCAGGTCTGCAATAGTCCATCCTACGGCACTTCTGTGCTTCCTAAGAACATCCAAAAGCATCGCTTCCTTCTCTTCATTAAGTTAGCTGAAAAAGCATATTTCAGGTCACTAGGAAGTGGCTTAAGGTCAAGCTTTGGGAATTCTATGGATGAAGGTAGTGGCTTGGTCTCACTGTTTGGAAGTGATTCAAATCTAGACCGCCACTTATTTGTATCCAGTAATGGGGATGAATCCAGTAAGGAATTGACTTCTTCAATGGACCCATCCTCATCGAAATCCAAAAGGTTAAGAAGACTGGATTCTAATGCATCCCTAGATTCTAGATGAGATAACTTTTCCTGCATAATTGTTTCATTCATACTAACCTCATGAATATCATCATCACCACTTGGGTATTTACATGCATCAAAGATGTTTAATTCAATGGTCATGTTACCAAACGAAAGATTCATTATACTGTTTCGACAACTAATCAAAGCATTGGCAGTTGCAAGGAAAGGGCGACCTAAAATGATAGGTATTTCATTACTATCATTAACCACAGGTTGAGTATCCAAAACAATAAAATCCACTGGATAGTAAAATTTATCGATTTGAACTAACACATCCTCAACTACCCCTCTCGGTACTTTAACTGATCTTTCCGCAAGTTGTAGAGTGGTCGAGGTGGGTTTTAATTCACCTAAGCCCAACTGCTCATAAACCGAGAAAGGTAAGAGGTTTACACTAGCTCCCAAATCCAAAAGTGCTTGTTTGATCACGAACTTCCCTATTATACAAGAAATAGTAAGGCATCCCGAATCTTTATATTTGGGAGGAGTGTTGTGTTTAAGATAGCACTTACCTGTTCCGTGAGGAGTGCATTTTTCTGCACATTATGCTTCCTTTTGATGGTGCAAAGATCCTTTATGAACTTGGCATACACTGGAATTTGCTTAATCACACCCAAGAGAGGAATTTTAACTTTCACCTGCTGCAAAACATCAAGAATATCTTTATAATCAGTTGGTGGTTTAGTAGACATCAAACGATGAGGAAATGGAGCATGCATTTTCTTATCAATATCAGAATTTTCATTTTCAGTATCACTGTGACAGTCACCGCCCTTGGGTTTTGGAGACTTCTCAGGTTAGTTTACCTTCATTGGAGTCTCTATCACCTTACCATTTCTAAGTGTTGTAACAACCTGAGCTTGTTCAATATTAGCATTATTAGCTTCATACTGGCCTTTCGGGTTTGGTTGAGTTTGGGAAGGTAATGTCCCTTTCTCCGTAACATTGAGACGTGACTCAATACATCCTATGCTAGTTTTCAGCTCATCCAAAGTCTGCAAGGTATTCTGATTTATTTGAGTCTGTCCCTGCATAAAAGTTTGTAAAGTATCCTCACGAGTCTTCTTATGAGGTGGCACATAAGGATTACTAGATGAAGACCCTTGAGGAACATTAACATCATTCATACTAGGACCATTTCTCCAACTGAAATTAGGGTGATTTCGCCAATTAGGATTATATGTTTCCGAATAAGGTGAGCTAAAAGGTCTTTTGTATGTATTCATGCATTTTCTTGGTCATGTAACACTTCTTAAAATGCTGGGATTGTAGGAAAATCCTTGGTGTAGTGTTCCAGACTTTCGCAAATGCCACAAGCATGTTCTACCGAGTCAACTACCTTAACTACATTTGGTTTCTGAATAGCATCAACTTTCCTATGTAAGCTAGCAATTTTAGCATTCAAATCATCTTCCTCACTCAGCACATACATTCCAGGCCTAGAGCTAGCTAAGGGTTTGGACTTATTCCTATCCGTTGTGCCTGAAGTATCCCAATTTTTGGCATTTTCAGCTAGTGAATCGAAATAACTCCAAGCATCATCAGGTGACTTATTCAGAAATTTCCCATTACACATCATTTCAACAAACTGGAGCATACCATAATTCAGACCCTCATAAAAGAAGTTAATAACTCTCCAAATTTCATAACCATGATGAGGGCAGCTAGAAAGTAAGTCTTTAAACCTTTCCCAACACTCGAAAAAAGACTCATGTTCATTTTGAGAAACATTCATAATATTTTTGCGAAGAGTGGTGGTTTTATGAATAAGAAAAAAAAAATTCAGAAACTCTCTAGTCATTTCATTCCATGTCCTAATGGTATTTAGTCGCAAAGAATGCAACCAAGTCTTAGCTTTCTCCTTGAGAGAAAATGGAAATAATTTCAGTTTTACAACATCTTGAGTCGCAGCAACAAAAGGCATAGTAGTACATACCTCATCAAATTCTTTCAAATGTATGTATGGACTCTCGGACTCCAATCCATGAAACTTAGGCAGTGCTTGTATCTGCCCATACTTAATCGACACATTGCCAGCGTTAGCTGGAAGAACTATACAAGAAGGTGTAGAAGTCATTTCCGGCTGCAAATAATCTCTAAGGGTTCTAGTTCCATCAGCATTAGTTGCGGCTTCAGCAGCTATTCTAGCAGCTTCATCCTCAATCGCTAATCTCGCAGCTTCATCTGCCATTGGATGACTAGGGTGATTCTCTAATACCCTATTAGCAACACGGTGAAATCTAACTAATCGATTGAATTGATCATACCTAGAATATTGCATACACAAAGGAAACAAGAAACGGATACAATGTTACCCAAATGGCTGTGATTGCGGCTAGATTTCAGCCTAATCACAACTAGCACAATGACACTGATTCCCTGCACCCGTACCAGCTCCCAATGTCGCCAAGTCTTTAGATCTATCTTACTCCCTGTTACGAAGCAACAGAAATCAGCAAACTCTAAAACGAAACTAAAAATAAATCGATGCAACACTTAATTCTAAGGAACACTAAACAATCCCCGGCAGCGGCGCCAAAATTTGATCACTCTTTTCAGAGTATCAAAGACAAAAAAGTGTAGTATAGTCGTGTTCGAACCACAAAGATTGTTGGTGTTCAAGAGAATTATTAAGCTAAACAATAATGTAAAATTGATTTGTAGTTGAGTTGTGATTGAGAACAAAATAGAAGATGATTGTAAAAAGTAACAGTTGATGTAAATCTACCAAGACACAAGGTTCCACCTAATGGCCTTCAAGTCTTATATCATCAAAAGATAACTCGAATAGAGACAGATAGTAATCTCTTCTACCCGGAAGATACGACAAATATAACTCTCAGTGCAACTAAAAATACCATTACATAAGATTGATATTATGTTCTAAATACAAAGCCCAATTGAGAAGTGTCACAGGGATTTCCTAACATGCAATGTATCCGGAAATCACACTAAATCTAAGAAGTTTATAGCCACACTCAACACAAAACAACAATCAAACAAAGATGAAATGGATTAAGCATTAAAATGATTTATTGATGATAACTTAAGAACATTGAACCTATCAAGCTTCCCCTCTTTTCTTGGCAGAGAGGGGTTTAGCTTCTCATTGTTGTGTAGATAGCCATTAAAAGTATTGAATCAAAAACTCTAACACCCAAGAGAACTAAAAAGAAATGAACTAAAAATATAAAGCAAAATAAAACTCAGATTACAATATTCAGTCGTACCCTTCTTGGTTGATTAAGCTCATCCTTATACAGCAACAACTTGACTTCTTCTCTAACTACTTGATTCAAACACTTCCTGGATTTGGGGAAAACAATCCACATAGTTGTAACGTCTTCCACATATTTCTGCTCGCACCAGCTTCTTAGCACCACTTGCCACATTTCCGACTCAGTCTCCATTCTGCCCATCTAACCACCTTTCTACCCGGCTGAACCAAGCAACACGTTCCATCTCTACTGAGCACCACAAGATGCTCATGTGAATGCCCATACAATTAGTAACCTAAGATCAATTTGGTTCATACAAACAGCCTCATAGACAACTCATTCAACCAACATCAGGACCTATCTTTTCCAAACCAATCGACTCTTCAAACTCAGACAACAAGCAGCACACCTCCATTTTCATTGTTGCAGATGTAAAAATAAACAACGAAATGTCGGAACTCCATGTTGCTTCTTTAGTTGAAGTTAACCCCATCTTGGCTTCAGTTCATTCAGCTCCAAACTCCATCGACTGAAATCGAGCAGCAACATCTCAATCCACACAGATTCAACTCAAATGCCAATTCCAACCAAGTGCCCAAGCTACAGATTCATCAATCAAGCCATACTTCCCTTTGTCTTCTAGAATTTCTCTTAACTTCCTTTCTTCGCAGCACCAACACCAACTGCACTCAATCCTTGATATACAGTTAAATTGATTCACGACAGCGACACATACATCACCACTTTCACCAATTACTTCAGTAAACACACTCATCATTACTGCTTCGCGCGATTTCGTTTCTCCATCGATTCCCCAGATAACAGATCCACAACTAGTCAATTCTTCTTCAATTTTAAATCCCATTTTCTGACTTGTACCGTATGTATCAAACTGAATCTAAACCCAACCTTGTTCTCCGCCAAAATCCCTAAATTTGGTTGCTGCTTTTCAGTTCGATCCCAATTGAAGACTTCCGTTTAAACCCCGCCAGCTAGATCAGTTTGCTCCCGTCTTCTCCTGCATCTTCATAACAAAATCACCAACACCCATCTCATAATCGAGCCTTTTACAGCCGTGAATGGTAGAAAGCAGCACTAATTCAAATCAAACCCTGAAATCACCTAATTTGTTGTTGTAAACTGCCATAGATCTGTACGGTCTCTTGCATCTTCGTCTTGGTCACTGAATTCCATCAAATTCTCATGATTCGAACCACAACAAAATCCATGACCTTATGCTCAGATCCCCTTTCTTTCGATAAGAACATCACCAGCTTCACTGAGAAATGAAACTTCCCTTTTCTTGTTTTCATATGAAACCAGATGTGGTAGTGGAACAAGCCACGTCTCCCACTTTCATTATTCCACCATTCGCTCTGTCCGTGAAATGAATGAGCCAAGAAAGTGGCTCGAGTGGTTAGCGTCATGAGCGTACAAGGCGGACCACCAAAGGCCCGACCTCTTTTGTTGCTTTTAACTTTGTTGCCGCAACCGCCATTCAGCTCATCGTTTAGCCATTTATTTTCCAAGTGATCGAATTCCTTTGTAATTCCTGTAAATTACTTAAAACAATATTATTAGCTAAATATCGAGAACTAGCTAGTATAAATGTGGGTATAAAAATGCCGCACTTACGTGCTTATCATATAGTTATACCCAAATAAAGTAACTGGGCGTCTCATTGGTCTTTCAATACGCTGACTTTATATGTATTGCAACTGCTTAATGATATCCATCAACCATGAATGCACCGCTAAAAGTATATTCAAAATATAGATAGTTCAAATTCATCATTGCTACTTACTTCTTCATCATCGCTGCTTTCTTCTTCTATATCGAAGGCTTGATCTTCACTATCAGTATATATGTGTATAGAAAATAAGCATATATAATATAAAGTTCATAGACTCAATCATAATAACCATAAAGATGTCAATCCATAACAATTAGTAGCTCAATCCATAACCATAAAGTCTCAACTAGGGGAATTTTTTTTAAATACTAATAGATACGAAGCAAAACGACCAAATTTTGTAACTCTAAAATCCCATTACACCTAATAGAAACTTGCAAACATGACATGTTTATGTTTTTAGCTTTGAACCAATCCACACTCTCTCTCTTCAGGAGAAAAACGTCTGAATAAGTTATTATTGTGATTGGTGTCAAGCATTTCAATCACTTTCAGCTTATCTTCCAAAGAAATTTCAGTCATGCCATAAATAAGATCCCATACTTCATTATCTTTCTTATCCCTTTTCAATTTTGCGATCTTCTTTCTCTTTCGCAATAAGAGCATGTATTGACTCAATAGAAAAAGCAATCGATGAACTGTTGGCAATCAATTTCTTAAGGTAACCAGACTGCTTAGTAGGATTAGTTGATGTAGAAGAGTCACTAATGTCACACCTTGGTCTTTTCCTTGGTACCTTTTTCTTACATGAATTTTCTTTATGTTCATATCTTGAGTTTCATCTTTACCTTGTTCATCATTTTCCTCTGAGGAATATCCCATATATGATACGTTAAAAGCACTATCATATTGCTCTCGTTTGAGTATAATCAACATCTAAGTAATCATCATGTTCATCTTCTTCATCTTCCTCGTTACATGTTCTAGCGCTTGTACCCTCATGGGTAAGATAACTGTAACTTTTCCAGATGCACATTTATTCCCAAAAAAAATAAGCAAGTCACCATAGTCTCTACCATTTTCGTCCCTTAGATTAGTTTTCTTTGGATGGCTCTGTTAACACAAAAAAAAGGATAAAGCATGAACTAGAACTCTGCATAAATTAGAAGAAAAAAAAGTTCAAATTCAGTTGTCGGTATATAACACACACATACCTCAAAGTAATTGTTCCACATCTCGTCGGTTCCAGTAATCATCTTGTTATTGTCATCCCAACCGAATCCAGAAGTACAAGATTTAAACAAATTCTATTAGTAACCAAATCTAGTCTTGAACCATCTATATTTCCCTTTAAAGTTCTCATAATATTTGTCACAATCACATGCTTGGTTAAGTTTTGGAGTATGTAATCTTCCAGTAGTCTCTTAGTAAAACATCCATTAGTGTCTTTCTTCTTCTCAAGTGTAGCTTCTACTAACAGTTCCAATAGTTTCTCAGTCTCTCGTGTTGTCCATTGTTTGTAATTCGTATTCGTATCGGGTTTTGTATTCTTATTCTTCCTAACATTCTTTTTATTCTTGTTGTTTTCAGCAGGTTGGCTAGAACTGTCCATTTAATGGTGTGACAGAAAATATGGACCCAGGATTAAACATAAGAAAATCTACAGTATGTGACATGAACATTCAAACCCTAATATCACCCCTCATATTAATACAAGGAATGTTACAATTCAAAATACAAGGAATGCTAAAAGTTAAAGTTGAACCAGGCTGCAAAAACTGAGTTACAGGCAACTGCAGCTGCAAAAACTGAGTTGCAGGTAAACTGCAAAGCATAGCAGCCGTAATATATTATTACAGGCGACTTAAGTTGCGGAAACCGAATTGCGGGTAAACTGCAAATCATCGCATCTGCAAAAACTGAGTTACAGGCAACTGCAGCTGCAAAAACTGAGTCGCAGGTAAACTGCAAAGCATAACAGCTGTAATATATGTATTACAAGCGATTTAAGTTGCAGAAACAGAATTGCAGGCAAACTGCATATCACTGCAGCTACAAAAACAGAGTTACAGGCAACAGCAGCTGGAAAAACTGCATTGCAGGTAAACTGCAAAGCATAGCAGTTGTAATATATGTATTACAGGCGACTTAAGTTGCAGAAACAAAATTGCAGGTAAAGTGCAAACCACTGCAGCTGCAAAATCTATATTACAGGCGACTGCAGATGCAGAAACAAAATTGCAGGTATACTGCAAGCTACCTCAGCTGCAAAATCTGTGTTGCAGTCGACTGCAGTTGCAAAATCTAAGTCACAATCGACTGTAGTTGCAGAAACGAAACTGCAGGCCACCATATCTTGAACTTCAGTCCATATACCGACTGCAATGCATGAATAACCAGATGCAAACATTGGTTTTGAAGGGGACTATGTATTAGTATAAGAAAAGCAAGAGCATATATAAATGAGGACAAAAAAAAAGTTGCTTTCGTGCAAAATATCTTAAAAAAGACTCGGAACTTACTGTTAACAAGAATATCAACACATGCTGGATTCCTTAAAAGGAATCATCTAATCATATTTTCCATGGAGTTTTTTCTTTCTCACGCAATTCCCTATAAGTCTATATAGACTCTTTACCAGTACTGTGCCATAATACGTGAACTTCTAACAGTTACCAACAAATGAAACCTCGAACCAGTACTACTGTGCCATAATGCAAATATAGAATAAAAAATTGGACAAAGCAACGTATGATGATGCAAAGCAAGAAACAAAAATGTTCCTTGACGTGTAAGATCTAATTACCGAATTGATAAACCATCATTAAATTAAATTAATCTTCTAAGAGGGGCCAATCTAATTAACAAGTAGATGGCCCGTTTGTGCGTAGACACTAATTTGAATTTCTTGCAGTTTCACTCAATTACACAAAAGAAAGATCATTTTACGTTTAAAGCTGCTTTCTAGACCCATCGTTGGTCTCATACACTCCCATTAAAATCCTCTGAAGTTTTTGGCAACCAGTTAATAGAAAGAATATCTCCCTTCTAATCTGCATTTTTTCCCTCAAGACAAGTGACAGACAACAAATCGTCCCTCATGAACTGACCATATTTTAACCAGACTAGACATGCACACAAATACAGACCCAAATACAGACCTCAGGTAGAGATTCAAGATCTCTCAGGAAAAAACAACACCTCCTTTCGAAGACAAGCAGATAGATCTTGATGTTGGTGATGATGAGACCCTAAATCCGTGACGAGAAGGATTCGGGGTTTTTGACAGAGAGTGAAGAAGAGGGTTTTGATTGTTTACAGATCCTTTCCAAGAAGAGGGTTTTAACTTTAACGGAATATTGTAACGACGTACCGAAATCTCTTTCAAAGAAACAATGGTACTAATCTATAAATGCATTAAAGTTTTTCTTTTTTTTTAAAAAAAATAAACCCCAAAAACTGATATATAAAACAATCAAAATAAAATAGTACACAAACAAACTATAAATCAAAACAAACAATCATGGGATCAAAGAAGAAAAAAAGATGAATAAAAAGCATACCTGAAAGCTGAAGCGTTTTCTTCCTTCTCCTTATGTTTTTCTCTGACCAAACCCCCTCCCAAATCTCTACTCTTTTGAGGGATTTGTAGTGAGGAAAAAATACACTAGAAACTACTCAGTACTACTCAGAACTCCCCAAAACAACCAACTCCCTACCATTCTGGGGTTTCATGTCTAACAGAGTTCAAGAGTTTCTTTCAAACTCCCCCACGACTAACAGGAGTTTTCTTGGGAGTTTGGGAGACTCTTCTAAACTCTCTCACGACTAATAGGGATTTTGAGAGACTCCTCCGAACCCCCACGACTAACGGGTAAAAACCCGACTACACCAAACTCCCCCAATTCCCTCGAGGACTAACACCCTGTTAGACAATTGAATTACCTGGATGAGACATAGATTTCTGTTAACTTGCTTCACTAGAGCCCTTGAAGCCTTTGTCAACTCTACATTCAAGAAGGAAACCACCGCGGTACCCCAAGAATACTTATGCATTTGATCAAAGGGATGCAATTGTTGAAGACGCTTGTCGTCGACCAAGCTTCTAGAACTATCAGGGAAGATACAGTTGCCCAAGATGTATAGCAAATAAGCTGACACAGTAGCATTGATTTGCGCCATGGACACACTTCCTTCATCATCAAAGATTTTCTGGGTCCCAGAGTATGTGTCCCTCAATATTTTCAGACTTAACTTCCTGCTTATATTCTTCACAAACAAAGACTCCGACTGCTTTTCATCCAAACCGAAAAGATCTTGGTCAATTTGAAGATATTCTCCCAATAAATGGCATCATCGTAGCCATCTTAGAGGGCTTTTCCCTCAACCTCGAGGCCTAGAATTTGATGAGCATCATTGAGAGTTACCATCATCTCATCGAATGGGAATAACATTGTATCAGTCTCTCCGTAGAACCCCTCACAGAATGCAGATACAATAACTTTGTCATACTCAACAATCAAACTCTCCACCGTAAGCCACAACCCGGAGTTCTTGACAATCGCTTTCACCTCATCACATTCCTTGTCAAGTGACCATTTCTTCATCATAGTGTTTAAATATTGGCGCCTCAAAAGACGGATGACATGCTTATGATCCTAAATACCAAAATCACAAAATTAAAAGAAATACAAACACTTGAAGCAAATTTAAGATAAATACACTTAAATAAAAACAAAGTTTTATTGAGATTACTTATGATAACACCATGGATTTCACGTGCCCATGAGTCTTTGTATCCAAAAAGAAAATGTCCACCATTTTCTGGAGTCCTTAGTGGAGGATGAACTAGTTTAAGTTGCACCTTCAAGTGGTTGGGAATCATGTGGGAATCGGCTGGTTTAGTGATAACCCTCTTCGGTCTTCCGGTTGCGGTTGCAGTTGCAGCTTGAGTTTGTTGATCAGTACATGTTTCTTCTTCCTCTTCTTTATCCTCTTCAACAATTTCATCTTGTCTATCATTATCTTTATCTCCATCATTGTTATCACCATCACCTCCTCCAACAGGTGGCATGCCTTGATCATCACCATCATGCTCCTCATCCCCTCCAACAGCCGGAGTTCTTTCAACACCATCATGATCATTACCTCTTCTACCATATGGATTTGTTTGTTCTTCATCTGGAGTTTCATCTGAATCACTTGGTTCCGTTGGTGGTTGAGAATCATTCCGTTCACGGATCTTGAGCGTTCCCGGCTCGACGAATGCCCCTCGATGCGTTACATTCAAGAGTTTGTCACCAACATGAGGAGGTTTTGAAGGAGGAGTAACACTTTTCTTCTTTCCCTTTTGCAACCTAAACAAGAACAATTAAAAAAAAATCAACTAGTCGGCAAGAACGACTACAACAAGTTATGCCGACTAATGAATGGTCGGCAAGGTCTTATTAAACTACCATGTCGGCTTATAACAAATCTGAGCACAGTAAATACAAATGATTTTCCACACAATTAGTCGGCAGGGTGTATAATCCATACAATGCCGACTAATCAGCAGCCGACAGGGTGGTATTAAAATACCATGTCGATGTTATAACTTAATGGCCTCAGGAAACACCAACATTTTCAAAGAATTAGTCGACAGGGTAAAAATTTAAAATCCAACGACTGTTAAAAATATGTTTAGTCGGCATGGTTATAAACACCTCTACTATCCATGGGTCCTTCACAGGTACCCCTATGAACTTCACAAATACCCCTGAGGCTATAATCCAAATTATCATTAAAAACAATTTTTATAGTTATTCCTTATTTAACCTTCCACCTCTTCTTTCTCTTCTAAAAAAAACTCTCAGGAACCAGTCGAGCCGCCAGTATCTCCATTGATGTTACCAGTACGACCACCATCTCTATCGCTATCGCCACAACCAACACCACTAGCACCACCACCGCAATCTCCATCTTCACTACCACAAACATTGCTACCATTTTTACACCTCCTAATCAATCGCTTCAGATCGATTTTCTTGTAGATTTCAATACAGATATGGAAACAAAAGATATGCTCAACAATATATTGTTGATTTTGAACAAATAATATATATGGAAATAAAGATATACTCAAGAATATATTGAAGATATTTTTTTTCCTAAACTCGGTTAATTTTCATTCACTGAAAAAAAAACCTTAAATAGGCATTACAAGTACATGTTTAAAAACCCACGACTAACATAATTTTTTACATTTTAGGATCCATAACCCACGACTAAATTACTTATTCAAAACACGCTTAAATGCCTAAATACTAGGACTAATACGACTTAAACCAAAAGACCAAAACAATTAAGCAAACTAACACAAAATATGCTAAAATATTGAACGTGACACAATCAAATTCCAACACCCTCCTTGAATGTGTCAACCATGAATCTTCTTCCATCATCATCATAATACCATCATCTTCATAACATCATCACATCATTCATCATCATCATCATTCATCATCATTATTTTCATCCTTATAACATCATCACATCACATCATTCATCATCATCATCATCATTCATCATTCATAACATTACAATAAAATTACCTCTTCATCATCAATGGCACCCATACAGAAATTTGCATTCTCCTCCTTTGGTTTATCACGACAATATTTTTCGATGTGGCCAAATCTCTTACAGTGATAACAGTGCACTGCTTTTTTCTTGCTATCTTTGAAGTAACATTTTTCAGTAGTATGGTTAGTTCTTTTACAAATTGAACAGAACTCACCTTTCTTTGCCCAGAGTGCCTTTTCTTCAAATTCTCCATCCTCCAACCTATTTAATCTTTGTTCATGTGCTTGATGAGAACCCATAAGATCATTAAAAGTATATTTGGATAAATCCTTTGAATCTTCAATAGCAGCAACAACATGATCATATTTGTGAAGAAGAGAACGTAATACCTTCTCCATAATTTTTCGGTCAGATATTTCTTCACCATAAGCTCTCATTGCATTAACAGTCTTGATAACATTATCAAGAAAACCTTGAACCAAATCATAATTTCCCAAAGAGAAAGTTTCAAATTGACGATGAAGAGTTTGTAGCTTTACCATAATTGTTATGTACCTTCGAATTGGTCTTTCAACAGGTCCCATGCCTCTTTTGTTCTTTTCCTCTTTTGCATAAGGAAATCTCTGGAAAAATTACATCATCTACACCTTCTTATATAACAGTCAATGCTTTAGCATCCTTTCTCACCTTCTCTTTGTACTCTTTTTTCTGATCTGGAGTTGCCTTCTCTAGTTCGATTTCATCATAACCAGCATCTACCAAATCCCACAAATCATATGCAATAAAAATTGTTCTTAATTTAATCGACCAAAAATTTAAACTTTCACATTTGAATACAGGGACATTTGTTTGTAGTGCAGCTCCTTTAGTTGCCATTAATTGCCCGAGGATCTACTAACTCTTGATGCCAAATGTAGATTTCAATACAGATATGGAAACAAAAGATATGCTCAAGAATATATTGTTGATTTTGAACAGAGAATATATATGGAAATAATGATATACTCAAGAATATATTGAAGATATTTTCTTTCCTAAACTCGGTTAATTTTCATCCATTGAAAAAACAGCCTTAAATAGGCATTACAAGCACATGTTTAAACAACCCATGACTAACATAATTTCCTACATTTTACGATCCATAACCCATGACTAAGTTACTTATTCAAAACACGCTTAAATGCCTAAATACTAGGACTGATACAACTTAAACCAAAAGACCAAATCAATTAAGCAAACTAACACAAAATATGCTAAAATATTTGAACGTGACACATTCAAATTCCAACAATTCTATTGATTCAACTACAAAACTTAAATTTAGTGATAAACCAGCGAGAAATCAATCTCCAAAACCTAATATAGGGCATCAAAAACGCTATATTCATTTTGATTTCAACTGATTTATATATGAATTTCCAGATCTTGAATGTAATTGGTTCCCATTCCCTTTTCGAACCCTAATTTTGGATTTCATTTTCTTTAGATCGATAATAGATTCGGTTAATTGATTGTTTTGACTCATAGAAGAATAATTTAAAGGGTTTATTACAGTTTTTATGATTTTGATTCAATAAATTTCAACAAAATTAGTTTTTAATCTTTAGTAATTTATATATGATTGTGTTCAAGTGTTTAATAGTAATGATTTAGTTAATTTTGTGTTTATTGGTGTAATGGTGGTAGTAGATGTTGTTGTTATGGTGGTGGTGGTGGAAGGTGTAGTTGCAGCAATGGCAGTGGTGGTGGTTGTTGTTGTACAAGTGTTGGTGCTTGTCCTGATGGTGGTGTTGTTGCACAAGTGTTGGTGCTTGTCTTGGTGGTGGTGGTGGATGTTGTTCGTAGCGGAGGTGATGGTAATGGATTTTTTTGTAGTAGTGAGGGGGTGGTGTTGGTGATAACATCATTGATGTTGTTAGTGTAAGACCAGCAGTAGAGTGGTAGTTGAGATGGTGGCAGATGCAAAACGTTTAATTGGTACGAGATACAATTGTTTGTATGAATTTTTGTTGTTGGCTAGGGTGGTGGTGTTGGATATGATAATGTTACTGATTTGTATTCTTGAATCCAGGATAATCAGGACAATGAGCTTACACGCTGCTGCTCTGTTGGATTACCAGATCCCGGGTGAGTATGGCATCTGAATTTTACATTCATGTATAACACTAATGTAGAGCCAACACGCGAATGACTTAATGTTAAATTAAAAAAAAAATAACCAGAATTAGATGCAGATAAACAAATAACGTTCCGAGAAAAATAAGTAGGTGTAGTACTTATGGTAGTGAGAGAATGAGAGAGTGTGTGTTTGCGTGCATACTATAATTTGGAAGAGGGGGTTGTTGGTTTTGACATGAGAAGAACTATCTATGCAGCTTGATGTCAGCTGCCATTCTGTCATTTGTACACTTGTACCAAACTGTTTTACCAATTCAACTCCCTCATCACCATTTTCTTTATTCGGAGAGATAGAAATAGGGGTGAATATTGTATGTTAAAAAATGATGTCTCCTATTTCCATTAATTAATGAGTGTCCCAACTGCGAGATACGTAGTGCTTGGTGTTGTTGAGATGCTCATTTGAGTAAGTAATGTTAACTTGGATGTCTTTTTTCTACTTTTCTTTTAGGATTTATAAAATAATGGTGTAGTTATCAGCTTTTTTATTATATAATAAGATAAAATATATTAATTAAGCAAGATAGTACATTAGTTCTATAATTTCATTTTTTTCAAAAAATTAGAAAGGATACTGTCTTTCTGAATTTTCTGCCGAATATGTTTCAATAAATGTTGTAGTCTTCTAACTCTTGCTTCCTTTGCTATTGAATCTGCTGATGTATTGTGATCTCTGTTGATGAATTTTAACTTGGCTTGGGGGAGATTTTCTAGCATGCATAGAATGTCTTCAATGGTATTCTCTGCCGCCCAGTCAATTACTGCATCTTTTTTGTTAATGCAGTCTGATAGGAATTTACAATCTGTGGCAATGTAGACGTTGGAGAGGATATTGTCTTTTAACCAATTTAGGGCCTTCAGAACATATTTTGATTATGCGGGTAAAGCCGAGGAAGCCCATTCTGAACCTGCAGAGATATGCATGAAAGTTTCTTGATCTACCAAGTAAAGGATGAAAGCATAACCCATGGTCAGGTTTTCCTTGTTAAAGGAGGCGTCTGTAAAAATTATCCAATCTGAATTGAAATTGTTCCACCTACAAATCGATGTTTTCTTTCCTCTGGTGCCTTTATGAAGCTTTTCCTTATCGATTGGTTGAGTTTGAATAAAATTTCTAATTGTTTGTATCAAACAGCATGCACCATGCTAGTTTTGGGTAGTCATCACAATACTTACCATGTATACGTATGATACTTGATATGACGTTGTAGGTAATTCAGTTTGAGTGGGTTAGTTTTTATTAAATATTAGTGTTGTTTGTGTAGGGATTCTACTATAATGTTTTTTATAGTGATCTTGGCTTGAGTGAGGATCACTTTAAATCATCGAGCGAGCGCCGCTGAAAGTTGTTGCGATATGTTATTCTCTCTTTTATAGAAACTTGCACACTTTGGACCTTTTTTCTTTTTCTTTTTTTCGGGCCGCGAGTTATAACCCCAAAGGTGTTACTATCCATCCACAAAAAACCATCCAAACAAAAGTGATACAAAAACCTCAAATAACATTAACAATCTAAACTACCCCTCTCCTAATTCAGCCCAAAAGAAACTTAAAAAAAGAGGCCCACTCTTTTATTTGCTTTTCAACGTGCGTCTTGGACAAAAAGAAAATAAAACCTCTGAGTCTTCTCTAACTCCCTCAAAAACCCAGAAATCCAGATCTACATTCATACTGAAGCCAAGATCGTTCAAATTCAATCTGTATTCGTCATCATCTTCTCGATTTTACCTTCTTCTGTTATTCTATGGTTACGTACTTCAACCACTGCTACAAAATCTGACCTAACTCGCTTCATTTTTTGTGACCTAA
This sequence comes from Papaver somniferum, assembly GCF_003573695.1. NCBI lineage: Eukaryota > Viridiplantae > Streptophyta > Magnoliopsida > Ranunculales > Papaveraceae > Papaver > Papaver somniferum. The sequence continues at coordinate 2,012,291 of NW_020651304.1, read as the reverse complement.
TTTTTCTAAAACAATAAAAATGGCGAAGAAACAAAATCAACATGAGAGAAAAAGAAAGATGAAAAGCTAAAGAAAATTGCGAAACCACCTCCAAAAGGTAAGAAATCGAATTTGCTTTCAAAAGTTGAATTTGAATTCAAAAGATTATTAGGTTTCATTTGATTTTTGGGGGTTTCTGTTTGCTTTTAGGTTTCATTTGTTAGGTTAGGTTTAGGTTTCATTTGGTTACATCATTTGTTAGGTTTAGGTTTAGGTTTCAGTTGTTTGATGTAACCAAATGAAAACAGATTTCAGTTTTTTGTATGTTTGATGCAACCAGATATTTTTTTTCTTTTCTATTTGATGAAACCAAATTTCATTTGTTGTTTGTTTACATGTGGTTTACATATGGTTTTCTTTTTGATGAAACCAAACTATAATATGGTTCTTTTGATGAAACATTTTTGGTTTCATCATTTTACAATTGGTAAATTGGTTCCACCATAACTGATAATGTTTGCTAAGGAATAATAATCTGGTTTTTTTGATGAAACCATTTTTGGTTTCATCACTTTTCACTTTTTGATGAAACAATGTCTGCATAACCATGAATTTCTTTGATGTAGCTATATTTGGTTACACCATTTCTACTTTAGTTTCACCATAACCATGTGTTTTGTTTGATGTATTCTTACATAACACTTTTATAGACTACTCTTGAATTTTCTTTCAAGTTGGAATCAATAACATCCCATATTAATAACATTTTTGGGAATTGAGTGTCTGTTAAGGACCATGTAGCTTTGAATGGATTAAGCTTAGGTGGAGACACTGTTAAGGACCATGTAGTTTTGAACGGATCAGTTGTGAAGTAGTAAGAATTTCTTGGGTTGGAAAATTGTTATTCTTTGGTGGATGCTGCTGGGTTTGTATTGTTTTTGTTGGTGAAACTTTTTTGCTGTTTAGGTGCTTGGTTTTTGTGTTGTTTTTGGTTTTACTCATATCTTTGAGTTTGTAAAACCAAGCATTTGGTATCATATCTGATAATATATACCTATAATTACCCATTTTTTTTCCTCTGAATGCTCTTCACTTCTCTGATAAAAGAAGAAACACTTTACTTTTTTTTTTTGCTAAGTCAAAAATTGTATTAATAGATAACAAATTTACAAAGAATAGTTTACAAGAAAAAGGTCACAACGACCCCAAAAACTTGAAAACTATTTGAAACGATAATAAACAACATTTGGATATTCAACTGAAATCATAAAATGAGGTCTCCCTTCATAGTGTAAGCCTACACCACTCGCAAGATAACAACCCTTCTTAGCCATAGAATCTGCAACAAAATTTGCTTCCCTGTAGGTATGAACAAACCTGATGGAATCATAATTCCTATTAACATCTAACCACCTTTTTCTTGAAAACCAAGGTAATTTAGAGTTTTTGAAAGCTTCAATAACACTAGAATAATCAGAACGAATGCAAACTCTTATAACTCCCCAACTAATTGCCCATTCAAGCCCAACAATAATGTCGTATTCTGCCAAATAGTTTGTAGTCACTCCTAAGCCAATAGATATGGCTTCGAGAACATTACAAGAGGCATCTCTCGCCACAACTCTCGCACCTGCTACACCTGGGTTACCCCTTTCCGCATCATCGCAACATAACTGAATTTCATCTTCGTTTGGAGTAACCCAATATCATTCCACCGGTTGATGCTGCTTTATCCGTCTGTGCATAACATTGAAATAGTCCATAATTCTCACTTCCTCCACACAGAACTTCATATTTCTCTAAAGCCTCACAGAGTAGTCTTGAATCAGTTTCAACACTCTCCTGTAGAACATGTTCCAATTTGGCTTCTTTTGCTCAAAGACAGCCTTGTTTCTCAATGCCCAAAGCTCAGATTTTAGTACGCAATTCTCTAACATCCACAGGTCCTGAATCATAGGACTTCTCCCCTTAGATGCCTTAATAGAAATCAAAAGATTGCTGTTAGAATTCAAACCAAAAATGTCACCCAGCCAATGCCAAGCACGAGCTGCAAAAGTGCATTGGAACAAAACATGATCAAGAGATTCCTCAGTTATTCCGCAAAGGCTACAACGATTAGCTATTTGGATTTTGAATCTACTTTTGATGAGTCTCTATCACTCTTTCTGTAAAGTGTGGACTGAAATTCTTTTTTTGATGAAACCATTTTTGGTTTCATCATTTTACAATTGGTAAATTGGTTCCACCATAACTGATACTCCCTCCGTCTCTAAAAGATAGGCTTGTTTGGTTTTCACAAAAATTAAGAAAACCAATCATTGTAGCCATTTTTTCATGTTTTTTCCTAATCCATCCTTGGTCCCCACACATTTTTTTAAGAGAGATGGGAGAGAGAAGTGGTCCCCTTTAATATTAAGAGAGAAAAGGGAGAGAGAGAAGTGGTCCCTCTATGGGTATACTAGTAAAATCATAACATTTGACTTTCCACATATGGAAACAAGCTTATTTTTTTGACATAACCAAATAAGGAAACAAGCCTATCTTTTAGAGACGGAGGGAGTATTATTTGCTAAGGACTAATAATCTGGTCTTTTTGATGAAACCATTTTTGGTTTCATCACTTTTCATTTTTTCAAAATTGGATTTGGTGATGTTTGTTGTATTCTGACATAACCATGAATTCGTTTGATGTAACTATATTTAGTTACACCATTTCTAATTTGGATTCACCATAACCATGTGTTTTGTTTGATGTATTCTTACATTCTACTCTTGAATTTGCTTTCAAGTTGGAATTAATTTGGTTTCGTAATATCCCTTTACATCATAGGTATGCTTGAATTCTGTTGTTGCTTATGGTTTACTTTTGGTTTCACTTATATAGGTAAAAAAAGAGAAACAAAGCCGTACAGATGCTCGTTGCATCATTTGTGTGGGGCAGCAGCTGAAATAAAGGCACTGATAAAGAACAAAACACTGCATAAGAAAACTCTTGTATCATGCCCATTCTGGCGCTTCTTCAAGCCCTTCTATGATGGTGTATTTGAAGAAGAGGATCTCGTCAAAAAGACGAAAGCCATAATGATGGTTTTAAACTTAATTGAAATCAGAGAAGATTGTAAGCTCCCATTCTGTTTCAGAATAGCAAGATCAAAAGAAATGACAGCGCAGAGAATTCCAGAACATTTCGCTGTGATTTTTAGTCTGCAAATGATGAAGGATGTAGACCTAGTCTTTGATGAAGAGCTGGATACAAAGGTTAACATTTTTGCGGCTCAGTATTTTGGTGGAGCTAAGAAGACGATCAAAGGCGATATTAAACGTCGTATGTTGGAAGCCGCAGCAGATGAAACCAAAGCTGATGACTTTGTGAAGTTATTTGTTATGTTCCTTTTGGTTTCGGTATTCGTCCCCAACAAAAGTGGACGAACTCTAGCAGCAAAGTACATGTATTTGGTATTTGTAATGAATAAAGTGTCTTGGCCGGAAGTCTTTCACGAGTACCTACTTGAGTCGCTAATAACATCTAAAGGCAAGGTTGAAAGTGTAATTGGTTGCGTCATTTACCCGCTGGTAAGTTAAGTTTTTTTTTTATTCATAAGCTAAGTTTTATAAAAATGTTTCTGATTTGAATTTTTTTTTTTCATTTTTTTTCCAGTATTGGTTGGCAGAGATGACTATGATCGCAGTAAGAAAGGATGGGTTCGACAAGTATCCAAGGTTTGCTAGATGGAACCTTAGCAAAGTCTGCCGCCAAATATTGGATAACTTCGAGGTTCTTTCTAAAAAAAAGAACTTTTCTCTAAGGTAAAGAAGATTTACTTTTATAGTAGTTGGTTTGCTTTTAAATGTTGTATCATATATTTGCGGTACCAACAAATAATAGACAATCATCATCTATTGTGTTTGTCAAAAGATGTAGAAGAAAAGTGAAAGTAAAACAATGGTGCAACCAAAAAGGTATCCATCAAAATATGATGAAACCCTTTTTGGTTGCACCAAATTAGAAAAGCCAAAATTCTTTTTTGATGGAACCAGAAAGGGTTTCATCCCATATTTAATAACATTGTTGACTCTTAAATTGAAAATCTAGTTGCTAACAATATTTCTTGTGTACTGCAGAAGAATATGAGTCATCGCAAGGGGTCATTCTTGCTTGAATATGACGAACAAGAAATGTGCTTGGTCGAGGACATAGAGGAAGAAGTGCCAGTTGAAGACAATGTTGAACCTAAAGTGTCGGTTGGTGATATTGAAAATGAAGTGCCTGCACCAGCTGAAGACAATGTTGGTGCTAGCAGTAAAGTACCTGGGAAAGATGAACATAATTAGAATCTAGCAGTGAAGATAACTCCTATAAAGCCAAATACAAATGGGCGCGAACCTTGATTGAAAAGCTTAGAACCACTACTAAAAATGTTCTTTCTAGAGAAGATGAATCATTGCTGGAAAAATATGATGCTGAAGATAGGTCACAACAACTGGTACAGAGGACTTACTTGAGACGTAAAATAAAACAAGTGGATGTTCCAATAGTACCTGAAACGGTTTCGAACTGTGAAGAAGATGTTGAGGTAATATGTTAGATCTAGTTTATTAAGATGTTGAGCTAATATGTAGTTCCTTTTTGAATATCTCATCGAGATTGTTAAATCCTTATGTAAAACATTGACATTTAAGTTTCAAGGAAAATCTTTTTTGATGGAACCATAAAGGGTTTCATCCCATATAAATAACATTGTTGACTCTTAAATTCAGTAATCTTAAATGAGTTATTCATTTGAAAAATAAAATGTCTTAGATATCTTAATATTGCAGGTGATAACAAGGGATGTTAACTTAATAGATGCAGCGATGGTGGTTCACGTGATAGAACCAGAAAAGGTTTCGCTGTCTGCAGAAAGACTACTACATGATGACAATGTTGTGATGGAAAGCGAAAGATTTGATACACACCAAGATATAGCGGGTAAGCCAGAATCTAATGTGAAAATTTGTGTCCATAAACATTGTTGAGTAAAAAGCTTTTAATAGGTTTTTTGGTTGTTTTTGTTTTCAATAGAACAAGAAGGGGTTTTGCTTCCTGGATAAAAGGTTTTACGTTTTGACGATGCTATGATGGAACCAGAAAAGGTTTCATCTAATGGTGAAATTGTACAAAATCTTGAAGATTTTCTGATGCAAACAGAAAAGGATGTCAAACATCAACAAGAATCTGCAAAAGGTGAAGAGCCAGTACTCTAGATAGTGACTTTTCGGATTTGGTCAAACAACTAGAAGGAGTAGCAACAGAGCAGGTCGTATATTCTTCATCGAAGCCAGTCACTGAGGAAGAACAAGAAGGAAATGGTACTGAGTTGACTCCTAATACCATCGAGGATATCAAGGTGGCGGAGCGGGTTGAATCTGAAATGGAGAAAGCTACTTCATCCAAGCCAGTCACCGAGGAAGAACAAGAAGGAGATGGTACTGAGTTGACTCCGAATACTATCGAGGATATCAAGGTGGCCGAGCGGGTTGAATCTGAAGTGGAGAAAGCTACTTCATCGAAGCCAGTCACCGAGGAAGAACAAGAAGGAGATGGTACTGAGTTGACTCCGAATACCATCGAGGATATCAAGGTGGCCGAGCGGGTCGAATCTGAAATGGAGAAAGCTTCTTTTTCGAAGAAAAATGTTGAGCAAGAAGACAATGAAACTCAATTTGTAATTGATGAAGATGTAATTCAGCAAATGGAAGTCGATTACGCTGAGAAATCTGAGGCCAAGAGATGTTCTTCGTTAAAGCCAAATGTTGAAAGCGTATACTACTACTCAGCCGTAAAAATGGCAGGGGATTTAGTTGATTTTGAAAATGAAGAACCTGGTTTCAGTTTAGGACTGCCGCAAAGTGACAGCGAAGAGCAAATATATCGAGACATCAGTGCTACACCTGAACAAAGGCTGAGTAACATGATTACAAGAATGAGGGATGGCAGAAGGAACTTGCAACCTCCTATTAGAATGCGGGATTACACACCCGAGCAAAGAAGAAAGATTTTACAAGTAGTAAGAACAATAAAAAAGGTAGTGCAGGAAGTCCAAGGGGTGAAGTTGAAAGCAGTTGATAACTTGAAGATCATGAAGGTACTCAAGCAAAATGAGAGACCCCTTGTGAGCATATTTTTCAGAAATAATAATGACGGTAAGTGGAAAATCACTGATGAAACCAAAACTGGTTTCATCAAAAATGTGTTCCCATTTATGCATTGTTTCTCCTTCTTTTGATCCAGCATTTCACTAGCTTTTAATAAACAAAATTAACAGGTCCACGGCGTGGGAGAACTTAAATCTTCAATTGTGAATATCAGGGAGGATGATGGATAATTTGATGAGAAAGGGTGACGTCGCAGGAGACATCATCGAGTTATACATTTTGAAATTGCAAAAGAACATTCTAAAAAAAGAGTTGAAACAAGATGGTTCTCCAAAGTACAAGACAGTTGTGTTTCTAAGCACATTTGCCTATGTAAGTTTCCTCTGAAAAAGTTCTATCATGTAATTGTTTTTGGCAGAAAAAAGTGTTGTTGGTTATATGGTTAATTTTGATGGAACCAAGTTTGGTTTCATTCTATAGGAAGAAAAAAACAATTGCATGTTTGTCACTCATTAAGGAGATGTTTTCTCGTATTGTTTCAGACATGTCACTCATTAGGAAAAAGATGTGCTGCTGTAATAGAGAATTTCATCGACAACATGGATTACAACGTGCAATTTTTATTCGTTTTGTTGCTGACAACACTTGGAAATGTAAACCATTGCATGCTTCTTGCTTTTGATATGGAGACCGCAGAATATTATCACTACAACTCCTTGGATTGCACCGAAGAAGAATGCATAAAAAGTGTTGAAATCATGAGACAACGAATAATATCAGCATTTGCACAGCACGACGCAAAGCTCCCACGTGACGAGAAGACTAGTCAACCAACACCGTACACTCTGCACACCCCTTCATGTTGTCAACAAATGGGGTAAGCTATGTTTGGAAGTTTATTAGTTCACATATGATTGAAACCATTTCAATGGTGTGTTTACTTAATGTTTGTTTGATTTAACCAGATTTGGTTTCATCATTTCAATGTCAGAACACTTTCAGATCGTCACTCGTAACCATTTTTGAGACATTGTTTTGGTTTTTCAGGAATGATTGTGGCCTTCATGTTTTCTATTACATGAAGAGCCTCTTGAAGGGAAACATGTCTCGTGAAGATGATGTACGAGAAAAGGTGCATAAAATGAGACCAAAGTTGGCGTTGAAGATACTCCTTGACGATATAGAATAATACTCTCATATCGCGCCCATGTTTTTGAAGATTCAGTTTTAGTCAAAGTTTAAACTACTTGTGAAATGGTTATCGAGTATTTGTAATGATGATATATAGTTCTTCTTGCAGATTCAGTTTTAGTTGAAGTTTAAAGTACTTGTGAAATGGTTACAGTTTATATGAAAAACGATTTCGTGTGATTTCAGTTGTGTTCCCTTAAAATCTTATATCTACAGAAATATGATGTCTCAATTTTATAAAACAGTATCCATAAATGTTGTATCATATATTTGCGGCTATTGTGTTGTCAAAAGATGCAGAAGAAAAGTGACAGTAAAACAATGGTGAAACAAAAAAGGGTTCCATCAAAATATGATGAAACCTATTTTGGTTCCATCAAAAAAATGATGAAACCTAATTTGGTTGCACCAAACTATAAAGGCCTGCAAAAAATCTGACAAACTTAATCAAACAAAAAACCTGACAAACTTAATCAAACTTATTTATTCTCAGACAAATTATAAAATGAAAACACCTGCAGCACATTAACTTCTAAAACAAAAATCTACTGGAATCTGAAATAGTAGATGAAACACATATTGTAGTCTAAAAACGAAACTAAGAGTGAAATTTGATGACTTGTAGTCGAAATGACTACAAGTTCTCATGAAACCTGACGAGAAGGGCATGTCATTTTATTATGGGTGGTCAAAACCTTGCAGGCACCATAAGTTCTCAACTTTTTATTCGGAATTGAACCTGTATTAGGAATTCTCTTCTTCTTCGATGGACGACCTGGTTGTGGTCCATTATTCGGACCAAAAACAATCGATTTGGGAGACACTGTCACAGGCTTTTCAACTGTGGGAACATGATTGATTGGATGTTTGTAAGATTCTCAATAGAACTTTATTGTAAAGTAGTGTTCAGCATACTTGTAAGGATCTTCTCCTTTCATCATGATACAACGAACAACATGGGCACACGGAAAACCTTCAATACGCCAACGGTTGCAAGAACATGTTCTTCTTTTCAAATCGACTGTCTGTGTTACTGTAGCATGAACTTCAAACACATATTCCGACGACTTGGTGAATTTGTAGTCACATCCATGGATCTTGTTTTCATAGAGCAGAGCTTCATATTGTGGACATACAGTTTGATGCCAATTCAATAAGTTTGCACAGTCCTCATGACGTTTACACATTTGGTTCATAAGATTCACCCTGATCTCATCAACCATGATAGCTATAGGATTCTCTCTCTCTTCAACAACCGAACCATTGAAACTCTTAGCAATATTTGAACACACCCTACCATATCGTCAACCCTTGAAAAAAACTTTCCCATTTATCAACAGGAGATCTACTGAGATAGTCTTGCAACTTCTGATTATCAACCTTCCTCAGCTTATCCCAATTCTCTGTAAATTATTTATGAGTAGTAGCGTACACACATTTCTTAAACAGTCCCAATACATATTTGTTATAAAACCTTGTAGTTCTTTGGTATATTTCATTTCATATGCCAGTAACACTAACCATGAAAAGCCTCAGGGAATACACATTGAATTTGATTCACCAATCCAATACCTCGATCACTCACAAAAGTAAGCTTTGGTCGCAAAGGAGAAAGCACTTCCTTCAAATTTTCCAAAAACTATTTCCAGTTCGCTTCATTCTCCGATGAAACTACAACATAAGCAAGAGGGTAGATTACGTAACATGAACACAAGCATAAGACAAGTATAATATGCGATGAAAACCAAAAAGAAAAATGATGAAACCAAAAATAAAAAATGATGAAACCAATAGGGAAAATGTTGAAAAACCACCAGAAAAATTGATGAAACCTTACCATCGTTCCCGGTTAGACCTATTGCTGCCATTATATGACCAAGGTATTTGCTCTTCAAGTGGGCAGCATCAACGAATAATACAGGACGACAGTAATTGAATCCACGAATACAAGCTTCAAAACAGATAAACATCCTCTGAAATTTGTGAGTCCCTTCTTCAACTTCCAAAACCACACGAGATCCGGGATTTGTTTCAATCAACTTGTTTTTATACCAGTTCAATAACATAAACGACTTCTCATTCTCTCCCCATATAGTATTCAGTGCAAGCTTCTTCACTGCGTATGCATAATAACGACTAATGTCAAAGATGTATTCTCTTGTAATTTGATCCACAATAATCCTAGTCATCTTCTTGGGATCTTGTCTAATTTCATCAATAATCAAGCTACTAATTAGGTTCTTCGATACATGTGGTCTGTTAACAAATCCACCACCACAAGTATGCTGATTATTTTATTCCTTGATAATAAAAGGACTTCCTTCAACACCATCAATAGACACAACATATAAATGCCAGTTACATTTCTCCTCTTTCTTCCTAGCACAACATGCACCAATCCTCAACTTCTCATTCCTGTAGATCTTGAAGTCATTACCGGCTGTTGCATGATACTTCTGTAAATCACAACGAACTTGTTGAACACCTCCCGGAAACAACTATTCAACTCCTTCAAAGAGATGTAACCAGTGCGCAGACTTCAACGGTTCCTTCACCTTATCTGGAACATCATAATCAATACGTGGCTTCTCAAAAGATATAATTACAAAACTCGGTGGCTGTTCAAAAGCTATAATTCTTGGACTTCTTGAACCAGAACACTCAACTTTATGCCTTACATGTAACTCCATAGTTCCTTCTTTATTATACAAACTAAATAGAGACAATGCTTGAAGATCAAAATCAGAATGAATGAACTTTTGCTGATCATCAACTATGTGAAAAATTTCCATAGAAAGAGGAGAGAATTCACACCAACTTGAGCATATACTAGTCTTCAAATAAACAAAAGAGTCTTGGAATCCAATACGAAAAGTTAACGTATCCTCTTTGTGACATACAACTGCGAGAACAGAATCCATAATCTACAGGACAAAATAATGAAACCAAAAACAGTTTCACTAGATGTAAATATCAACAACAACAAAAAATTGAAAACAGGCATTCCAAAACAGATGGAAACCTTCATAAAAACATCAACACAAAACATAAAAAATCATATGCTAACATCAATTCAGTTTATTCGTCAAGAGTAACTAGAAATTTCACAAAAAAAAAAATCAAAAATCAACACAAAAAAGAGAATTGAATACCTGAAAAGTTGATTGATTCCTTGATGAATAATCTGAATACTACAAACAGATTAATATGAAGACGAAGATGATCAACACGAAGTTGATTGATTATTCAGATGGATTCTTTAATTCGAGATTCAATTTCAACTTGAAAAGAGGAAATAATTTCAGCTAAACTGAATTGCAACCAGATCTCGAATAAAACAGATACGTTTCTCTTCTCTTCTTCGAACAAACAACTGAATTGGATTCTTCTACGTATCTCGAATAAACAGATCTCAAAACTTGTAGCTTCTCTTTCGTTTCTTCAATCAAACCTAAAATTACTTTCTGAATATTTGAATTGAAATTGGGAAGATGATGACGAATCTTTGAATTGAAACGAGATCTAGAACTGAAAACACGAAGAAAACTAGGAAAGAAGAATCATAATTTTTCTGAATCTGATTTGTTTGCTCTCTGAATCTGGTTTACTGTTTTCTTCCGCAAACTTTCCTTTGAAAGTGTTTTTATATACGGAAGGTCAGTTTTGGAATTTTGAAATCCAATAAAAACTAAATTTTCTTATTTTTATTTGAACTGGGGTTTTTGTCCCATTTTTTAATGAAACGGTTTTTATTTATTGAAAACAATATGGTCGGATTTTTTGTATCAGAAGTTTGTTCACCTTGGGGTTTTGTCACTAGTTCTGTTTTTTTTTTTTGAAGTTCAAACCATGATATTGCTTACTTGTCTATTATAAAGAGAAGTCATGATGGCGTTTCTTTTCGGTTCACTATTTAGGTATATATGAGCTTTTCTTGTTTATTAAAAATGAATAAGATGCTTGTTTCTGACTTATAGCCTTGTACATTTATATGTTAGTATTGCTAAACTTTTTTATTACTCAAGATTTTGTGCTCAAGGTTTGGATTACTTTTTTATTAGTTAAGAAAATGATCAACTTTCCTTAAAGAATAGACTTAGTTCACGAGACAATACATTTCATTTTGATTTTCCAACACAGTGTTACGAAGAAAACATGTAAATGAATTGTGGTACAATGAACCTGTGGTGCAATGGTAGCACGACTGACTCCATATCAGAAAATGTGTGTTCTACTCACACCGGGTTCACTTATTTGTGTAACACTTTGAAGACAACTTATGCTAGTTGCTTCTATATTTTGAGACAACTTGAAAAAGTTGCCTCCGAATTTGGAGACAACTTGGGATAGTTGGCTTCAGTTTTTTAGCAACTTATACCTATATAGTTTCATTTTGATTTTCCAATTGCATTTGAAGTTGGTCCTGGTAAAAATGGTAATAAATGGCGCTAGTTTCTGAATGATTTGAAGGTGTGGCCCTTGTGGAGACTGCCTTAGATTTTCCTAAAAACTCTACTTTGGTTTGAATCTAACTAACGTTCTTGGATGCTTCAAGTCTATAAATGAAGATCACTCCCAATATACTTGAACGTCTCTTCCTGCACTCTATGGTTCCTAATAATTGTAGGTTCCATGTTCATTTTCTTAGTCTAAGCCTTTGTGCTATATCGTTAAGTGATTGTATTAATTTTTTTTTTCTCGATCAATGATGGGCATTAAAGTCATATGGTTTATCAATTTGTTTGACCTCAAAGAAATACTACCACTTATACAAGTAAGTTGACTCTGCTTTTGGATTAAACTTATGTCAGTTGGCATTACTTGTGGAAGTAAAATTTTGGATACCACTTTCCTAATTACAAAATTGGTTAAAAACAAAATTGGTTAAAAAGACCAAAATCAACAATTTCTGGGTGAAATGGACAGTTAGATTTTGATACTGTTTAAATGGACAAAAATATAAAAATAGGCAGGATGTAACCAGTTTCATCGTGCCCATTTTCAAATATTTTTTCTTATTTTTAATTTACACAGGATGTATCCAGTTTCATCCTTACTATTTTTTAAATTTAAGCTAGGATGAAACCTTACTATTTTTTTTTTGCCATTTCACCCAAACTATTTTTTACTCGTCCATTTGAACCGTGATTTAAAAATATTTGGACAAATGACCCATTTTCCGTTTCCTAATACTTGGAAGCAGCTTGAGCTAGTTGGTCTCCAGATTTGGTGAAAACCTGTGCTAGTTGCTTTTGCACTTGGAAGTAACTTGAGCAAGTTGTCTCCAGATTTAGGGGAAACTTGTGCTAGTTGCTCTCACCCTTAGAAGCAACTTGAGCTAGTTGGTTCCAAACTTGGAAAAAACTGGATCAAGTTGGTTCCAGCTTTGGAGACAACTCGAGCAAGTTGCCTCAACTTCAGAGCTTAGACTGGCTAGTTTACTACACTTCTGGAAATAACATGAGCAACTTGTGGAAGTAAAAAAATTCAACAGAAGTACTAAACAACCCAAACTCTTGTTGTTATCGCCTATCAATGATAAGCACGAAAGTGCAATACATTTTTGACTCATAAATACATTAGTTAGGACTCACTTTATCACTAATAATCTTGTTTTAAGTCTTTTCAAGGAAATAAGCTCTTGTGGAAAATGTTGCAAGAAAAGTTGATTTTTACACTCGGAGGACACGTGTTATTCGGACTCTGAATGTTGGTTAAGGGACACCTCAAATACTAAGGGGCATCTCAACGGATAAGGGGCACCTTCCTTACTATTTACACCCCATAAGGCAAGTGCTAAAGGGACACCCATACAGGATTAGGGGAGGTCATCTTCTCCGTTTGAATTTGGATTTTGGTAGGAAGAATTTGCAGTGAAGTATCAGATTTAGGGTTTGATTTTAAGGCATGTTCGGGAAAGATTCAATCGCTGGATTCAGTTTTGTTGGACCTGGTAACACTAAACAGGCTTGGTATTGTCATTGCATTCGAAATAATTTGGCTGGATATCCGTGTGAAGCGAAACATAGTGTGGAAAAGATATCAAGTTTCTAGAAGTGATTACAATAGATCTTGTCGAGATTTTCTTTCTGTTTTCGTTGGAGAATGACTTATTCTTACCAAACATGAATGGTAGGTGCGTCGGAATTGAGAAAATCAAGGAGTTATACGGATTTTGATAAAACAGGGAAGAAATATCTCCGGGTTTATGGTTGAATTTCTGGTGAGTTTTACTTGGAGGTTAAGTGCAGTTAAGAGAAGATATTCTCATAGGATTCGTTTCTTTCGAGTCTTTAGGATTGACATATACAGTGACGAGTGAAAGAAAGAAAACAGAGCATGAAATATTCGAAATTCTGTTGGATGAGTTTGTGGAGATTACGTGTTTGGAGCGTGTGGAAATCTTCTTTGCTCAATCTGTTACGAGAAAACTGTGTGTTTGAAGTGTGCCAGTTGCAAGATAACACAAGAGAACACGTAAGAGAAGAAAAAAAAGGAAAAAAATAATCCCGTGACTGCGTTGAATTGAAGAGAGGATGATATGGAGTCATTGCAGAAGATTTGTTTCTGGTGAGGTATAAAAAGAGTCTTGTAATGTCTTAGAAGGGATATGCAGTGACTGAGGAGAAGAAGAAAGGGTTGCAGAGCACACTTTTCTGCTAATGCAGAAAAGAAGAAGAAGAAGAACAGACTATGCTTGTAGACTGTCGTTTTAGAACTGTCATTGTTTCTTCCAGACAATTTTTCTGCGACAGAACAAAACAATAGTTTTCAAGAATAGTCATTGTAACAGTTTTGTAACGCCTCTACAACGTTGCAAAACTCAGTTTTCTTATCTTTTCACCACTTGTAAGCACTTTTGAGCAATAAAAATGAATTTTGAGTGTGTCTACAATATGACGAGTTAAACCCCTACAGTGGGACAACGGATGAATCCGAATTTCATACATGGGTGAATTTATTTTATTCCTTCTATGACTTTTGCATTTATTTGAAATTGATTTATGATTTGAATTAATTTGTTATTATTTTATTTGATGGGTCATGCTTGCTTAAATGTTTGATGTCCCATTCTTACGATTTATAACTAATATTTTGAAAATCTACCTTGGCAAAAATAAGAGTCCATGTTTTTATTTATTGAGCGATAATTGTTGGGAATAAATAATTAAACCTTATGTTATGAATTCGGTGGAATCCTAGTCCCAGTAACTCTCGCTTTTAATAAATCTTTAAATTTAATCTTCACTCATGTTAGAGTTCGAATCTTATTTACTACAACAATTAAAAATCTCATTAATTTTGGCGCTGCCGACGCGGACTTGTTTTTAGATTAATTTTTAGGTTTATTTTTTATTTTGTACAGTATTTTCATTTCATTTTAGATTTTCTTATTTCCTTTTTATGTGCTTCTTTTTGTATTTCTTTTCAGGGACTTTTTGAGGATGATGACTTCTTCCGAGGAGACGTCACCTAATATGACATTGGCAGAATATAAGCGTAGAAGTTCAAATCATCAGGAAACCTCATCAGAGATAACGCTTGGTGAATACATGCATAGGCAACGATATGGTGTTTTTGATCCACATGTGGTAAGTGAAGAATCGCCTCTAATGATATATGAGAAGTATTATAAACACACACCACTTAGCTTGGAACAGAGATTGAGAATTCAGGAATGCAAAAATTTGTATGATGATGATCAGTCTTGTAGTGACTCACTGGTCGAGACAGAATTTGTAGATGACCCTATGGATGATTGTGTAGATGATTTGTCTAATTTATTAGAAGAATCTATCTCGCAAGATCTTTCACCTGACCTAGAGGTTGTTTCTAGACCCATAGACTTCCGAAAGTTACCTAATAAAGGGTTAGAATTATGTGCTTCAAAAAATTTGTTGGATTACTTTGCATCCAAATACCCAGAGGACGTCCCTGTTTCTGATACCATGCATGAGCCAATTGACAATTTCCCAGTCCCAATAGTATCTCCATATTATGTTCTTTATGCACTTCTTTGTGAAGTAAACACCAGATTTGGGGGTAACTTTTTCTTTTTGATAGTTTCAGTGTCAACGTGTTGTCATGACATAAATGTGAAGCTGTCATTTGTGAATATAATATTTTGGGTTGATCCCCAAATTTTCAGGTTGTTAATTTTTGGGGATCCGTTTCTGTACATATTTCCAGTAGGTAGTTTTTTTTTTTTTACATTTTCTTTTGTCTTTTTGCTTTTATTTGATTTTCATTATTCTTTGTTATTACTATATTTTGATGTGTGTTACAGAGAATGATACTCTTCTTGCGTCAATAAGGTGAAATCTTCTAATCGCTTCTCTTTGATTTATATTTGTTTCTATTATTAATATTTATTGCATCCATTACAGGTTGCACTGTTTGAAACATCGAGGACAATGTTAGATTCAAGTGTGGGGGAGTGGTTAACCTTTCAGATTTCTATTTTATGACCAGATGTGTAGCGGGTTTCCAAAAAAAATGATCAGCTATTTAGCGGGTCTAAATTATATAAAAAAAAGTGGGAATGTTATAAACAGCCCTACTATCCATGGTCCTTTCACAAATACCCTTAAAGGTCTTTACAAATACCCCTAATGGCACAATCAAAATTTTTATTGAAAACATAATTTCCATAATTCCTTTTTTAACCTTTCCATTTCATTTCCTTCTTCTTTAACAAAGCCAGAAGAAAATTTTCCATCGCCTTCGTCGCTCCCACCCACCATCTCCATCGCTCCATCATCACCACCATTTTGGTCGCCTCCACCAAAACCAACACCACCACCCTTAAAGGTTTGGTTTTGATAGATGGAAAATGGATCAGACAAAGCTTCACCACCACCATCTCCATCTCCGCCGCCACCACAATAACATCTCGTTATCACCAGCGCACCATCACCAAACTTAAGCTCCGATCTGTTGAGAGATCTCATCTTGGGATTCCCGGGTGAACAGGTGCTGGAGTTGTAGCGAGAGATGCTGATTGCAATATGCTTGGAGCGATGAGCATGGGACTTGGTATTACAACCAATTATTTAGCAGAGATTTATGGCATAATTGTTGGCTTGGAATGGGCGAGACAGTGGGGTTTTCAGCGAATTCTTATTCGTTCAGACTCTACCAGTGTGATTAAGGCTTTTGAAGAGAATTCTATTCCCTGGTTTGCGCAACAGAGATTGTTGGATGTGCGTCACTCTTATGTTTCAGTCCGCTTTACTCATACTTTTCGTGAAGCTAATTTTTCAGCGGATCAAATGGCTAAAAAGGGGTGTTCTTTTGATAATGAAGTGGGAATGCACTATGTTGGGCGTCCAAATTTTTTGAGTTCAATAGAATATCCAAATGTGGAGTATTTCAGATTTAAATAGTTTATGAGTTTTTTGACGTTTTTCTGACCTCTTTTTCTTGTAAACTACTTGTAAATTTTGTTATCATCTTTAATACAATTTTTTGACTTATCAAAAAAATCTCATCTTGGGATTCAATTTATGGTTATTCCGATAAGAAGATTTGAAAATTTCTTATAATCGAAGCCTAATAACAAATCTTTTAGATGTGGGTAAAATTAATGATTACGTTTTTAATTTCAAATATGGGAAATTTTTCTCAAATAGATGTAGTATTTAATATCAATCGACATGAAGATTAAGTTTTTAAACTAGTTTATACTTTTTATGATTTTGATTTTGATTTTGATTCAATTAATTTCAACAAAATCAGTTAATATAATCTTGGATAATTTCTATATGATTTGTGTTTTAAGTGTTCACTGGTAATGATTTAGTTTTTTGTTCAATATCATTTGATTTGATTTGGTGTTGGTAATGATTCTGCTTGGTAATGCAAATAGCACCATTGCATTTGACTGCGTGCTATCTTAATTTATAAGTTCATATCAATTGCATTTAGCACTGGTTTTCACAATCTTTCTCCAGTTTGAAGGTTTATCTTATGATAGCTGATGGAGGGTGATAGGATGGAATAGTTGGTTCTATAGTATTAGCTCCATGGAGGCTTTCTGTTTGAAAAACAAAACTATACATCCTGAATTCCTGATGAAATTACTTATGTTTCTGTATGTGGTCATATGGGTTACTGAAACTGAAACTAAAATTCAGTTTCATGCGATGAATAACATATTTTTGTGAAACTGAATTTGACTAACTACAGCCATACTAGAACTGGTCATGGGATGAGCTAGTATCGTATGATCTAACAGATGCCTTCCACTTTGTTTCCCCCAAACTGGACAACATATTAGTTATGTCGGCCATTCCATGGTAACTAAAAACACACATACTACAACAGGCATTGGATTTCTCTAAAAATGTGTCCACTAAAATGAGTAACATTGCGGGGAGGTAAAGTCTCTGAAAATTTTTCTACTGAAATGAGTAATATTTCAGTGATTTAGAATTGTGTTGTTGCTTGTTATAGTGTTGTTGTTACAGGTAAAGTCTCTCTCGATATACTAAAGAAATCAGACATTACGTACTAGCTTTTAATTTAAGGTGTATGGATCTTGTTCTTCAATTAATTAATTCTCTCTTCATGTATTTGATTTTGACAAATATTTTGGTGAAATTGTAAATAGATTCAGATTTTTTTTACTGTGGTTGAATAAGCCACTTATATAGTGTCCTTGCTGCCAAAGCTTTTGTTGGAGAGGTGTGAATACCCCTAAAAGTCTAATGAATATCCTTTAAAATAAATTGAATACTTATGTGTGTGACTAATCCTTTAAAGTTGCCTTCTTACAGTTAACTACATGATTTGGCACGGCGAAATTCAACCCAAAAGTGTAACTCTCTCTCTCTCTGCCAATGTCTTTCTCGTTCAATCTCTAGAATCTTAATTATGTAGATTACATAACTAATTGTCAATCAAACATGGAAGCGGTTCAATCTCTAGAATCTTAATTATGTAGATTACATAACTAATTTTCAATCAAACATGGAAGCGGTAGGAAGTTTCCTTAAGTCGTTATGCTTGAGTCCAGGAATCGACTACTAGACTTACTAACATCATTTACTAGTATCTGCATTTAGCATCCTTTTCTTAATGTGAAACCCCCATTAGATGTGCTAATTTTTACTGATATTATAATCTCCATCCTGAATTCCTTTTTGGTCTCACTATCTAGAAGCCGAAACTAAAATTCCATTCAGTTGGGATGCTTTAGTATGTAATAGTGGAAGATTCCACCTTCCATGATTTTTATAGAATTCAAACTATATGTGATGTTGTGCTGGTTGGAACTTGGATTTGTGTGGATTAATCAGTTTTGTACAGGCAATTACAGATCAAGAAAGCTCCAAGTTACCTCATTGTAGAAATGGTCTTTTGCATCTAAAGTGCAGGTAAGTTGAACAAATTATTTTTTAACTTTCAGGCTGTAAAGTGCAATGGGTTTATGGGTATTGGTGGTTTTGGAATTAGGTTTATCTGGTTGATAGATCACAACTGTTCCGTCGGGAAGGTAAATTAATTGTAACCCTGGACAACCTCATCAAGTTGCTTCCAACTTTGGAAACAACTTGACCAAGTTGCTTCCGCTATTGGAGACAACTTGAGCTAGTTGCTTCCTTTTTTTGGAGACAACTTGAGAAAGTTGCTTTCACTTTTGGAGGCAACTTGAGCTAGTTGATTCCAGATTGGAGGCAACTTGGTTATGTTTTTGGATCCATTCATTCATCTGAAATTATCGTATACATATATCTTAGAGTATCTTTTGTGTTGAGTTTCTGATGATAGTTGTGCTGATGATGCTCATGATTTAAAGTCAAGAGGATAAATGAATGCTTAGGAAGTTCAACAGGAACTCAATTTGAGTTGCAGTAGCAGAGATGGAGGATGTGGTGTTGTCTGGTGGTGGTTTGAATTGTCGGTTGAGCACTGATGGCGTGGCGAATATGTGAGTCTGCTTTCTGGGTTTGTAATTGAAAAGGTGTTAATGCAGTAAAGAGATATGAAGCGGGAGATGCTGGTATGTGATTTTTAATATGTATATGTTACAGACCATGAACTTCTGTGTAGTTTTATACATCAGTAATTGTAGTATATCTATTCAGATGTGATTTTGTAGGTCATTTTTCATTAACAAACCTGTGGTGCAACGGTAGCACGACTGACTCCATGTCATATGATGCATGTTCGACTCACGCCGGATCCATTTTTTGTGTATACTTTTCATAATGTGGAGACAACTTGTCCTAATTGCTTCCATATGTGGAGACAACTTGACCTAGTTGCCTCCATTATTGAAGACAACTTCCGCAAGTTGCCTCCAGATTTGGAGAAAACTTTCAGCAAGTTGCCTCTAGATGATGGTGGTGGAATTGGTGGTTGATGGTGGTGATTGGCGGCGGTGGATGAAAGTGGTGGTAGTTGGTGGCGGTGGTGGGTAGTGGCGGTGGTTGTCGGTGGTGTACAGTGGCGCTGGTTGGCAGCGGTGGTGCTGGTTGGCAGCCGCGGTGGTTGGTGGCGGTAGTGGACAGTGGTGGTGGTTGGCAGCGGTGGTGGTGGTTGTGGTAGTTGTCATTGGCGGTGGTGGGCGGCGGAGGTGATGGACAGTGGTGGTGGTGGGCAGTGGTAGTGGTGGACAGTGGTGGCGGTTGGCGGTGGTGGACAATGGTGGCGGTTGGCGGTGGTGGACAGTGGTAGTGGTGGTCATCGGTGGTGGTGGTGGACAGTGGTGGTGGTTGGTGGCGGCGGTGGTCGTCGTCGATGGTGGTGGTTGTAGTGGTCGTTGGTGGTGGTTGGTGGTGGTGGTTGTTGGCGGTGGTGGACAGTGGTGATGGCGGACAGTAGAGGTTTTCTTATTTTGTTTGTTTTTTTTTATTGAATAGTGGTAATGGTTTTGTATATACATTACACAAAAGAGGGTATTTTAGTAATGTATTATGCTTATGGCTATTTGTAAAGTTCAAAAGGGTATATTTGCAATGGGTCTCATAGTAGGGGTATATAGATAATGTTCCCTAAAAAAATATTATTGTTATGATTATTAGGGATATGACCAGCTGTGTAGCGGGTCTTTTTCTTTTTTTCTTGCATGTTATGACCAGCTGTTTAGCGGGTCTAAAAAAAATAAAATTAAAAATAAACTAAAATAATTGATATGACCAGTTGTGTAGCATCTCTCTCTCTCTCTTATTATATGACCAGCTGTATAGCGGGCCTTCTTCTGTTTTGCTCGAGGACTACTAAAATGTAAGTGTGAGGGAATTTGATAAGCACGAAAGTGCAACGCATTTTCGCCCATAAATACATTAGTTATGACTCATTTTATCACTAATAATCTTGTTTTAAGTCTTTTCAAGGAAATAAGCTCTTGTGGAAATGTTACACGAAAAGTTGATTTTTACACTCGGAGGACACGTGTTATTCGGACTCTGAATGTTGGTTAAGGGACACCTCAATTACTAAGGGTCATCTCAACGGATAAGGGGCACCTTCCTTACTATTTACACCCCATAAGGCAAGTGCTAAAGGGACACCCATACAGGATTAGGGGGAGGTCATCTTCTCCGTTTGAATTTGGATTTTGGCGGGAAGAATTTGCAGTGAAGTATCAGATTTAGGGTTTGATTTTAAGGCATGTTCGGGAAGGATTCAATCGCTGGATTCATTTTTGTTGGACCTGGTCACACTAAACAGGCTTGGTATTGTCATTGTATTCGAAAGAATTTGGCTGGATATCCGTGTGAAGCGAAACAGAGTGTGGAAAAGATATCGAGTTTCTGGAAGTGATTACAAGAGATTTTCTTGAGATTTTCTTTCTGTTTTCGTTGGAGAATGACTTATTCTTACCAAAAAGGAATGCTAGGTGCGCCGGAATTGAGAAAATCAAGGAGTTATACGGATTTTGATAAAACGGGGAAGAAATATCTCCGGGTTTATGGTTGAATTTCTGGTGAATCTTACTTGGAAGTTAAGTGCAGTTAAGAGAAGATATTCTCATAGGATTCGTTCTTTTCGAGTCTTTAGGATTGATAGATACAGTGACGAGTGAAAGAAGGAAAACAGAGCACGAGATATTCGAAATTCTGTTGGATGAGTTTGTGGAGATTACATGTTTGGAGCGTGTGGAAATATTCTTTGCTTAATATGTTACGAGAAAATTGCGTGTTTGAAGTGTGCCAGTTGCAAGATAACACAAGATAACACGTAAGAGAAGAAAAAAAGGAAAGAAATAATCCCGTGACTGCATTGAATTGAAGAGAGGATGATATGGAGTTATTGCGGAAGATTTGTTTCTGGTGAGGTATAAAAAGAGTCCTGGAATGTTTTAGAAGGGATATGGAGTGACTGTGGAGAAAAAGAAAGGGTTGCAGTGCAGATTTTTCTGATGCTGCAGAAAAGAAGAAGAAGAACAAACTATGCTTGTAGACTGTCGTTTTAGAACTGTCATTGTTTCTTCCCGACAGTTTTTCTGCGACAGAACAAAACAATAGTTTTCTGTAATAGTCATTGTAACAGTTTTGTAACGCCTCTACAGCGTTGCGAAACTCAGTTTTCTTATCTTTTCACCTCTTGTAAGCAATTTTGAGCAATAAAAATGAATTTTGAGCGTGTCTACAATATGAGGAGTTAAACCCCTACACTGGGACAACGGATGAATCCGAATTTCATACATGGGTGAATTTATTTTATTCCTTTTATGACTTTTGCATTTATTTTAAATTGATTTATGATTTGAATTAATTAGTTATTATTTTATTTGATGGGTCATGCTTGCTTAATTGTTTGGTGTCCCATGCTTACGATATATAACTAATATTTTGAAAATCTACCTTGGCAAAAATAAGAGTCCATGTGTTTATTTATTGAGCGATAATTGTTGGGAATAAATAATTAAACCTTATGTTATGAATTCGGTGGAATCCTAGTCCCAGTAACTCTCGTTTTTAATAGATCTTTAAATTTAATCTTCACAAGTCTTAGAGTTCGAATCTTATTTACTACAACAATTAAAAATCCCATTAATCAAGAACCAACGTTTGATGCTCAACAAAACAAAGACAAATATAAATAAATGGAAACAACTACAAGTGGAACATTGGCTTACTAAACAACTAGAGTTCAAGGACGCATCATGAATTTATCAATAAGAGAGGTATAACTACATTAACATGTGAAGTAATACCATACATTGGAAATAAAAGCAAGTGACTCTTATTATGTCAAAGATGTGAAAGGAAACACTGAATCTTAACACATCCACCGTGATTCATTCCTCTGGCCTCGCTTATATCTGGCTTAAGGACTGTAGCATCCTCCCAACCAACTTTTTTTACATATCCCTCACCTGGTAGTACATTTCAACCTGCATGAGTTGAGAAACAAATCCCTGAAATGGATATCAACCACATTCTTCATTGCTTTCTTGTGCTCCCCATTTGACACCACTGCCAATGCTGCTGAAATAGTAAAGGCTTTGACACCAAGTGGGCAATGGAAAATGCAACCGTAAGCCCCTAAATGATAATTTCCACTTGAGTACGGCACTGAACTATAACACTGCAGTTGCTATTTTTAGTGCCACTAGACTCGGTGCTTGTGAAACTTGTTGTAGAGAATGTAGGGAGCTAGATTGCAAGTTTAATGAAAGAATTTAAAGTACTAGCCGAAAATCCAAGGCGTCACCAGCACATCCACGTAGGTAAGTAAAGGTTTAACTTAAGGATCAACCGGATACATGATGGTTTTCAAATAGTGATTGTAGTTGTAGTGGTAAAAGGGGTTCTTTTCGAACTTGTGAAGGTAACTTTTTTTTTTAATAAAAATAAAGCAAATTAATTTTCAAAGAGTGATGTCAAGATTTAAAATGGACTAAGGCTCCGGATTCACTATTACTTCAAGTTGATTGGTTACAAAAATATTTCATAATTATTATCTAGCTCTTTTTCCATTAAATCACTTCTTAATCTATAAGGTGTCCAAATATTAAATTGTAATCCTTAAGCATGATTTATCAAAGAATTAATTCTAAGCATAAAACATCAAACTGATTCACAACTAATTAAGAAAACCATTTTTATCTCTTTTTTTTATTGATCCAAGTGAATTAAATAAAATAAATAATTAAGAATTTATAAAAAGAATTTACCAATCAAACATGAGTGAATAGATCCTCCATTGCCTCAATCACCAAGAATTTAGCTGCTCATCATGTTGGAAAACCTCTCAAAATATTTCATTGATGCTCAAAAGTGTTTTACAATGAAGAGAAAGACAAGCAAATGGTGTAAAACAGAATTTTGCGACCCACAGAAGGCGTCCAGAATCAACGACAAAGCTGAAGTGCTGTTGTCGTTGAAGAACTACGACCCACAAGTGACAGTCGATGTCACTGTTGATAAACGACGGCCTTGGAGAGTCTGTTCTTCACGTTCTTCCTCCTCGCAGCAGCAGCAGCAACAATCAATGGTATCTTCCTTGTTTCGGCTCTGAACTCTCTCCTCTTTCTCTCTAAACTTTTCTAACCCTTTTTATGACTTGAAACCACTCTTATATATCCCACAGACCCCAAATATCTCGTATAAATTCCGACTTTTTCTTTTCTTTTTCTTCTCTGCGCTGTTGAGAGAATAATCGCTTCTGTTGAGCTTTTTCACGTGCTGTTAGCTATAAAATAGCTACCAAACTCTTCCCTAGACTTTAATAAGACCATGTACATGTTAATCCAGCGTCAAAGTTCTCCTGAAATCTCTCAAAAATCTTCTAAACTCGAAACAGAACACGTCTCTCTGTTGAGACTTTGAAACCCTCTCTAGGCCATTCCAGCCCAATTGGACGGATCCAATTGATTGTACTGGGCTTGAGTGATCTTCTACAGTCCATAGAAACCGATTTAGGCCATTGAATCTCCTAAAATCACGTAGAAATTCGATCTCCAAATCTGCTCCTCGATGCATGCATTTTCCCGCCAAAAACCATTATTTGAAATTTGAAGAAGACCTCCCCCTATCCAGTTCTGGTGTCCCTTTAGCAGCTGCCTGGAAATGGGTCACCCCTTATCCAAAGTGAGAGTCCGTATAGTAATTTTCTCCCACGAGCGCAAAAACCACTTTTTTAGCCAATTTCGCCGCAAAAGCTTATTTCTCCAGAAATACCTACAGGGACATAAAAAGCCATAATAAGTACAGAAATGGGTACTAACACAATATACAATTGGGCTATATTAGACACATAAATGCGTCTATCAAATACCCCCAAACTTATTATTTGCTAGTCCCTAGCAAATCAAAACTACAAAATAAAATCCTAACTCACTGTCGCAGGCATCGTCGATTGCATTTAGCGTATGCAATAAGCCTTTAAACCCCTAGGTGGCCCTAGTGGCCGAGTTATAGTCTCGGGTGGGCTTACAAGAGGTATACCCACAAAACCTGTACTCCAGACCTTAGCTATCTACGCAGAACCTTGGAAGGCACTAAAGAATCTCCTTGGTTGGCATACTTATTGACTACAGGAAGAAGTACCCTGATGCGAAATTCCAATTGCTGTACACGAGTTTGCACTCAAGCATACTAAAATTCATATAAAGTGACAGAGCTCTACTCAGATAGTTGCACTATGGACATCATATTCGGAGTCAAAACTAATCACATGGATAGATCAAGAAGATGGATATATAGAAAACATAGATGGTTTTGATGTTTACTAAGTGAACGACGTTTCCCATATCTGTGTGAAGGCCTCCGCCAAAATGAACCTATCCTAATGGATTGAGATAACAGTCTGACTAATATCAACACACTGGCATATACAAGGGTACCAGTGGTCGATAACCTAACTCTAGGTCAACACAACTGGCATATACAAGGGAACCAGTGGTCGACTTTATTGAATTTATTCCTTTTGGACAAATGGTCTGGTCTCAATTTTTTTTTTTTTTTTTTTTTTTTTTTTTTTTTTTTTTTTTTTTTTTTTTTTTTTTTTTTTTTTTTTTTTTTTTTTTTTTTTTTTTTTTTTTTTCATCTTTTTGTTTTTTTTTTCATCTCTTTTTCTTTTTCAACTTTTTTTTTTTCATTTTTTTCATGGTATCTCAATCACTCTAATTCACCCTAGCATTGGTAACAACTTGAATCGTGGGCCCCACCTATCACTTAGAGAAACATAATTTAAAAAAAAAATAAAATAAAAATAGAAGTGAAAAGGACTCAACGAGATATGGTGAAACTATCATGTTATTTCTAACATCTGAGCTCTGTGCTTTTATGAATAGACTCTTTAGATGTTTCCATCTAATCAGATTGGTTCCTCAAACTCCTACAATCAAAATGCTTCCATCCACTTAGATTAGTTAGTGCAATCCTCAATAGGCATAAATTTCTAGGCTCTGGAGTTTATTTATTGCAACTAAAAGCTAACAAAAAGTTTCTTCCCCACCCCCAAACTTAAATCTAACATTGTCCTCAATGTTTCTCATGAAAGAACAGTACCAAGAATATAAGTAACATGAGGAAATAGTAAAGAGAGAGTTCGGAAAGATAGTACCTGAGTGAAGTGAAACCAAAAACTGAATACAAAAATTATACAACATACAAATCGCCTCGATGGTCAATCAAGGGTAAACAGGGTCCTCCAGAGGGACCTCCTCAACATCACCTGTAGGAAAAGGCTCTAAAAAGGGCTTCAATCGCTGACCGTTAACCTTTGAAGAAATACTACCATCCAGTGTCTCGATCTCAACAGCTCCATGAGGAAAAACAGTACGGACCACAAAAGGACCGGTCCACCGAGAGCGCAGTTTCCCGGGGAATAGATGCAAACGAGTGTCATACAGAAGAACTTTTTGACCTGGAGAAAATGACTTCCGTAATATGTTTCTATCATGCAGAAGTTTCATTTTGTTCTTATACTCCTTTGCACTATCGTAAGCATCTATACGAATCTCGTCCAACTCATTGAGCTGGAGTTTCCTATGGGCTCCTGCCTTGTCAAGTGAAAAATTTAGCTGCTTAACAGCCCAATAAGCTCTGTGTTCTAACTCAACAGGTAAGTGACATGCCTTGCCATAAACAAGCCGATAAGGCGACATTCCAATGGGTGTCTTAAACGCAGTACGGTAAGCCCATAAGGCATCAGTAAGCCTAGACGACCAGTCTTTCCGATTAAGATTAACTGTTTTCTCTAATATACGTTTTATCTCCCTATTGGAAACCTCTACCTGACCACTAGTCTGTGGATGATACGGGGTAGCTACCTTATGTGTAATACCATATTTCTTCATCAGAAGTCTAAAAGTCCCATTACAAAAGTGCGACCCTCCATCACTAATTATAGCTCGCGGTGTACCAAAACGTGTAAGTATATTATTTTTCAAGAACTCAATCACAACCCTATGGTCATTGGTTTTACACGCAACCGCCTCAATCCACTTAGAGACATAGTCTACGGCGACAAGGATGTATAGGTTACCAAAAGAATTAGGAAACGGACCCATAAAGTCAATACCCCACACATCAAAGACCTCAACAATTAAAATAGGGTTCAAGGGCATCATGTTCCTACGGGAAATGGTTCCTAATTTCTGGCATCGTTCACAAGTAACGCAGTAACTGTGGGAGTCTTTAAACAACGAAGGCCAATAGAATCCACACTGCAATATCTTAGCAGCAGTTTTCTTAGCACTAAAGTGACCCCCACAAGCATGATCATGACAAAAGGAAATAATACTGGACTGGTCACTCTCAGGTATACATCTCCTAATAATCTGGTCTGGGCAATACTTAAACAAATAAGGATCATCCCAAAAGAAGTGCTTAACCTCAGCTAAAAATCTAGAACGATCTTGTTTACCCCAATGTTGGGGCATTCGACCAGTAACAAGATAGTTCACTATATTCGCATACCAAGGTAATTGGGTAACAAAAACAATTGTTCATCAGGAAAGCTATCCCTTATAGGAAGGGAATCATCTGGGGAACTAACAACTAGCCTAGACAAGTGATCTGCTACAACATTTTCGGCACCCTTTTTGTCTCTAATGTCTGGAGAAAACTCTTGCAACAACAGAATCCACCTAATCAATCTAGGTTTAGTATCCTTCTTAGACAAAAGATATTTTAAAGCAGCATGATCAGTATATATGATGATCTTAGAACCTAAGAGATAGGGTCTAAACTTGTCTAAGGCAAACACAATGGCTAATAGTTCCTTCTCGGTAGTGGTATAGTTCAACTGGGCATCATTCAGAGTTTTGCTAGCATAGTAAATCACATGAAGTAACTTATTTTCTCGCTGACCTAGCACAACACCAATAGCATAATCTGAAGCATCACACATGATCTCAAAGGGTAGGTTCCAGTTGGGTGCCTGGACTATGGGGGCGGTAGTGAGTAATGACTTAAGCTTCTCAAAAGCCTCTAAACAAGCATCATCAAAAACAAACTTAACATCTTTTGCAAGCAAATTGCAAAGAGGTCTAGACATCAAGCTAAAATCCTTAATGAAACGACGATAAAAACCAGCATGTCCTAAGAATGACCTAATATCTCTTACGGTTTTTGGGACCGGTAAAGTTTTAATAAGGTCAACTTTTGCTCTATCCACCTCTATACCCTTTGAAGATACAATATGCCCTAGAACAATTCCTGAACGAACCATAAAGTGACATTTCTCCCAATTAAGCACTAAATTCTTTTCCTTACACCTAGTCAAAACTAATGACAAATGATGCAAGCACTCATCGAAAGACGAACCAAACACTGAAAAATCATCCATAAAGACCTCTAAGAACCGTTCTACCATGTCAGAAAATATGCTCATCATGCAACGCTGAAAAGTCGCAGGGGCATTACATAGCCCGAAAGGCATGCGTCTATACGCAAAGGTACCAAAGGGACAGGTAAAAGTGGTTTTCTCCTTCTTCTGGGGCAATAACGATCTGATTATATCCAGAGTAGCCATCTAAAAAGCAGTAGTGACTATGTCCAGCTAATCTCTCTAGCATCTGGTCGATGAAGGGAAGGGGAAAGTGGTCCTTCCTAGTGACCTTGTTCAATTTCCTATAGTCAATACAAACACGCCAACCCGTGGTCATTCGGGTCGGGATTAACTCATTGTTATATTCTGGACTACAGTAATACCAGATTTCTTGGGAACAACCTGAACGGGGCTGACCCACTTACTGTCTGAAATAGGGTAGATAATTCCTGCATCTAATAGCTTAAGAACCTCAGTTCGAACTACTTCTTTCATATTGGGGTTTAGTCGACGTTGCATCTCCCTAGAAGGTTTGGTGTCTTCCTCTAAATAGATCTGATGCATACAAACAGTAGGACTTATACCCTTAATGTCTGCTATGGTCCACCCTAAAGCTTCCTTGTTGTTTTGAATGACGGTTACTAGCCTACTTTCCTTGATCTCTATCCAAGTCGGAAGAAACAATCACAGGTAAAGTCTCAGACGGGCCTAAAAACACATACTTCAGGGTATCTGGCAATGGTTTTAGGTCCAACTTAGGAGGCTCTTCTAAAGAAGGAACTAGGGTAGACTTAGAAACTGGTAGTGGTTCGAACTTAGGTTTCCATCCATTACTAGTATCTAACAAAGGGGTTGAATCTAACAAAGCATTCACCTCATTAATTACATTATCATCATCAAAATCAATCCCAAAGTGAGCTAGGCATTTTTCTAATGGATCTTCTAACAAAGTGTTTGGTAATGACTCCTCGACTAATGTTCCTATCATGTTCACCTCTTCTATATTCGAGTCATCTAGTTCAGAGGGTAGCTTACTAATATTAAAAATTCAGCTCAATAGTCATATTACCAAAAGACAAATTCATAATACCATTTCGACAGTTAATGATCGCATTGGATGTAGCTAAAAACGGGCGACCTAAAATCACTGGTATTTGGTTCTCTGGGTCAGGGACAGGTTGGGTATCTAGGATAACAAAATCCACTGGATAAATAAACTTGTCAACCTCTATGAGAACATCCTCGATCACACCACGAGGAATTTTAACGGACCTATCAGCTAACTGAAGTGTCATCTGGGTAGGTTTCATCTCACCAAGTCCTAGCTTAAGGTACACATGATATGGAAGTAAATTCACACTGGCTCCTAAGTCAAGCAAAGCTTTCTCAACACGGTACTTACCTATTGTACAAGCAATGGTAGGGGACCCTGGGTCTTTATACTTAGGAGTAGTGGTATTCTGAATAATAGAACTCACATGACTAGCTATGAAGGCTTTCTTCTGGACACTGAGCTTACGCTTTCGCGTACACAAGTCCTTAAGGAACTTGGCATAAGAGGGAATCTGCCTAATTGCATCTAATAATGGAAGGTTGATATTAACCTGCTTAAAAACCTCCAATATATCATTAAAGTTGGACTCCCTCTTAGTCGGAACTAGCAGCTGGGGAATGGGGCTCTGGGAACAAAGCCGGGCTCAACAGGACCCTCATTGGTCTCTTTGGAGACTCTATCAGTCTCCTCATTTTCTGGCTCAGCAGGGTGAACTACATGTTCACTATCAGGCATGGCAACCTTGTTGTCAACTTTCTTTCCACTCCTAAGGGTTGTGACAGCATTCACATGATTGTACGATTTCTCTCCTTTTGGGTTGGGATCAGTACGACTAGGGAACCTTCCATCTTCTCTCTCACTTATGAACTTAGCTATTTGTCCTACTTGAAGTTCTAATTTGGCAAGACTCTGGGAATTATTCTTCAATTCTTGCCTAGTTTCTTGTTGAAAGCTCATGTGGTTCTTTGTTAGCATTTCATGGTTATTTGCTAACATAGTGAGAGTATCCTCTAAGGTAGAGATCTTTTTCTCGGAAGTGTTCTGAAACTGGGTTTGACCTGAAGAGTTCTTAAAACCAAAACCTGGGGGAGGCTGAGAATTGCTAGACTGGCCTTGACTCTGGCCCTTAGACCAAGAGAAATTAGGATGGTTTCTCCAACCAGGGTTGTAGGTTTCTGAGTATGGGTCAAACTTCTGACGGTTCTCAAACCTAGCATTGTTATAGACAGCATGGGCTTGCTCTTCACTAACCTGACCTTCCCAAAATGAATTATCGGGCTCTATTCCACAACTAGAGACTTGAGAGGCTCTATTAGGTTCAACAAGGGACCTATTTTTAGACTGACCCATTTCCAAAGCTTCTAACCTTCTAGAAAGCAGCAAACTTAGCATCTGACCAAAACTCGTATCTACCATATTGGTGCTACTTCTATTGACCAAGAGTCTTTTAGGGGGTTCAACACAAGATTCCCACTGTTGGGATTTTTCAGCGATAGCTCCTAAGAAGGTAAAAGCATCATCAGCATTTTTACTAGTGAACTCACCAGCGCACATAGATTCAACCATGGCTTTGGTCGAATAGTCTAAACCATCATAAATAATCTGTACAAGTTTCATATTATCAAATCCATGGTGAGGACACTGAGATAGGAGATCATTGAATCGCTCTAAAAACCTATAAAGAGACTCTCCCTCTTGTTGCACACTAGCACTAATTTTCTGCCTAACAGCTGCAGTTTTATGCTTAGGGTAGAATTTCATATAGAAGGCAGCGATAAGTTCCTGCCATGTTTCTATGGATTCAGACGGTAGGTTGTTAAGCCAGGTCTTGGCTTTGTCTCTCAAAGAAAAGGGAAACATCTTAAGTTTCAAGACTTCATCGGTAAGGTCCTTTATCCTAATTGTCCCACAGATTTCCTCAAAGTCCCTAATATGAAAAAAGGGTTCTCATCATCTTTTCCTAAGAATATAGGGATCATCTGAAGAATACTAGGTTTTATCTCAAAATTAGCCGTAGTGGCTGGCAATTTAATGCATGAAGCTCGGTTGGTCCTAGTTGGGAACATGTAATCTTTCAAAGTTGCCATCGTGGCACAACAGAAGTACTAGGGGTACTCCTCACAGTTCTCAAAACTGAAGTTTCCAAAAACAGGGCTCTCAAAGAAGAGTCTTCGAGCTCCCTGCTTAAATCAGAAGAACTACTAGGTTTTTCGCTAATCAATCGACCTAGAGTATCTCTTTTCCAAGCCCTAACAAAATCGGGCATACACTAAAAAAATTCAAAAAGAAATAAAAATCCTAACAAGGTTCTAGCAATCACACAGCAGGCTGACTCGACTTTACCACAGCAAACCTAAAGATTTCTAGCAAACAACAAGCATGATGGCTCCACTTAGATTGTTTCTAGACCAGCTTCTAATCCTTCGAAAGGGAATTCGTTACAATTTGAGCAAACCCCTCTGGAATCAATCCGAGTTAAAGCAAGTTGAATCGAGGCGAGGGAAGCTCAGTGGAGCTTTGATACCCAAAACCTCACCGATCCAATGCGGCGCAGTCACGCATTCAACTCGCAGAAACCGTCAAGAACTTCGAGGTGTGCTTAAAAGAGTAACCAATATTTTTCGAATGATTGTCCTGTTAAGCTCGATACCCTATAGGTCTCTTTCTAGTCCAAATTTTAGGCTTAGGTTCGCTTTAGGTTTCGTTTTCCTAAGGCGGGCAAGAAGGGAGCGGTGATGAAATCCGAACCCTTATCTTATATGGTCCAGTCCTTGCCCTTTACTAGGAATTTAAAAACAGTCCATATTCAAGTCCTCAGCATATATTCACCTTAAGGAGTCCAGTAACCCGCTTGCAGGAGATTCGCGGGTGTTTAGAATTTTACCTCCCGTACCAGACGGGCGAAGAACCGCTGAAGTCGACTCGGGCCACGACTCCTATGCCGTGTGCGAACCCGAGGGGCCGAGACGATATTGTAATCGTCGTCCTTCCCTGCAAACAGTTTATATTTAAGGGTACCCTTCCGTAGGGTTTAAAATAAAAATAAAATGTCCCAAATTAATGTCCAAAGTCCATAAAAAAAAAAAAAAAAAAACAAAAAAAAAAAAATTACAAAAATAAAAATGTCTCTCTTTTTTTTTCTCTCTTTTTATCAAAAAATAAAAAAAATTCTTCTTCTTTCGTTCCTATAGCTTTGCTTTTCGCTCCCAAACTTTAAGTAAATCACCACAAGCTTTGGCAAATTTATCTCTCGCTCCAACTTCAAAAATCTGCAAGGAAACAAAAAAAAACCAAAAACGTAAAGAAGAACAAGAATAATAATAAAAAAAAATCTAAAAAAAATGCTACCTAAACACAAATCCGCGTCGGGGCGCCAAAAATTTGATGGTTTTCAAATAGTGATTGTAGTTGTAGTGGTAAAAGGGGTTCTTTTCGAACTTGTGAAGGTAACTTTTTTTTTTTAATAAAAATAAAGCAAATTAATTTTCAAAGAGTGATGTCAAGATTTAAAATGGACTAAGGCTCCGGATTCACTATTACTTCAAGTTGATTGGTTAGAAAAATATTTCATAATTATTATCTAGCCCTTTTTCCATTAAATCACTTCTTAATCTATAAGGTGTCCAAATATTAAATTGTAATCCTTAAGCATGATTTATCAAAGAATTAATTCTAAGCATAAAACATCAAACTGATTCACAACTAATTAAGAAAACCATTTTTATCTCTTTTTTTTATTGATCCAAGTGAATTAAATAAAATAAATAATTAAGAATTTATAAAAAGAATTTACCAATCAAACATGAGTGAATAGATCCTCCATTGCCTCAATCACCAAGAATTTAGCTGCTCATCATGTTGGAAAACCTCTCAAAATATTTCATTGATGCTCAAAAGTGTTTTACAATGAAGAGAAAGACAAGCAAATGATGTAAAACAGAATTTTGCGACCCACAGAAGGCGTCCAGAATCAACGACAAAGCTGAAGTGCTGTTGTCGTTGAAGAACTACGACCCACAAGTGACAGTCGATGTCACTGTTGATAAACGACGGCCTTGGAGAGTCTGTTCTTCACGTTCTTCCTCCTCGCAGCAGCAGCAGCAACAATCAATGGTATCTTCCTTGTTTCGGCTCTGAACTCTCTCCTCTTTCTCTCTAAACTTTTCTAACCCTTTTTATGACTTGAAAGCACTCTTATATATCCCACAGACCCCAAATATCTCGTATAAATTCCGACTTTTTCTTTTCTTTTTCTTCTCTGCGCTGTTGAGAGAATAATCGCTTCTGTTGAGCTTTTTCACGTGCTGTTAGCTATAAAATAGCTACCAAACTCTTCCCTAGACTTTAATAAGACCATGTACATGTTAATCCAGCGTCAAAGTCCTCCAGAAATCTCTCAAAAATCTTCTAAACTCGAAACAGAACACGTCTCTCTGTTGAGACTTTGAAACCCTCTCTCGGCCATTCCAGCCCAATTGGCCGGATCCAATTGATTGTACTGGGATTGAGTGATCTTCTACAGTCCATAGAAACCGATTTAGGCCATTGAATCTCCTAAAATCATGTAGAAATTCGATCTCCAAATCTGCTCCTCGCTGCATGCATTTTCCCGCCAAAAACCATTATTTGAAATTTGAAGAAGACCTCCCCCTATCCAGTTCTGGTGTCCCTTTAGCAGCTGCCTGGAAATGGGTCACCCCTTATCCAAAGTGAGAGTCCGTATAATAATTTTCTCCCACGAGCGCAAAAACCACTTTTTTAGCCAATTTCGCCGCAAAAGCTTATTTCTCCAGAAATACCTACAGGGACATAAAAAACCATAATAAGTACAGAAATGGGTACTAACACAATATACAATTGGGTTATATTAGACACATAAATGCGTCTATCAATACATCTAACTGTTGAAGAGCCAAATAGATTGAAAGGCATGATATAGAAGCAATTATGCTCATACGGGAGATTACTTCAATCCATAGGCCTAAGAGCTAATTTTGAGAGAGTTAATAATTTAGATAAAAACAAACACTCAATTGATATCATCATACTATCTTAACAGTCGTAACTTGATCTAGTACACAATACCTTTAAATTTGAAGTACACATTCCGCTAAAACAAAACCAAGTCCACAGCACTTAAACGACATCAATGGAAACTTAGCACTACATAAGATGAAAGTATGAATAGAGAGTAATATATTAAATTCGAATATACAGAGCTATTAAAGGCCGGGACAAGGAGAAAAAAATCTCTTGTCGCAACACTGAGAAAATTAAAGAAAATTCTTACAACTTCTAAATAATACTCCCTCCGTCCCTAATAAGATGACTTACTTGGTTTTAAACTTTGTCCCATAAATAGATGATTTATTTCACTAATCAAGGGATATTTCTAAAACTACTCTTTTAATTGATTATTTTTCTATAAGAAATATGTATAATTTGATAGTCATGTTTATATTCGTTGCGTAGGTGTTTTAAAATGCTTTTCAACGGTATAAAGTTTATAAAAACCCGTGGTATGTTTAAGAGATAAATCGTTTCTAAATTTTATTAATTATTGCCCATGAGGGTATAATTGTAAAAAAATAGTTAAATATACTCAACTTTCCTCCTTGTCTTAAAATTTGTGGAAACTACAACTAGGTCATCTTATTAGAGCAGGAGGGAGTATTATTCACCGTACAAACACAATAGAAATGAGAAAGGACACAAACACACTAGGCTACGGAAGAACCTTAAAGAGGTCAAATGAAAAAAAAAATTAAACCAACATCTAGATAACATAAGATATACTGTACTTAGCAGCATACCAAAATTCTAACAAGAATCAAGTCCTGATCATGCTTTCAATTGTAAAAGAAAGAATATTTATTCCTCAACACCATTACAAAACCCAATAACCAAAACAAACTGCACCCAAAAATCAACATCGTTTAAGTAAATAGCACACACAACACAATACACTTAAAACATGAAAACAAAACTCAATTGACATCCCAAGCATTCTGCAATCAGTTGAAAAATAGTCGAATACAATGGTAATTTCGTTTTAGACTAACAATGTATGAAGGCCGCAAGCTAGCAATGCACAAATAGAAAAACAAAGGACAAACAGATGAAGGCTTATATTAAGAATAAAACAGTTTAGGAAATAATAGGTACCTCCCGTAATACGCTACCCTCTATGAATCCAATTATGGACGACGTTCGAGACTTCATGTTCCAATTTCCTGAAGCAGTAACTTCAGACTCGCGTATTGACATGGTCGTCTCGCTGGTTGGTCTTGTTGCTCTGAGGAACAAACGATACAGGTATTTATATTGGCAGTTCACTGAGCAATCCTATTTTTCTCCTTTTTCATGTAGGTTTTGATTATCATGATCATCTTAGGATATGTCAAGATGATTGAAACACTTGTTTCTGATCCTAGCACCTCTAATCAGAGTCATGCTAAGAAAATCTCGTTTGCTGATAAAGTTAAGAAGAAGGTAACCCTAAACCCAACCTCTATTGATATTTCAACGTTACCTAACCCTACTTTGGTTGCCTGCTTTAAAGATACCTAATGATTTCTTTCAAGAGAGGTGTAAACCTTTCCAACACAGTTTTATTTCTAGGTTGGATCCTACGGGATTAGAATTTTTTGA
Organism: Papaver somniferum; assembly: GCF_003573695.1. Lineage (NCBI taxonomy): Eukaryota > Viridiplantae > Streptophyta > Magnoliopsida > Ranunculales > Papaveraceae > Papaver > Papaver somniferum. The sequence continues at coordinate 1,976,548 of NW_020651304.1, read as the reverse complement.
AGTTAAAAAAAAACCTAGAAGATCAATGGAAACTTGGGATTAATTGTAAGTTTGTGCCGATGATTAAGGGTTTCTTCATTATCACGTTATCTAATGAAGATGATAAGGAGAAGTTACGTTCAACAAATTGGTACGTTAAACAACAAGTTTTGAAACTGATTGATTGGTATCCACGATTCAATTCGTAGAAGCAAAGAACCTCCCATGCAGCTGTTTGGGATCGTTTTCCAGGTTTTCATATTCAGTTATGGACTGAGAAATCATTGCTTTCAATGGGTAAAATTCTGGGATCTCCAATTGTGGTTGACCAAAGAACCCTAAATCTAGAGTATGGTCACTTTGCAGCTGTTTTGGTGGATATTGACTTTGCTAAACATATCCCTGAACGTATTGCTTTAACTGCTGGTGGTAGGAAGTTTCAATATCATGATATACCGAATGCTCCTAAATTTTGTTGTGTTTGCAACATTATTGGTTATGTTGATGATGAGTGTAAGAAGAAGACTACAAGCAAATCTGCTGGCAAGGAAACTAAGATTGTTTCCACATAAAAAACTTCAAAACAAGCCTGGCAGGTTAAGCGTAACAATAATGAGAGTGTTGAAGAACATATGGAATGTCTTAGAAGGGATATGGAGTGACTGGGGAGAAGAAGAAAGGGTTGCAGTGCAGATTTTTCTGATGCTGCAGAAAAGAAGAAGAAGAACAAACTATGCTTGTAGACTGTCGTTTTAGAACTGTCATTGTTTCTTCCCGACAGTTTTTCTGCGACAGAACAAAACAATAGTTTTCTGTAATAGTCATTGTAACAGTTTTGTAACACCTCTACAGCGTTGCGAAACTCAGTTTTCTTATCTTTTCACCTCTTGTAAGCACTTTTGAGCAATAAAAATGAATTTTTGAGCGTGTCTACAATATGACGAGTTAAACCCCTACATTGGGACAACGGATGAATCCGAATTTCATACATGGGTGAATTTATTTTATTCCTTTTATGACTTTTGCATTTATTTTAAATTGATTTATGATTTGAATTAATTAGTTATTATTTTATTTGATGGGTCATGCTTGCTTAAATGTTTGATGTCCCATGCTTACGATTTATAACTAATATTTTGATAATCTACCTTGGCAAAAATAAGAGTCCATGTGTTTTATTTATTGAGCGATAATTGTTGGGAATAAATAATTAAACCTTATATTATGAATTCGGTGGAATCCTAGTCCCAGTAACTCTCGCTTTTAATAAATCTTTAAATTTAATCTTCACAAGTCTTAGAGTTCGAATCTTATTTACTACAACAATTAAAAATCTCATTAATTTTGGCGTTGCCGACGCGGACTTGTTTTTAGATTAATTTTTAGGTTTATTTTTTATTTTGTACAGTATTTTCATTTCATTTTAGATTTTCTTTTTTCCTTTTTATGTGCTTCTTTTTGTATTTCTTTTCAGGGACTTTTTGAGGATGATGACTTCTTCCGGGGAGACGTCACCTAAGATGACATTGGCAGAATATAAGCGTAGAAGTTCAAATCATCAGGAAACCTCATCAGAGATGACGCTTGGTGAATACATGCATAGGCAATGGTATGGTTTTTTTGATCCACATGTAGTAAGTGAAGAATCGCCTCTAATGATATATGAGAAGTATTATAAACACACACCACTTAGCTTGGAACAGAGAATGAGAATTCAGGAATGCAAAAAATTATATGATGATGATCAGTCTTGTAGTGACTCAGTGGTCGAGATAGAATTTGTAGATGACCCTTTGGATGATTGTGTAGATGATTTGTCTAATTTATTAGAAAAATCTATCTCGCAAGATCTTTCACCTGACTTAGAGGTTGTTTCTAGACCCATAGACTTCCGAAAGTTACCTAATATAGGGTTAGAATTATGTGCTTCAAAAAATTTGTTGGATTACTTTGCATCCAAATACCCAGAGGACGTCCCTGTTTCTGATACCGTCCATGAGCCAATTGACAATTTCCCAGTCCCAATAGTATCCCCATATTATGTTCTTTATGCACTTCCTTGTGAAGTAAACACCAGATTTGGGGGTAACTTTTTCTTTTTGATAGTTTCAGTGTCTCCGCGTTGTCATGACATAAATGTGAAGCTGTCATTTGTGAATATAATATTTTGGGTTGATCCCCAAATTTTCAGGTTGTTAATTTTTGGGATCCGTTTCTGTACATATATCCAGTAGGTAGTTTTTTTTTTTTTTACATTTTCTTTAGTCTTTTTGCTTTTATTTGATTTTCATTGTTATTTGTTATTACCATATTTTGATGTGTGTTATAGAGAATGATACTCTTCTTGCGTCAATAAGGTGAAATCTTCAAATCGCTTCTCTTTGATTTATATTTGTTTCTATTATTAATATTTATTGCATCCCATTACAGGTTGCATTGTTTGAAACATCGAGGAAAATGTTAGATTCAAGTGTGGGGGAGTGGTTAACCTTTCAGATTTCTATTTTATGATCAGCTGTGCAGCGGGTTTCCAAAAAAAAATGATCAGCTGTTTAGTGGGTCTAAATTATAAAAACAATTATATAAAAAAAATGGGAATGTTATAAACACCCCTACTATCCATGGTCCTTTCACAAATACCCTTAAAGGTCTTTACAAATACCCCTAATGGCACAATCGAAATTTTTATGGAAAACAAAATTTCCATAATTCCTTTTTTAACCTTTCCATTTCATTTCCTTCTTCTTTAACAAAGCCAGAAGAAAATTTTCCATCGCCTCCGTCGCTCCCACCCATCATCTACATCGCTCCATCACCACCACCATTTTGGTCGCCTCCACCAAAACCAACACCACCACCCTTAAAGGTTTGGTTTTGATAGATGGAAAATGGATCAGACAAAGCTTCACCACCACCATCTCTATCGCCGCCGCCACCACAACAACATCTCGTTATCACCAGCGCACCATCACCAAACTTAAGCTCCGATCTGTTGAGAGATCTCATCTTGGGATTCAATTTATGGTTATTCCGGTGGGAAGATTTAAAAATTTCTTATAATCGAAGCCTAATAACAAATCTTTTAGATGTGGGTAAAATTAATGATTACGTTTTTAATTTCAGATCTTGGAAATTTTTCTCAAATAGATGTAGTATTTAATATCAATCGACATGAAGATTAAGTTTTTAAACTAGTTTATACTTTTTATGATTTTGATTTTGATTCAATTAATTTCAACAAAATCAGTTTCCATAATCTTGGATAATTTCTATATGATTTGTGTTTTAAGTGTTCACTGGTAATGATTTAGTTTTTTGTTCAATATCATTTGATTTGATTTGGTGTTGGTAATGATTCTGCTTGGTAATGCAAATAGCACCATTGCATTTGACTGCGTGCTATCTAAATTTATAAGTTCATATCAATTGCATTTAGCACTGGTTTTCACAATCTTTCTCCAGTTTGAAGGTTTAGCTTATGATAGCTGATGGAGGGTGATAGGATGGAATAGCTGGTTCTATAGTATTAGCTCCATGGAGGCCTTCTGTTTGAAAAACAAATCTATACATCCTGAATTCCTGATGAAATTACTTATGTTTCTGTATGTGGTCATATGGGTTACTGAAACTGAAACTAAAATTCAGTTTCATGCGATGAATAGCATATTTTTGTGAAACTGAATTTGACTAACTACAGCCATACTAGAACTGGTCATGGGATGAGCTAGTATCGTATGATCTAACAGCTGCCTTCCACTTTGTTTTCCCCCAAACTGGACATCATATTAGTTATGTCGGTCATTCCATGGTAACTAAACACACATACTACAACAGGCATTGGGTTTCTCTAAAAATTTGTCCACCAAAATGAGTAACATTGCGGGGAGGTAAAGTCTCTGAAAATTTGTCACTGAAATGAGTAATATTTCAGTGATTTAGAATTGTGTTGTTGCTTGTTATAGTGTTGTTACAGGTAAAGTCTCTCTCGATATACTAAAGTAATCAGACATTACGTACTAGCTTTTAATTTAAGGTGTATGGATATTGTTCCTCAATTAATAATTCTCTCTTCATGTATTTCATTTTGACAAATATTTTGGTGAAATTGTAGGTAGATTCGGATTTTTTTTACCGTGGTTGAATAAGCCACTTCCATAGGTGTCCTTGTTGCCAAAGGTTTTGTTGGATAGGTGTGAATCCCCCTAAAAGTCTAATGAATATCCTTTATAATAAATTGAATACTTATGTGTGTGACTAATCCTTTTAAGTTTCCTTATTACAGTTAACTACATGATTTGGCATGGCGGAATTCAACCCAAAAGTGTAACTCTCTCTCTCTATCAATGTCTCTCTCGTTCAATCTCTAGAATCTTAATTATGTAGATTACATAACTAATTGTCAATCAAACAGGGAAGTGGTGGGGAGTTTCCTTAAGTCGCTATGCTTGAGTCCAGGCATCGACTATTAGACTTACTTACGTCATTTACTAGTATCTGTATTTAGCATCCTTTTCTTAATGTGAAATCCCCATTAGATGTGCTAATTTTTACTGATATTATAATCTCCATCCTGAATTCCTTTTTGGTGTCACTATCTAGAAGTCAAAACTAAAATGACATTCAATTAATGTATTTTTAGCTTGCCCTTTTACTACTAAGCTTCAGATTTTTGGAAACAACCTCATCAAGTTGCCTCCAACTTTGGAAACAACTTGACCAAGTTGTTTCCACTGTTAGGGACAACTTGTGCTAGTTGATTCCTTTTTCTGGAGACAACTTGTATCTGTTGTTTCTGTATTGAATTTCAGTTTTTTATTCTCTTCTATATGCTTGTAGGTAGTTAATGTGTATGCCACTGTTATTATCTTTAATAAGGATTGTGTTGGTTCTTACTAGTATTGTTATGTTGGGATGCTTTAGTATGTAATAGTGGAGGATTCCAACTGCCATGATTTTTATAGAATTCAAACTATATGTGATGTTGTGTTGGTTGGCACTTGGATTTGTGTGGATTAATCAATTTTGTACAGGCAATTACAGATCATTAAAGCTCCAAGTTACCTTATTGTAGAAATGGTCTTTTGCATCTAAAGTGCAGGTAAGTTGAACAAATTATTTTTTAACTTTCAGGCTGTAAAGTGCAATGGGTTTATGGATATTGGTGGTTTTGGAATTAGGTTTAGCTGGTTGATAGATCACAACTGCTCCGTCGGGAAGGTAAATTAATTGTATCCCTGGACAACCTCATCAAGTTGCTTCCGCTATTGGAGACAACTTGATCTAGTTGCTTCCTTTTTTTGGAGACAACTTGAGAAAGTTACTTTCACTTTCGGAGGCCACTTGAACTAGTTGATTCCATATTGGAGGCAACTTGGTTATGTTTTTGGGTCCATTCATTCATATGAAATTATCGTATACATATATCTTAGAGTAGCTGTTGTGTTGAGTTGCTGATGATAGTTGTGCTGCTGATGCTCATGCTTTAAAGTCAAGAGGATAAATGAATGCTTAGGAAGTTCAGCAGGAACTCAATATGAGTTGCAGTAGCAGAGATGGAGGATATGGTGTTGTCTGGTGGTTGTTTGAATTGTTGGTTGAGCACTGATGGTGTGGAGAATATGTGAATCTGCTTTCTGGGTTTGTAATTGAAAATGTGTTAATGCAGTAAAGAGATATGAAGTGGGAGATGATGGTATGTGATTTTTGATATGTATATGTTACAGACCATGAACATCTGTGTAGTTTTATAAATCAGTAGTTGTAGTATATCTATTCGGATGTGATTTTGTATGTCATTTTGCATTAACAAACCTATGGTGCAACGGTAGCATGACTGACTCCATGTCAGATGATGCATGTTCGACTCACGCTGGGTCCATTTTTTGTGTATACTTTTCATAATGTGGAGACAACCTGTCCTAGTTGCTTCCATATGTGGAGACAACTTGAGCTAGTTGCCTCCATTATTGAAGAAAAATTCCGCAAGTTGCCTCCAGATTTGGAGACAACTTTCAGCAAGTTTCCTCTAAATGATGGTGGTGGAATTGGTGGTTGATGGTGGTGATTTGCGGTGGTGGATGAAAGTGGTGGTGGCGGTGGTGGGTAGTGGTGGTGGTTGTCGGTGGTGTACAATGGCGCTGGTTGTCGATGGTGGTGGTTGGCGGTGGTGTACACTGGCGCTGGTTGTCGGTGGTGGTGGTTGGCGGCAGTGGTGCTGGTTGGCGGCGGCGCTGGTTGGTGGCGGTAGTGGTCGTTGGTGGTGATTGGCGGCAGTGGTGGTGGTTGTGGTAGTGGTCGTTGGCGGTGGTGGATGACGGAGGTGGTGGACAGTGGTGGCGGTTGGCGGTGGTGGACAATTGTGGCGGTTGGCGGTGGTGGACAGTGGTGGTGGTCGTGGTGGTGGTGGTTGTTGGCGGTGGTGGACAGTGGTGGTTGGCGGTGGTGGTGGTTGTGGTGGTCGTTGGTGGTGGTTGGTGGTGGTGGTTGTTGGCGGTGGTGGACAGTGGTTATGGCGGACAGTAGAGGTTTTCTTATTTTTTTTTATTTTTTTTATTGAATAGTGGTTAGTGGTAATGGTTTTGTATATACATTACACAAAAGAGGGTATTTTAGTAATGTATTATGCTTAGGGGTATTTGTAAAGTTCAAAAGGATATATTTGCAATGAGTCTCATAGTAGGGGTATATAAATAATGTTCCCTAAAAAAATATTATTGTTATGATTATTAGGGCTATGACCAGCTGTGTAGCGGGTCTTTTTCTTTTTTTCTTGCATGTTATGACCAGCTGTTTAGCGGGTCTAAAAAAATTAAAAATTAAATAAAATAATTGATATGACCAGCTGTGTAGTGGGTCTCTCTCTCTGCATCTCTCTCTCTCTTATTATATGATCAGCTGTATAGCAGGTCTTCTTCTGTTTTGCTCGAGGACTAGTAAAATGTAAGTGTGAGGGAATTTGATAAGCATGAAAGTGCAACGCATTTTCGCCCATAAATACATTAGTTATGATTCATTTTATCACTAATAATCTTGTTTTTTAAGTCTTTTCAAGGAAATAAGCTCTTGTGGAAATGTTACACGAAAAGTTGATTTTTACACTCGGAGGACACGTGTTATTCGGACTCTGAATGTTGGTTAAGGGACACCTCAATTACTAAGGGGCATCTCAACAGATAAGGGGCACCTTCCTTACTATTTACACCCCATAAGGCAAGTGCTAAAGGGACATCCATACATGATTAGGGGGAGGTCATCTTCTCCGTTTGAATTTGGATTTTGGCGGGAAGAATTTGCAGTGAAGTATCAGATTTATGGTTTGATTTTAAGGCATGTTCGGAAAAGATTCAATCGCTGGATTCATTTTTGTTGGACCTGTTAACACTAAACAGGCTTGGTATTGTCATTGTATTCGAAAGAATTTGGCTGGATATCCATGTGAAGCGAAACAGAGTGTGGAAAAGATGTCGAGTTTCTGGAAGTGATTACAAGAGATCTTCTCGAGATTTTCTTTCTGTTTTCGTTGGAGAATGACTTATTCTTACCAAAAAGGAATGGTAGGTGCGCCGGAATTGAGAAAATCAAGGAGTTATACGGATTTTGATAAAACGGGGAAGAAATATCTCCGGGTTTATGGTTGAATTTCTGGTGAGTCTTACTTGGAAGTTAAGTGCAGTTAAGAGAAGATATTCTCATAGGATTCGTTCTTTTCGAGTCTTTAGGATTGACAGATACAGTGACGAGTGAAAGAAAGAAAACAGAGCACGAGATATTCGAAATTCTGTTGGATGAGTTTGTGGAGATTACATGTTTGGAGCGTGTGGAAATCTTCTTTGCTTAATATGTTACGAGAAAATTGCGTGTTTGAAGTGTGCCAGTTGCAAGATAACACAAGAGAACACGTAAGAGAAGAAAAAAAAGGAAAGAAATAATCCCGTGACTGCATTGAATTGAAGAGAGGATGACATGGAGTTATTGCGGAAGATTTGTTTCTGGTGAGGTATAAAAAGAGTCCCGGAATGTGTTAGAAGGGATATGGAGTGACTGGGAGAAGAAGAAAGGGTTGCAGTGCAGATTTTTCTGATGCTGCAGAAAAGAAGAAGAAGAACAAACTATGCTTGTAGACTGTCGTTTTAGAACTGTCATTGTTTCTTCCCGACAGTTTTTCTGCGACAGAACAATACAATAGTTTTCTGTAATAGTCATTGTAACAGTTTTGTAACGCCTCTACAGTGTTGCGAAACTCAGTTTTCTTATCTTTTCACCTCTTGTAAGCAATTTTGAGCAATAAAAATGAATTTTGAGCGTGTCTACAATATGAGGAGTTAAACCCCTACACTGGGACAACGGATTAATCCGAATTTCATACATGGATGAATTTATTTTATTCCTTTTATGACTTTTGCATTTATTTTAAATTGATTTATGATTTGAATTAATTAGTTATTATTTTATTTGATGGGTCATGCTTGCTTAATTGTTTGGTGTCCCATGCTTACGATTTATAACTAATATTTTGAAAATCTACCTTGGCAAAAATAAGAGTCCATGTGTTTATTTATTGAGCGATAATTGTTGGGAATAAATAATTAAACCTTATGTTATGAATTCGGTGGAATCCTAATCCCAGTAACTCTCGTTTTTAATAAATCTTTAAATTTAATCTTCACAAGTCTTAGAGTTCGAATCTTATTTACTACAACAATTAAAAATCCCATTAATCAAGAACCAACGTTTGATGCTCAATAAAACAAAGACAAATATAAATAAATGGAAACAACTACAAGTGGAACATTGGATTACTAAACAACTATAGTTCAAGGACGCATCATGAATTTATCAATAAGAGAGGTATAACTACATTAACATGTGAAGTAATACCATACATTGGAAATAAAAGCAAGTGACTCTTATTATGTCAAAGATGTGAAAGGAAACACTGAATCTTAACACATCCACCGGGGTTCATTCCTCTGGCCTCGCTTATATCTGGCTTAAGGACTGTAGCATCCTCCCAACCAACTTTCTTTGCATATCCCTCACCTGGTAGTACATTTCAACCTGCATGAGCTGAGAAACAAATCCCTGAAATGGATATCAACCACATTCTTCATTGCTTTCTTGTGCTCCCCATTTGACACCACTGCCAATGCTGCTGAAATAGTAAAGGCTTTGACACCAAGTGGGCAATGGACAATGCAACCGTAAGCCCCTAAATGATAATTTCCACTTGAGTACGGCACTGAACTATAACACTGCAGTTGCTATTTTTAGTGCCACTAGACTCGGTGCTTGTGAAACTTGTTGTAGAGAATGTAGGGAGCTAGATTGCAAGTTAAATGAAAGAATTTAAAGTACTAGCCGAAAAGCCAAGGCGTCACCATCACATCCACGTAGGTAAGTAAAGGTTTAACTTAAGGATCAACCGGATACATCTAACTGTTGAAGAGCCAAATAGATTGAAAGGCATGATATAGAAGCAATTATGCTCATACGGGAGATTACTTCAATCCATAGGCCTAAGAGCTAATTTTGAGAGAGTTAATAATTTAGATAAAAACACTCAATTGATATCATCATACTATCTTAACAGTCGTAACTTGATCTAGTACACAATACCTTTAAATTTGAAGTACACAGTCCACTAAAACAAAACCAAGTCCACATCACTTAAACGACATCAATGGAAGTTTAGCACTACAGAGCTATTAAAGGCCGGGACAAGGAAAAAATAATCTCTTGTCGCAACACTGAGAAAATTAAAGAAAATTCTTACAACTTCTAAATAATACTCCCTCCGTCCCTAATAAGATGACTTATTTGGTTTTAAATTTTGTCCCATAAATAGATGACTTATTTCACTAATCAAGGGATATTTCTAAAACTACCCTTTTAATTGATTATTTTTCTATAAGAAATATGTATAATTTGATAGTCATGTTTATATTCGTTGCGTAGGTGTTTTAAAATGCTTTTCAACGGTATAAAGTTTATAAAAACCCGTGGTATGTTTAAGAGATAAATCGTTTCTAAATTTTATTAATTATTTCCCATGAGGGTATAATTGTAAAAAAATAGTTAAATATACTCAACTTTCATCTTTGTCTTAAAATTTGTGCAAACTACAACTAGGTCATCTTATTAGAGCAGGAGGGAGTATTATTCACTGTACAAACACAATAGAAATGAGAAAGGACTCAAATACACTAGACTACGGAAGAACCTTAAAGAGGTCAAATGAAAAAAAAAATAAACCAACATCTAGATAACATAAGATATACTGTACTTAGCAGCATACCAAAATTCTAACAAGAATCAAGTCCTGATCATGCTTGCAATTGTAAAAGAAAGAATATTTATTCCTCAACTCCATTACAAAACCCAATAACCAAAACAAACTGCACCCGAAAATCAACACCGTTTAAGTAAATAGCACGCACAACACAATACACTTAAAACATTAAAACAAAACTCAATTGACATCCCAAGCATTCTGCAATCAGTTGAAAAATAGTCTAATACAATGGTAATTTCGTTTTAGACTAACAATGTATGAAGGCCACAAGCTAGCAATGCACAAATAGAAAAACAAAGCACAAACGGATGAATGCTTATATTAAGAATAAAACAGTTTAGGAAATAATAGTTACCTCCTGTAATATGCTACCCTCTATGAATCCAATTATGGACGACGTTCGAGACTTCATGTTCCAATTTCCTGAAGCAGTAACTTCAGACTCGCGTACTGACAGGGTCGTCTCGCTGGTTGATCTTGTTGCTCTGAGGAACAAACGATACAGGTATTTATATTGGCAGTTCACTGAGCAATCCTATTTTTCTCCTTTTTCATGTAGGTTTTGATTATCATGATCATCTTAGGATATGTCAAGATGATTGAAACACTTGTTTCTGATCCTAGCACCTCTAATCAGAGTCATGCTAAGAAAATCTCGTTTGCTGATAAAGTTAAGAAGAAGGTAACCCTAAACCCAACCTCTATTGATATCTCAACGTTACCTAACCCTACTTCGGTTTCCTGCTTTAAAGATACCTAATGATTTCTTTCAAGAGGGGTGCAAACCTTTCCAACACAGTTTTATTGCTAGGTTGGATCCTACGGGATTAGAATTTTTTGAAGTTAAAAAAAACCTAGAAGATCAATGGAAACTTGGGAATAATTGTAAGTTTGTGCCGATGATTAAGGGTTTCTTCTTTATCACGTTATCTAATGAAGATGATAAGGAGAAGTTATGTTCAACAAAGTGGTACGTTAAACAACAAGTTTTGAAACTGATTGATTGGTATCCACGATTCAAATCGTAGACGCAAAGAACCTCCCATGCAACTGTTTGGGTTCGTTTTCCAGGTTTTCATATTGAGTTATGGACTGAGAAATCATTGCTTTCAACGGGTAAAATTCTGGGATCTCCAATTGTGGTTGACCAAAGAACCCTAAATCTAGAGTATGGTCACTTTGCAGCTGTTTTGGTGGATATTGACTTTTCTAAACATATCCCTGAACGTATTGCTTTAACTACTGGTGGTAGGAAGTTTTGGAAATATCATGATATACCGAATGCTCCTAAATTTGGTTGTGTTTGCAACATTATTGGTTATGTTGATGATGAGTGTAAGAAGAAGACTACAAGCAAATCTGCTGGCAAGGAAACTAAGATTGTTTCCACATAAAAAACTTCAAAACAAGCCTGGCAGGTTAAGCGTAACAATAATGAGAGTGTTGAAGAAGATACAACCGCTACAACTTTGGAGAAAGCTCAGGCTAACCCAGGTAACGCTGTTAAACCTGATGAGGAAAAACTAAAGTCTTTGAATATGGAATCTAAGAAGGATAGCATAATTGATGCTTCAGTTGATGCTAATCAGTTAGAGGCAGAACTTGAGTGCTCTGAAATTGAATTTCGTGAAGCACAGCTCAAGTTGATTAGATGCAAAAATGCAATTGCTGCACAAACAGATCTTGCTACACGTAAAAAATCTGCTCATGCAGGCCATGCAGATGTTGCGACCAAGCCAATATCTGTGTCCAAGAAGTCCGTGTCCAAGAAAAACATTGAATCCAAACTTATCACAGATTTGGATGGAGATTCTGTTTGCAAGAAAAAACTGAAATTCAGTACGTGATTAAGCCAATATCCGCGTCCAAGAAAAATATTGAATCCAAACTTATCACGGATCTGGATGGTGATTCCGTTTGCAAGACAATTATTTGCTTGGAAAACAAGTCTGTTACTTTGGAAGCCAAGTCCAGAGCTGATTTAGATCGCATGTCTGATTCGGGAATGGTTGCGGGTACTTCTAAAGAAGATTGGACACCAGTTAAGGGTAAAAACTCGCCCTCTAAATTTACTTTTAAACCTTTTATGACGCCTTTGGTGGATGATCTATTGAGAACAGAAGTAATTGTTAATAATAACCAGTTTGACGTCCTAGCATCTGAGTTAGGCCTTGCTACTAATATTAGTGGGGATATGGAGAAAGAAGAGGAAAAAGATATAGAAGATTCAACTGACTCAGATGTTAATATTGGTTCAAAAAAGTGGAGTGAAGTTGATGCAAATATTCTAGCAAGGAAAGACGCTAGGAAGGTGGTCAAGAAAGCTGCAAAAAACATGGCTAGGTGTTCTTTGAAATTTGATGCTAGATTAGAATAATCTTCCAATAAGGATTCCAAGTCCAATGAGGTAACTCCTAGCCGTGACACTGAACAGAAAAAGTAAACACAAATTGGGTTGGAGGATACCGTTTTTTATATGAATAATATTTTTTCTATGGAGGAATTAGAGGAGGCAAGCAAAATTCAGAATGATGAAGTGTGTGCTAACTTCATTACAAATCCAGCCTATATAAAAGGAGTATTTTAAGGAAAAAGAGGAGCTGTTGGAGAGAGTCTCTAAGAAAAAACCTCAAACTCCTATTAAGCTTATTCCTGGTGGTAATTATGCTTCAGATGAAGATGAATATGATGATATTTATGATGACGAGTCTAATGATTTTTATGGACACCCTGATGTTTTGGCGGATATCCTTGCTGGTCTCCATCCTAAGAAGATGAATTTTAATATGGGAAAGGGGCGAAAACGTTTTTAAGTTCCTATATATTATTCTTCTTTTTGTTAGTTATTTGTGTTTAAGATCTTATTATAAGCTTTTAGTGCAATTTGCTGTTATTTTTTCACCCCTTTGGTTTATGGGGGTGGGGGGACTTGAGACCTCATTGTAATTCTTGTAATTACGTTTGTTTGCTTTAATAAACCATTGGATTTAGGGTTAAAAAAAACACACTGAGCAATCCTAATTATTTCCCCTAAAGATAACAATTAAGAGAAGATATTCCATATTTCAAATACTGAACTGAGCAATCCTTTGTAAAACGAGAATGTATTTCTATATGGAGATGTAGTTATAGGTTTTACCTCATCAACCAACTTTTGCAGGATCCTTAAAAAATCCGCAAGATGCATTTTCCTAGTAGACAGTTCTCCCCTTCTTGAGAAATCTCCTATAAAGAGTTGTAACACTATTTGCATTTATAATGACAAACCTGTGCTCCCAAAAAAAAATACATCAAGATATATAAGTCAAACAGTTTACCTCATCCATTGATAACCAAAATTAAATTATAGGCATCATTAGTTGGATAAAGTATTAGTTAATACAGAATTGTAAGATACTAAACTTACTAGGTTTATCTTATCTAATGGCATAATATTACAAGATGATTAGTTCGGCTCAAAAAACTTGGTTTAACCTATGTCTTATCTACTTTTAAAACATCACAACACAAAATAATAAGGAAGTTGAACCAGACTTCTGGTTAAAAAGCATGTTACGTATCCGTTGTTTTACTCTACATATGGTATGCATAACAGTTCAACATTCATGTTAAATACTACAATACATACACAGTCAACTGAATTCTTTGCAATTTAAATTTCTTACTTTTCTTCCGCTTTCTGGAAAAATCTAAGGAGTTGTTTTTGTCCATCGTCGCCTAATCCCCATTTGCAACCTAACTACCTGAAAACCTTTAGTATCTACAGTTGTATTACAGTTGAACAATAAACTTCAAACTACACTACCAATTCAATATTAAATGAACAAAATCAGTAAATGAAGCAAAATACTAGGAAATTGAACTAAAACAAGTAAACTAGTAAACCTACCTTTACTGATTTCTTAACACCAACAAAAGAAGTTGATTTTGTTGTTTCCTAACACATACAACATTAAATCAAAGAAAATTAGTATGAATTCAACGGAAATCAGTAATGGTATGAAAAACCTAAATCTAATTGAAACCTAAATATGAAAAACCTAAATCTGTTTGAAGATAAATCATGTACGAAGCCCTAAAAATCGAAACCAAATGAAAAATAAACTGAATTGAGAAACAAAATCATTGTTTACCTTCAATTTAATCATTTCAAAATGTTGTTGTTGAAGATCCACTGTAAATTGATTCCTGGAACCTAATTTTCTCATTTTTTTGGTGTGTTCCAGTCAGATTTGATCTTCTAGATCGCGTAATAGTATTAATCTACTGATTTATGATTGATTTGGTGTTTGATTTCGAAGCTTTAGTCTATTTTGCTTCAGTTTTTTCTGTTGTTTCGATTTGTTTTGGGTTTTCACTTGGGGAGAGAGAAGAAGATAGAGAGAGAGATGGGGAAGAGAAATGAAAATAACAGGTGAAGTGAAAGAATAAGTATTTTTAAGAGAGGTTATTTTGGTAATCTAACAATTCAAGTTTTGGGTTTCTAGAAGGTTAGGGGGTATATTTTAAGTTTAAAAAAGGGTATATTTCAATGGGCCTCATAATAGGGGTATATATATAATGTTCCCATGGTATTAAGGTTGAATACCGTGCCGATCCTTTAAATAGCAGTTACAGATATTAACTGCCGGCAAGATCTTCAACCGAAGAAGGTAACGACTAACCCTAAATATGAAAAGTCCGCAAGATCGTGGAACAAGCACCTTGCCGGCTAAATAACTGCAAATTCAAAAGTTCGATTTTGCTGCCCTAATTTGACATGCAAACATAAAATTGAAGTACTGGAGTGAGTTTAAGTAGGCCCTTACTTTCTCAATTGCACCATTTCTTCGGTTTCAGCGGCATTGATTTCTTCTTCTTCAACGGGATTTTTACTCCGTTTGTGTTGAACTATATTTGCAATTCCAGGATTATCTCGATTAGGTTTTCTATTTGTTTGTTTCATACGAGTAGCCTTCGACGGCTCCATGTTTGAAGATTAATCGACAATCGATTTTTGGAAACGACGATTACGACGAATTAATCGACGAGTTTTCGGTGGTGGGGGATGAAGAAGCCGGTATGGTAGAGGAGGAGATGAAGAAGAGGAGAAGATGAAATGAAAATGATAACTGATTAGAATAATAAGAATTATAATGGGAAAGGGAAAGGGTAATTTTATAACTTCACCCATTAGGGTACCCCTAGCCCTTAGAAAGAGTCCACATAAATTTGGGTATACCCAATCTCGCCAGGTTACTTAGGGACAAAATTTAAAAATAAATAAGTCATCCATTTTTAGGGATGGAGGGAGTATTGTATATATAATTTGAGTAGAAATTGTTGGTCTCACATTGAAAGTTAGGCCAAAAGCTTGAATTCTAGAGCTTCTGGCCTTCGACCAATAAAAATCGAGAGGTTCCATGATTTTCCATATTTATTTTTAGCACCACAGGGTGGGTGGTTATCTAATCATATTTTTTTCGTTTTTCCATTACAATAAAAATACTAAAACCCTAAGTTAAAACTTAAAACGCATTACTTCTTCCTCCATTCTTTTTCTTTCTGATTTTCGAGTTTTTCAATGCTCTTGATCCTGAACCATGTCTATTGGGTAAATTCCTACACTGAAAAGATGTCGTAGAGGTCGTAGTCTCTTTCTGATCAGAGAGTTAAGGTTTCAAAACTAATTTTTATTTGAAACTTATTTTTCTGAGGAAAATCATTAATATAAATTCCACATCCATATTTTTTTCAGACTTGCCTCTGTGATATATCATACACAACATCAAGAGGTAACTTAAGAAACCCAATTTCCTATTTTTGTTACATTATTGTTTTACTTTTTTATTTTGTTATTGGCATTGCAGGTGATAATAGATTAGGATCACATGATTGATTCACACTATAAATAATCATAGCTTATTTTACATACTTTTCTACTCAAGGTTAATCTTTTACATCTTTGGTTTTGTTTGCCCTCTTATTTTTTCATGCACCTCAATGGTGTTCGAACTTCAAAGCATTTTATTTATGTTTTTGTTTGTATTAGCCTCACATTGAAAGTTAGGCCAAAAGATTGAATTCTAGAGATTCTGGCCCTCGACCAATAAGAATCGAGAGTTTCCATGATTTTCGATATTTATTTTTAGCACCACAGGGTGGGTGGTTATCTAATCATATTTTTTCGTTTTTCAATTCCAATAAAAATACTAAAACCCTAAGTTAAAACTTAAAACGCATTACTTCTTCCTCCATTCTTTTTCTTTCTGATTTTCGAGTTTTTCAATGCTCTTGATCCTGAACCATGTCTATTGGGTAAATTCCTACACTGAAAAGATGTCGTAGAGGTCGTAGTCTCTTTTCTGATCAGAGAGTTAAGGTTTCAAAACTAATTTCTATTTGAAACTTATTTTTCTGAGGAAAATCATTAATGTATAGATCCAATTCTCTAATTTTTTTAGACTTGCCTTTGTGATATATCATACACAGCATTAAGAGGTAACTTAAGAAACCCAATTTTCTATTTTTGTCACATTATTATTTTACTTTTTTATTTTATTTTTGGCATTGCAGGTGATAATAGATTAGGATCACATGATTGATTCACACTATAAATAATCATAGCTTATTTTACATACTTTTATACTCAAGGTTAATCCTTTACATCTTTGGTTTTGTTTGCCCTTTTCTTTTTTTATGCACCTCAATGGTGTTCGAACTTCTAAGCATTTTATTTATGTTTTTGTTTATATTAGCCTGCTCTCTCATATAACTAATCTTTAGTTTGTGAATGATGGTTGAGTTTACAAGATATGTATTATGGAATTGGAGGCAAAGCTAAGCCCACTCTAAAAGTGACATGAGGTTTGGTGTTTTGTTACATTTGTCTCATTTCTCAGAACTCAAAGGAAATTTGTGACTAAGAAATACTACATTAAATGTTGCAACTACGTTAAAATCTATCTTACACAAACAAATGTGTTTTTGCTAATCCGATGGTGGTGAATGGGTGTTTTATTGTGATCCACGGACGGCATTTGCTCTCAAAAGTGAAAGACAAATCGTGGTTCAGAATTCTTCCCTCTTTTATGATCGAATCCTATGGCTTGGAATGGCTGAGCGTGTATTGAGCATAATTTTATTCAATGGTAATCAATGTATTTTTTGACCGTCCATGTTGTTATTTTACGTTTTCCCTAGGGTTTGTTTTATTTAAAGTTCTTCTCCTCCAGGTTTTCAACAGTATTTCCGCAATTAAATTCCTACCTCAACAATCAAATCAATTATTCATACGTTACAAAAATAAATAACCTATTAACACCACCAATCCCTTGAATTGTTCGTCTACATAAACCCGATAAACCACATGCATACATGCTATCTTGCAAATCTTCTCGGCGGGTTTGTAGAAAATAATCTGCAAAATTGATTTGATTCAAGGTAAATGTCTCATTTTAATTCATGTTTGCATTTTTGCTGTTTTTGTTTACTCTCAAACTCTTTTTTTTTTATTTTATCATAACACAAAGCTTCCTCTCTTTTTGGGTTTGTGATGTTCTATAACGAATTGATTTCTCTAATATATATGTATTGATTGCAGAAGATGGTGGAATAACTAAACTCACCTCCATACATGTGTAAGATTTGTATTTCCATATTTTGGTTCCAAACTTAATTTTAATTTGGAGATCATTATATGTTGGATTTTGATTCTATAGTTTGCAAATTTGAACCATCTCTATCTTTGTTTCTTTAGGATTTTGGTTTTAGTTTAAACTATTTTTGTCTGTGTTTCTCTTGGATTTTGTGCGTCACATGTTATACCTCCATGGTGGAACTTTCATTTCCGTTGTATGATGCTGCTGAAATTGTTTACTATATAAGACGAGTTTTTGTAGAAAGTGTATGTGTTAAGTTTGATTAGACTACTCTTTGTTGTTGTAGTTTTTTACTCGCAGAAGGGTTCTACTAAGAGAAGCCGTGGATGGATAAAGAAACTATTAGATGGAAAAGTTGATTCTAGATGACGTTCAGCGAGTATTATTGCATGTTGGATAGGTTCTGATGCGCCAACACCTGGGAAACCAAAATAGAACTGGGTCCATTGGTTTTGTGGAAGAAAATCTGATCATCAAATGTTTCTTCACAAGCAGTGAATCATAATAACTCAGCAATCCCTGAGATGAAATATGTGAGGAAATAAATTAAGGCCTCTCAACTGATGAGAAGCTTCAATATTCAAAGGTATTTCATGATAAGTTTTAATTATCTCTGTTGTGAAGGTGTTGTTATTTAAATGATATTTAGTTAGGTTCAATTTTTTATAGCAAAATTGCATATTTTGTTTGTAGAGAGCTTTAAAAAAAATTCCTTTGAGATGACGAGCTTGGTATCCTATGAGAATTTAGAGAATTATCATGTA
Source organism: Papaver somniferum (assembly GCF_003573695.1). NCBI lineage: Eukaryota > Viridiplantae > Streptophyta > Magnoliopsida > Ranunculales > Papaveraceae > Papaver > Papaver somniferum. Next base: position 1,957,874 of record NW_020651304.1, on the reverse strand, counting down.
TCACCATTGTCGAAACCTCCATCTACCAATTAGCTCCTGTGAAACAGCAGTATCCTGGGGCTTTCACATAAGAATATTTCTTACTTGAGTCATCTGGCTGTCTATTTCTATGTATCCACGTTCATATATTAGATGATCCTTAAATTAAGAATATATAGAGTTTTAATTCATACATATAAGAACGAAATATTTAATAAGCATTGGAAGTTCGATTCATATAGCTTTTCCATAACTACAACTTTCATGAAGTATATAAATAGATAGAGAATGCTTTGAACTTTCGCCAAGTAAAAATATGACTTCCCTAAATGCCCAATTCATTTTGCAACTGAGCGTAAGAATACCTTCCAATGTTAAACACGACCTACTGATGCTTTAGTCTAAATGGTGACTGACCAAAAAAAAATTCGACCGTTATGTTCTTTATGCACATGGAGAGTTATGACTTACAAAAAAACTGATGGATATATTGTTGCAGATTTTTGTCTGTACATTGAGGGATGCCATCCATCTCGAGTTACCATTCGTATGAGGTCACTGTTATTGAAGGGTAATCTGGCTGAGTTTTCATTCTGGATGACTTTGTTGATGCATAATTTGTATTTGAATTAATTTTTCTTGAATTTGTATTTGGTTTTGTTGTACTGTTTTCTGAAGTTGTTTGTGCATATCAATTTTAGTTGCTTTTAAATAGACCATGCATAAGGATAACAGTTATTTCCTTGTTTACCTTCTTTTGTTTCTTTGAGATGAGTGTTAAATCTCAGAGCAATTTGTAATTGAAGTTCTTTTGTTGTATGTTGTCGAGTCTAGGCACGTCAGTACATGCGCCTACCATTTTTTATTGCTCATCAAATATTTTTACAGCCAATTGGAAGTAATTAATGGTTGATGATATGATCAAGTGCTACTTGAAAACTGCAGATAGGAGGAACCTATTCATACATCCACCCTAGGGATTTCAAATGTGCTTTTCTCTTCTTCCTTTTGGTTTCAGTGGCCTTATTGATCGTGGCATTCGCTTGGATCCAAGGTATGATGTCTGGTATGACCCCTGTTTACATTTGTACTTGGCTGCTCAAAATTTTGTCAGATTTTAAGCTCCTTCCTTTTTTGTTTGCGATACATATTACTTCCACGGTGCACCCTATTTCTAACGGGTACCATTAGATTTTGAGTCACTCCCAATTGTGATCCGATTCTTTGTTGTTGGGAACTAAGAAAATTTTGTAATTGGTTGTTACATGTAAATCTTGGCTCTGTACATTTCCCCTATAGGTACTGGGATATGCTTTGCGTTTTTTCTTGAAAATCAATATATTTTATTCGAATTTCAGGGTTAGTGAGCACATATATAGAATTTCATAGAAAAATCATTTTACGTGATTTGAAAAATTATTTGCAGGGGTGAACGAAACGTATATAAATAATGCATCATCCAAGAGAATCCTCCTTAAACTTGGCACTTCTTTCTGAGCTTGAAGTATTACCGTTGCATTTTTTTCTCCTAATTCTCAGTTGTGGTTGGCATTAATCAGTAATGGTGCCGGTTTCCATATAGTGCTAATTTTTAGATTGTACATTATGTGAACATACTTAGTTGAAGTTTTTCCTTTTGAATAAAGTTGTTCACGATTTAGAATAGTTGCAGCGCCCACGCAGTCGGACAATTTGAATTTTTTGTGCGAGCTTATTTGTTTATGGGTCTGTGGGAAAATTTTCTTTTAACAGTGCTATCAAACAACAATAATAAAAGCAAAGAGAAATTTGGAACCATCGTCTGATCAAAAAAAAAAATGGAACCAGCAGGGTGCTTCTGACACCAAAGGCAAATGTGTCGTCGACCTTTTATGTTCTTGTTATGCATTAGTGTGTTCAACCTTTTATCATACCCCATTTATACAATGAAATTATAACGAAACATTCGATTTATCCACAATACCAAGGGAGGCTCTGTAAAAAGAAATCCAATTATTGAGCTCTTAAAAATGCAGCCAACAAAATCATATTAGCACAAATTTCTTATCAGACTTGGAATCTTGGGCTTTAAAGGTCCAGATTGCAAACTATCTCGTCCACCTTCATATGACCGCTACATCCATATGTTGTCCGGAAAAAAATATATAAGAAAATGCTCCCAATATCACTTAAGAATGCTTAAATACATTACATGAGTTAATGTCTCATTTTATAGTAACACCAACTCAATCCCGGGCATTACGGCACGGGTTATATTCTAACGAGCATACGAAAAATAAGCTGATGAATGAAAGAAAATGAATGCAGACGATGATCCCAGTGAGGCTTGGTAAGAACAAATAATAAAGCCTGAAATTGAGCCAGACATACCATATATACGTTGCCACTAGGCCGCTTAATGAGTGAGTGAGCCACATAATGAAAATATAGAGATAACCTCCTCATTTACATATTTAACAATTACATTGATGCTATTAGTAGTTAGTAAAAGCCAATTCTGATTGATAAAGTAGATACATCCTTATGATAAAGTGGATACATCCTTTTGGTTAATAAAATATGAACACTATAAATGAATCTAATTTTCCTATTATGTATGATTGTTTCAGCATTCGTGTATCTGAAATACGTTAATCTTTTTATTCAATTCAAATGCCCTGTGATAGAGGATAGTCACCAAGGATGATATTTGGTGGAGATAATAATGCTGCGGGTGATGGCAAACATGTTTCTCGGAGATGGTAGTATATTTTCAGCCAGTATGTACCTGCTAACCTTGCAAACATATATTTTCAGCCAGCATGTACCTACTAACCTTTGCATTAGATCCTATCACATCATTTGCAGAGTTTCTTATTCGTCGATTTCATGGGGTTTTGTGGTTTATATCTCTTGCTTTTTCTAAGTGATGATGTGTTTTTTTTCTTCTGATATCAGGGAAACAAATCAACACAAATGATGCAAAGGAGGTTTCTACCGGAACACGGTAAAGGAGCAATTACAAAACATTTTCAATTGAATTGAGCGCCATTATCACTTCTCAAGTATTTGAACCAATTGGTATTAAAGGAATCATTTTTTATATGTACAAACTTCTACAGGAGGTAGGTGATTAAGATGCGGAATTTACAGTAGGTAGAATAAATTACCTCACCGTTCCTTTCAACAATTCACGGAAGTTCTTGGTTTACTGCATTATATCAGGAAAAGGTCTGTTAAGCAGCAAAAGGTTCATTTTTGGCTGAATTCGATTGAAGTTTATCATTATTGGTTGTTGCAGCAATAATATCTTAAAATTAGATTCCCACTGCTTGCGATATGCTAAGAAAAAGTGAATAGGAGTTCACTCACACCAAACAAATCATCGAGCAGTAAGACTTCTTGCAAAAGAAGAAAGGCGGAAAACCTCCGGTGCTAGAGGTGCCTTAATGTGGTAGTGCATAAGAGGTTCGTTAAGAGACAAAATGTGACTTGGAAAATTTGGTAATATATCTCCATATTAAAGATTGTCACTAAGAGCATCCACAGTGGGCGACTAAACCCAAATATTTGGTTTATTAACGAGACGTAGTGGGACGGACTATCGATTAAATCCTGACCATCGATTAAATCCCAGACTATATTTGGTCTGGGACCAAGACTAAACCCAAATTTGATCGCGCGGGACCTGAAGGCTACGTCCCACACCAGGCATACATTTAGTTTACGCCCCACACCAGGCGTGTTTTTAATCTCCGCGCGATTCATTTTTTTTTCAATTTTGTATGGGGCGGGGCTTTACACCTCCGCCCCATAAAATGACTTTGAAATATTAGTGGGACGGGCGGAGATTTAATCCTCCGCCCCAATTTTTTTTTTTTTTTTTTATAAAACAACGGGCGGACGTATAGTCACACGCCCCACATCAGGCGAATGCACAGTGTTACGCTCGATCAAATTTAGTCTTCCACCCGTAGCGTCACACACCAGACTAAACTCAAATTTGGTCGTTTTTTTTGGTCTTTGATCTTTGGTTATACTCGCACCACTGCAGTTGCTCTAAGACGCAAAAAGGTCCTAACAAGCGATAAAAGGTGTTTCATTGCGTGCGCCAAAGTAGTTTCATGGTAACCAAGTGATCAGGCATCCATAATGATAATTGTCTATTCAAGTCAATGATTACACTACATGGACCAAATAAAATGAGCTTTATGATTACCTTTACAGTCGGTTCTGTTGGGAGAATTTGAAATCTAAGAATTCAATTGGGTAACCCAATTTTTGGAATTGGATTCCAAGGAATGCAATTCAAATCCTAAAAATTCATGTTCGGTTGAGGTGATTCAATTATCTTTGTTTTTACCCCGGAATCCAATTTCATTGCACTATTGGACCAATGCAATGGAATTCTACTATTGTGGAGTGAATTGGATTTCTAGGAATCAAAATTCTTAATTACAAAAAGTTCATTTGCACAGTTCGGTTCAAGAAATTGGGTGCATTCCCTTTCCTCGGAATCCAATTCCTTGAAACGAACATGTTGTTAATATCATCACCGGGGAATCCAATTCCTTGAAACGAACATGTTGTTAATATCATCACCTCCTAACATAAGAGGCAGTTATTGTTTTATCACCGCAGCAACCTTAAGTTTAAGTTAAACCAATTAGTATACTTGATTGTCGCAAGTTTGAAGGGCTCATTGCTGTTGTGGAAGGCCAAACCTCCCTTTTGGTTGTGTAAATTTCGTATCCATGTCCTTTGTATATTGAATTGCAATTGGTACAACGCGGGGTAGGGGAGTAAGTGTTTTGAAGACTTGAAACGACAACGCGGTCCACATAATAATGATTATGTAGACCAAACGAGGGAGTTTGAGAAATTTAACGACTATCAGTATTTTGAGAATGATTGTTGTAATCTTTGCAAATGTTTCACCACAATACCTTAATGTTTTAGATGTTTCTTATAGTATTGGTTTTTTAGGGCGGTAGGTAAGCTTATTGAATGTGTTGTCAGTTTTCAATGAAATAAATGTTCAAATTTGGACCCAATGTTTCAGAAACTTAATTATTTTCAGTACCTTCAATTAAATAAGCAAAACAGATTATGGGGGCGTTGGATAATTTTACCCACCGTTGGATTAAAGCCATTTTAGTTTCCCTGTTGAAATATAGCTGTCAAGTTTTAGTTTTTAGAATTAGGTCCTTTTAGTTTATAACCATTTCGTATTGTACCCTTTTCTTAGTTATGAATTATCCGTTTTCAGACCCTTCGTCAACTGTTACCATCTTAGACAGACATAAGGGCAAGCTGCTAGCAAGGGGACGCCATCATTAGTGTTAAACTTGATTTTGTGTTTCGTACAAACAAGTCTATGTTGCAGCAAAAAAAAAAGATAACTGGCTTATAGGAGCAAGAGTCGTAAAACATAATTGCTAACATGTACAAAGGATCGAAAACACCCAACATGAAAACAATTTTGGATTTTTTTTCTTAAGTTCTCAAAACCAATTACGATTTAGACACATTTGTCTTACCAAACCGACCAAAATCTACATAACTGCGTCACTTCCATGACTGCAAAAACTAAAAAAAACATGAACGACATAACTTTCACGGCTACAAAATATGAACTGCATAACTTAATTTCTCTTTAGTTCTTCTTCATAATACTAATAACAAGCATCTTCTTCCATCCTCGGTAACAGAAATGGGCTTGGATGGAAGCGTACTAATAATACCGGCATTAAAATTCTTCAAGAACTTATGCTCATCTCTCAAAGGAACCTTATATACATTCAAACAAGTGAATCCTGCATCCCATAAAAATATATTAATTAGTGACCATAACCAATGAGATCAACATATATGCTTGTACCCGTAAGATCAACATTAAGATCAAATTCATTCATTTGACTAATTGACGTGATTGGTGCCGCATGTCATCACTCTTAATAATAGAAGTGTATAGGGAAAAAATGTCTCTAAAAACTCCACTGCATAAGCATAAACAACACATAGAGCAGCATAAGCATAAGTTGTAAATTCCGGCTTCTTAATTTACCTTTTTGTAGTCTTGGAGCATGTTGTTGTTGGTACCAACTTAACTTTTGGTCTATAAGAACTCTCACAAGTCATATTCCTCCATTTTTCATGTGTAAAACATTAACACCACAGAAATGATTATTAGGGAGATTCAGAAGCAATGACCAATTTTCAGGAAATACAAAATCCCTCAAAGATCATTAAATTTGATGGAATTGAGAATGATAGAGTTTACCCTGAAGTCAACACTGGTATGGGAAACAACACAAGGACCAAATTCAGGATCTGTCACAATGTTTTTCCATTCCCCGCTCCATGTTTGTTAACACCAGATTTTAAGGCTGCTTCTTCTTGTAATGTCCATTTCAGTTTCCGTCTGGGTATTATAGGGTCTACGATTGTGAGCTTATTGTATGATGATCAAATTAAGCGACATGAAATTTGGTCTTTTGTCTTTCTCTTCACAAAATTTTAGGGTTCATTGGTCGCATCTTTTGTCTGCTGATAATTGGGAGGAGGAAGGCGATATTGTTTTCAGTTTTTATGGCACTTGTGGGGATGGCTTCTATTTTGTTTAATAAAATAAGGGACCTATTTTTAATTACACAAGTTAACCAGCTGTATTTTAAGTGGAAAACTAAAATGGCTATTAATCTAACGGTAGGTAAAATGATCCAACGCCCCACAAGTTGTTTGCTTATTAAACTGAGCTGCGCCGGGCAGCACTGCTCTTAACTTAATAGTTGTTTCATTATTTGAGTACGTACTTAATGAGAAAGAGGCGGTGAATTGTGTAGCCTTTTGATGCTAATACTTAATAGTGTGCCGTGTCAGTTACCAACTCCAAAATTTGATGAAGATTGCAAAAGATTAGTCGTCCCAAATAGGTAGGCCGATATGCTAATGCTCTGCGAACCTCTACACTTCCGCAGGTACAACTATCCGACTTGCTAATATTACATTTTAACAAAAAAGGAAAGGCATATCTTTATATTGCACAAATGATAATATAAGCAGTACCATCTTTTTAGTTTCTCGGAATGCCCCTTTACCAAAAAAACAAAAAAAACAAATGATAAATTGATAATATTATTAAGTTAGTCCCATGCAACCTTTTTTTTTTTGCTGGGTCAAAATGATTTATTAAAGGAAAATAATATAATTACACGAATTACAAAATGAGAGTTAGTCCCGTGCAACGCACGGCCAAGATACTGGTTACATTACACATTACTGTAAATGTTACATCTCCATTTTCCCGTGTATCTCGTAAATTCTGCCAGGGTTGCCTTTTCGATCCTCAGGTAAAACCGGATAGGGGTTGATTAGTCATTTGAATTGTGAATTGTGTAATCTTCAAATCCAGGAAATAGCTGAAGGAACTATCATTTGCCGAGGAAGGATCATTAGAAATGACAGAATCTTCGTTCATCGAACACAAATCTTTTGCCAGAGTTGGTCTTCTTGGGAATCCAAGCGATGTATACTTTGGTCGTACAATTTCATTTAGTCTTGGGAATTTCTGGGCTATTGTTCGATTAGAACCGTCTAAAGATCTGATTATTCAACCTCATCCGACTAATGATCTCGTTCAGTTCGATTCCCTCGATCATTTGGTCTGTGCCTTTTGGCCTTGATTGTATTTGGTTAATGTTGAATTTAATGGTGTTTGTAATATTGAAGCATAAAACTTATTGTCGTGTAGGTAGGCAGGTTGGAAAATGAAGGTTATTATGGAGGAGTTCGCTTGCTTATGGCTATTTGTAAGGTTTTTTATAGGTATTGTAAGGAGAACAAGATCGAGCTTAATGATGGAAATTTCACATTATCCTACGATACAAATATACCTCGCCAGGTAAAACTTTCAAGTGATCCGACTTTTACTTTTTTCCTTGTCACGGTGACTGGATTTTGCTATCTTAGTTTGATAGAAATGTAAAGATGAAAATTCTGGTTTCTTGGTTTTCTTTAAGGAATGCATATACATGTAGACTTCAGGAGGGGGCGTTTTGTAATGATAAATAAATAAAAAAAGTAGACTTCAGGATGAGAAACATGTAGTATTATGTAGACTATAGACATTCTGCAAATTTGGACCAAGTCAAAGTGACAAGATAGGTCCCTGAGAGACTAAAGAAGCATAGTTCTCTCCCGAGCAATTTACGATCCCTAGTGGACCTCTCATCTCTATGTTAGCGGGTAAATGGATGAGAGCAGTTTAACTTTCTTGGGTTCCCATTATGAGTACCTTGTGATTCAAAGTTAGCAAATCACATAAGCAGGTGTTAGTTTACTTGGAAAGTCCATCCTGCAGTCAGAATAAAGGGCATAAAGTAGAGTAACATAGTTAACATATTATGGAATTGATTGTAAAGTTGCAGTTGTGAACTGCCCTGTGCAATTGTTGTGTTTTCTGCTCATATATGTTCCTGTATACATATAGATACTGTTTTATGAAGCACAAAATTCATTCGTCTACATAACTCGTTGTCCATTTGAATTGTTTGGTTCCAATAATAAGATGATTTGATTAATTTTTAGTATTAATGAAATCATGGTAGTTTTCCATGGCATGAGTAACTGTTTGTTGGTCATAAAAAAATATATGTACCTTAGCTTCACAAGTTGCTCCTTAATATTATAAGGATCTGGTTTTTATTGCTTATTTGAACTGTTTTGACGTTTCAGACAGGACTTTCAGGCTCCAGTGCTATTGTATGTGCTGCCCTAAATTGCTTTCTTGATTTCTACAATGTGAGGCATATCATTGAAGTAGAGATCAGGCCCAACTTGATTCTGTCGGCAGAAAGGGAGCTCGGTATTGTTGCTGGGCTCCAAGATCGTGTAGCTCAGGTGTATGGTGGACTAGTTTATATGGTATTGATTTTTAGGAATCTAAATTCATTAGTATTTACATGGCATATTGTTTATGTTGATAATTCCATTAAGCGCTCTAATTTGGTTGTGCAGGATTTTGACAAAGAGTCCATGGACAAATTGGGGCATGGCAAGTATACTCCAATGGAAATTGGTCTTCTTCCTCCTCTCTATCTCATTTATGCTGAAAACCCCAGTGACTCGGGAAAGGTAAGTCTCCCATAATGTTTTGCCATTCGATCATCCATCTATTATTTGCACTTACTAAAGTCTCTTTACTGGCGAAGTTGTTGCAAGATCAATATCTTTGGGTTTGAACTCTTGTGGATGATAGAATCTAGTAGTTTTACTGTTCTGAATTTATGCCAATGTAACAATCAAGAAAAATACATATATGCTCAAGTCTGCATAGTGTTTTCTGACAGGTACACAGCACTGTTAGCCAAAGGTGGCTTAATGGCGACGAATTCATAATATCATCAATGACCGAGGTTGCAGATATAGCTTTAGAGGGTCGAACAGCCTTGCTTGAGAAGGACTACACCAAATTCGCAGAGCTCATGAATCGTAATTTTGATATCCGAAGGTAAAAACCTACACCAGACCTAACTAATTCATCTAATAGGTACTGCCAAGTGTAATATCCATCTTTAGCTGAGAGAACTCCATTTCATATGAATACATGGGTGAAAATACCACCAAGTTGTTTTGGACGAGACGAGTCTTGAGATAACAGAAGAACACAAAGTAGGCAATGTTGGGTTGACAGTGTAATACGTTTAAGACAACCTGATCAAACTGTTGGAATTTCAGCTCCTTAACCTTTATGCTTCACCACTAGACATCTTATAAGCTCACTACAAGCTGAAATTAGACTTGAACCTAGTATTAGCATACTCATCAACTCACTGAAAAAGCACCACATATAGCTATAACACTACATATGATTCATACTAAAACAAGATGAGAACAAGGAAATAGAAACACTCAAGACACCTAACCTTTCATGACTTATTATCAACTTCTATTTCCTCAAATTACTTCATAATGGATGAAAACTGATTTTGCTTTATTTCCTAGTCATGCTTGCCACATGTCAACTCCAACCTTTCCATCATGAGTAGGATGACACTTCATGGCTACATTGGACAGCACATATAACATGTCAAGCTAAAGGACATGTCATGCTTTGACTCAACCTTATCTAGCATTAACCTTAAGCTAGTCTTTAATGCATGATTAAAACCATAAACATGCCTTAATGCGGATTAAGACTAATCCGACTTTACATAATATAAACAAGATTAATTTAACCAAATGGAGATTTGTTGCGGAAAACACAAAAAAGTCTAACATCTCCCACTTGTTTAAGCAACAAAAACTTTTATCAGAAACTTATTGTGCTAGCCGCACACCCGAGTCAAATAGTACGCTAGCCTTCGACTATATACACGTCACATTTAAGATGCGTAAGCCATTTCTATAATCAGAAAACTAGACGGCCTACCATTCTCAAGTAAAACATTTTATTTTTCAAAACAGGAAACATTTTATTGGCTTGACTTTACGCCAAAAACAAACTGAACTTCAAAAACTTCATTTGGCTTAGCCTTATGCCAACTAAATTGCACTTATAACTTTATTGGCTTGGCTTTAAGCCATACAAGCAGCACTACATACGCTCTTACGCCACCCGCTTTTTCTCCTTGATGACATCCCCATTTTCTTGCTCGAATTAAGCACTATGCTCGTATTCATCATGAGACCAAGAACTTTAGGACATTAATGATATCGAATGAGAACTATGTCTCCTACCAGAGACCACTTTATGAGCATATAACAACTTACAAAATTAAGGAAACAAATATGATGGTAAAGCCATAAACAACATATTCTCATTGACTTTAACCATAATATGCTTCATCTCAAACTAGAGACTACTTTATAAGCATACAAACCTCACAAGAATGTAAGAATGATGATAAACAAGCTATAATCAAGCTACAAATATCACTCCCACTGTATTTCAGATTCAAACATAATATGGAATAAACTTGATGATAAATCACAATTCCACTGAAATTCAGATTCAAGCACACCACGTACATGCTTATTATCACTTTATATTGCTATACTATAACAAACCATATAGACAGCATATCAATAAGCAAGAACAATAACATCTTAAACTCAAAACAAGACTCCGTATCATCGCAAATTACCTTTGGGCAGAAATTACGACATACAATGAGTCCTAATAAGTTTAAGAATAAATTCTCATATGAAAAGCTTTCACTCATATGAGACTTGATTCACATCAAATTTCATAAACACAGAACACCTTTGGGCAAGATTCGTGTTTACAATTTCTGAATGAATCAAAACGAACCTCCAAAATCACATAATTCTCATTAAAACACTTCCACATACTCTCAGAGCATCACTTTGGAAACACTTAGTCGAGTAATGAAAGCTACAGATTGTACAAGTTACAATTTCTCAAAACATAAAAAATTCAGACCTTATACTTGAACAGAAAACACTATTTTGAGAAGTCCAAATCCATCGCAGATGTGAACAAACCTTGATTGTGATACACAAATCTTCTACAACTGCTCCAATACTTGTTATACCGATTTTACAACCCCACAACATCAAGTATGAAGTACCGAATCACCGCATATGAGAAGAACTACCACCTTAGAAGGAAAACAATCCAAAACCTCAACCATACAATCACCCTAGCTGCTGAATATGTTATAACTAGGGGAAATAGAAGTTGAATGTTGGAATTTCAGCTCCTTAACCTTTAAGCTTTATTACTAGACATCTTATAAGCTCACTACAAGCTGAAATTAGACTTGAACCTAGTATTAGCATACTCATCAACTCACTGAAAAAGCACCACATATAGCTATAACACTACATATGATTCATACTAAAACAAGATGAGAACAAGGAAATAGAAACACTCAAGACACCTAACCTTTCATGACTTATTATCAACTTCTATTTCCTCAAATTACTTCATAATGGATGAAAACTGATTTTGCTTTATTTCCTAGTCATGCTTGCCACATGTCAACTCCAACCTTTCCATCATGAGTAGGATGACACTTCATGGCTACATTGGACAGCACATATAACATGTCAAGCTAAAGGACATGTCATGCTTTGACTCAACCTTATCTAGCATTAACCTTAAGCTAGTCTTTAATGCATGATTAAAACCATAAACATGCCTTAATGCGGATTAAGACTAATCCGACTTTACATAATATAAACAAGATTAATTTAACCAAATGGAGATTTGTTGCGGAAAACACAAAAAAGTCTAACATCTCCCACTTGTTTAAGCAACAAAAACTTTTATCAGAAACTTATTGTGCTAGCCGCACACCCGAGTCAAATAGTACGCTAGCCTTCGACTATATACACGTCACATTTAAGATGCGTAAGCCATTTCTATAATCAGAAAACTAGACGGCCTACCATTCTCAAGTAAAACATTTTATTTTTCAAAACAGGAAACATTTTATTGGCTTGACTTTACGCCAAAAACAAACTGAACTTCAAAAACTTCATTTGGCTTAGCCTTATGCCAACTAAATTGCACTTATAACTTTATTGGCTTGGCTTTAAGCCATACAAGCAGCACTACATACGCTCTTACGCCACCCGCTTTTTCTCCTTGATGACATCCCCATTTTCTTGCTCGAATTAAGCACTATGCTCGTATTCATCATGAGACCAAGAACTTTAGGACATTAATGATATCGAATGAGAACTATGTCTCCTACCAGAGACCACTTTATGAGCATATAACAACTTACAAAATTAAGGA